>NC_138778.1:12452884-12490384 GCF_965119305.1 Pelophylax lessonae | reverse complement strand
CCCTGTGTGGGCCCCCCTGTGTGCTCGGGCCCTCTACAAGTCGGCTGGTGGTCCCCCCCTATCAGCGGCCCTGGCCGTCAGCCATGGAAGGATGCTGGCAACACGCAGGCGAACCGGGTTGAGACATCCTCTGGGAAGCGCAGCTCTGCCGGCTCGTCCCCATATGGAGGGGCACTGTCGTTGCGGGCCTGGGCGTACCAGTAACCTGCGACGCTTGTTGGCAGGCTGGGACTCCATAAAGGATCTAGGATACCCAGTCCGAGGCCCAGCTCTGCAGTCACTTGTAGTCCTCCAGGAAAGGAATCAATGACTAACTAGTGATAGTGAGAGAAAAAAAATCTATTGTGCAAAGAAAAAACACATGAATTCAGAAAAAAAAAAAAAAAAACCATAAGAAAACTGAGACAAAGTCCCAGTTCAGAACACCTAACCAGCTCCTGAGCTAGGCAGCATAAAACTGAAGTAATATCAGATTGAGGGATGTCCCCCTAGTGGCGTGCTGAGGTACAAACGTTTTTTTTGTATTAACCCGATAATTATCTGCCTAGCCTTGCTCCTGCAGAGTGCGCCATTACCCATTAGTGAAGGCTAATACCATCGGACGGAGACTGTCAGAGGACGTAAGAGAAAAAATGCAGCGCATACAAATATTAGTCAGATAGAAATCAATTGATCTAACTTCCTTGTAGTGAGCCAACAAATATCTCAGCCAAACTGAAATCCCAGTGCTGCACACTTCCAGTCAAAAATAAAAATGAACAGCCCAAAAAAATAAAAATAAATAAATAAAGCTGCTTCTCCAGCAATACTCACCTAAAGTCTGGGGCTTTTACCTGCAGTACTTCTTTTTAACCACTAGATGCTTTCAGTCTTCCGAGTTAATGATGGACAACATCACTCAATCTACTTCAACCTTTCTCAACCTTTTCAACACAGAGGAACCCATGAAATAACTTTTTCGGTCTCAGGGAATGCCTGCTAAAAATGTACCCATACCTACAACTCATGATACGTTAGCGTGATGGTCAGTGGGAAGAATGCTCCTCATACTGGTGGTCACTGGGAAGAATTACCCCATTACAGAAAGCTAAAAAAGATCAGTGGCGTCAGAGGGAACTCATCGGAGAGGCCGAATTTGCTGAAGGAACCCCTAGCAACCTCTGGATGAACCCCGGTTGAGAAACCCTGACCTGCTTCCTCTGAGCCAAGCCTGCCATTGATCTACTTCCAACCTGTGACTGTACAGTGAAAGGAGAAGCAGCGCAGTGATGAGCTCATCCCTCTCTGCTTGCTCTCCTTCCTATCCAGGGTGGGTTAGATTTAAATTAAGTTGATTAAAATCACTAGTAAAAAAAAGCTCCAATTAAATCAACTCGATTAAAATCGTAAGTTTTAAAGAGCAACTGTCATCTCTGTCCCACAGCGGCTCCTTCTCTGACCCGCTGTGGACTCACCGACAGTCCTATTCACTTTAATTGGACAGCTGGTGATGTGGCAGTGACACAACAAGGCGAGAGGGATATGGCGGCAGCAGGTGAGAGGATGGCCTATAACAGGCGCTGCCATGATGGATCTGAAATGACAGGTACTCTTTAAATGTAAGGACTTATTCTTGATGGTAGTTAGAATCTTATTTTTTGCAAACAAAACAGAGTGGATAAAAATCAATGGTAAAAAAAAATTAAATTTTTTTTTTTTTTAAATTATAAAAATCTGATTTTTTACATTTTTATTAAATTTAATAAAATTCTTTTGGGGTAAAAATGGATCTAAATACCAATAATAATTTAGTTTATTCAGCATGAATCAGACTCTTTAATATTTGCAAAAAAAGTTTCCTATTTAGTATAATAAGCTGTCAGGTTAGTAAAATGGCGATCTAAGAACTGATGCAATCATACAGTTTGTAGTGTACATAGATTTGCAAAACAATGGGATAAAAAGGAATATTCCTGAACTTTGGTTACTGTGAAATTGTGTGACTGCATCAATGCAGTGCATGTTATCTCAGCTTGGATTTATTGAATTTACCAAAAATGTAAATATTGCGCAATATGCAGCCTCCTGGCTACATAACTAAGCTCCATTTCATGCTGAACAAACTAAATAAATGTATCTTCAATAAAAAATGATCTTTAAATACATTTTATTAAAGGTTTCATTTAATAAAAAAGAAAAAAAAAATGAATATTTTTTTTTTATTTTTTTTTTAAATCATTGATTTTTATACACCCTGTCATCAGTATGCTCCTTGCCTGCACATACACGGATTGGTTCTTGGTGCTGCCCTCCCCTAGTTTGATCTTCGCTGTACAGGGACTGTAAGAAGGGCATGTTGAAGTGGTGGGCACTTTAATGTTAAAGTCCATTGGGGGCGCAGGGGCGCCGAACCCCCTAATCTACCTGCAGGGCGCCGGACGCATGGAGTTCAATGGGGTTTTCATTTTTTGAAGCACGTGATTAGAGCCAGAGGCTCTAATAGGCTTCAAAAAAGGGTGGGCTCGGGGCGCAGAGTACTGCGCCCTGAGCCCACCCAGTTGTGTGACAATAGCGAATGAATATTCGCTATTGTCACACGGATCCTCCTCCTGGGCAATCAGGAAGTGGGTCCTGAGACCCGTTTCCCGTTTGGCCGAAAGGAGAAGCCATGCCATTGGCCATGGAGGAGGAGGGAGGAGACGCAGGAGACTGATGGAGAAGAAGCCGTCTGCCCTCCCTCCCTCCACATGCCCAGGCAGGGTGAGTGACCCGGCGACGAGAGAGGGGGGGGGGGGTGCTTTCTGGTGTGGGGGTGGGGTATGGTGTGGTCCGTCTGCCGCCCCCCCCTGGCCCATGGAGCACCAGCCGCCACTGGTTGAAGTCGAAGCAAGTGTAGATGAGCCCTTCATTGATCTGCGTGATAAAAGGTCTCCTAATATCTTCACCAATAACCTACCTGATACTGCACCCAGATATCAGAGGTGCAAAGGTGGGAGGCACCCATGGCAGTTTTGTTACTCTGTCTCCCCCCCCCCAGCCAGGGTGACCCGGTGACGAGAGGAGAGGGGGGGGGGTGCGGGCTGGTGTGGGGGGGGGGTATGGTGTGGTCCGTCTGTCGCCCCCCCCTGGCCCATGGAGCACCAGCCGCCACTGGTTGAAGTGGAAGCAAGCGTAGATGAGCCCTTCATTGATTTGTGCGGTAAAGGTCTGTTAATATCTTCCATCAATAACCTACCTGATAATGCACCCAGATATCAGAGGTGCACAGGTGGGTCCCGGTACAGCCAATGGGAGGCACTGATGGCGGTTTTGTTACTCTAAACCCCCCCCCCCCCCTACAAAATGTTTAGTTGTCAAAGATTTTCCAGCTTGTCGATTTGCTGTCAACGACTAACAAGGTTGTACAATGAACTGGGCTTTCCATGTACAGCTCTGATCACCATCACCTCCAGACACATACTGCGGCAGTCTGATTTCGGGTGGAGTGGTCCTTTAAATAAAGAACTAAAGCCAGAAATAAGTCCTGCTCCAGCTGTGGGAAAGAAGTCGACTCTTTGCTGATGTTGATAAATAGGCCGGTTATTATGTAACAGCTGAGCGCAGTGACTCATCACGCTAGTGAAGGGTGAACCCCCGGCATCAGACGTCACCTCTATTTTTACTCGGATAGGAAGTCCTGGCCTCGGAGACGGAGCATTCCTCTGTGCTGAGCTCACCCTGGGAATGACCCAACAACGTTCCCAGTGACGTGGAGGCCTCTGCCGGGTCCCCGCTGCCTTCACTTAACTGCCAAACTTGGCTCGGAAACTCAGATACCAGATACTGGTGACCTCACATGGAACGCAAAAATAAAAATACCTTAAAGGGCCAGTATGCTGCAGGAGATTGGATCACCATGTAATATCTATCTAAAAGGAGTGCACAGAAAGTCGGGGGATGGTGTACACCCAACTCACATACAGTCACAGCCCTGCAGAGAAGTCATCAGAAAGTCACCAAGAAAGATCCTTCATAACACAACTATGGGCACAGGCTTGGGTTTTGTAATAAATTGGTTGTCAATATGCAGCCAAAATAGAAGTTCTGTAACATTTTGAATGCTACTTTACCACAGAGGATGGACTGGGGTGCACCTAAACCACCGGAATCTGGGTAAAAAAGTCTGTTCCTAAATCAGTGTTAACCACTTGCCTACCGCGCAGGCAAATTTTCAGCTTTCAGAGCTGTCACACTTTGAATGACAAGTGCACAGTCATGCAACGCTGTACCCATATAAACATTTATATCTTTATTTTGGTGGATTCTAGGACAATATCCCCCCGGACATTATCCCCCTCTAACCCTATGTCCAAGGGGATGTTTTCCAGGGGAATATTGTCCGGGGGGGGGGGGGGGGGGCGAATATTGTCCTGATACCATTTTGGTGGTATTTAGCAAAAAATTGAAAACCCAAGGATGAGTAAACATACAAAAAAGACAAAAAATTGGGGGGGGAACCACAAAGGAAAACCCCAAACTTTTAGTGTGTTACAAATTTTTGCAAATATGTAATTTTCCTTCTTCACCGACGTGCAAGCAGCCTGGCGGGCCTGGCCCCCAAAGTGCAAGCGGGCCTGGCCCCCAAAGTGCAAGCGGGCCTGGCCCCCAAAGTGCAAGCGAGCCTGGCCCCCAAAGTGCAAGCGAGCCTGGCCCCCAAAGTGCAAGCGAGCCTGGCCCCCAAAGTGCAAGCGGCCTGGCCCCCAAAGTGCAAGCAGCCTGGCAAGCCTGGCCCCCAAAGTGCAAGCAGCCTGGCAAGCCTGGCCCCCAAAGTGCAAGCAGCCTGGCAAGCCTGGCCCCCAAAGTGCAAGCAGCCTGGCAAGCCTGGCCCCAAAGTGCAAGCGGGCCTGGCCCCCAAAGTGCAAGCAGCCTGGCAAGCCTGGCCCCCAAAGTGCAAGCAGCCTGGCAAGCCTGGCCCCCAAAGTGCAAGCAGCCTGGCAAGCCTGGCCCCCAAAGTGCAAGCAGCCTGGCCCCAAAGTGCAAGCAGCCTGGCCCCAAAGTGCAAGCAGCCTGGCCCCAAAGTGCAAGCAGCCTGGCCCCAAAGTGCAAGCAGCCTGGCCCTGACGGGCAGCTCTCGAGGCTGGCCCTGATGGGGCTGCATGGATAATCAGGGCACTGATTATAAGTGTAAATGTGTCCTGTCACAGGAAAGTCCGTTATTGGCACACACTGACAGCGCTGAGGAAAGGAAATGCCAATAACCACCATTTGTTTACATGTGATGAGCTGTGATTGGACACAGCTGATCACCGATCGAGGGTAAAGGGCCAGTCACAGAAGCCCTGTACCATGTGACACAGCAAACATAGAGCACCCCTGATACGTGCCCCGAGGGTGTTGGGACGACCGTGGTGAGGGCAAGTGGTTAAACCTAAAAGCAACATTTTTATTGATTTCTTTTTTTTGCCATATTTACCTCGCCCCCCCCCCCTTCTTATTCACTATCCACCCACCCCCATTGTAGATGTTTAAGGGACCCATGTAAAATGGGCATTTTCCTTCAATATGCCGGTCAACAGATTCCTAATCCTCATACACATGATGAGAATATCGGACGAATGATCAGCTTTTTTTGCATGCTAGTATCGAAAACAAATAGGTTACTAAAGTTACAAAAATTCTCGTTAGACAAAATACAACTTGGGAAGTGATGTAATGTATGCTTTCATTTCCAAGCATGAGCGGTCTTGGTCACTCATTTTTTTTTTTGCATAAATACCCCCCTTTACATTACAGCGCAGTCCCCTTTATATCACAGTGCCCCCCTTTACATTAATGTAATTAGAACGGCTCTGTAAAGGAGGGCTGTGATGTAAAGGGGACTGCACTATAAGGGGGGGCTGTGATGTGAAGGGGAACGGAGGACCTTTAAATAGGGAACTGTGATGTAAAGACACCGATATAAAAGGGAGACTCTAGATACTGATATAAAGGGGGACTGTGCAGTAAAGGGGGGGGGGGGGGGACTGTGGATACTGATATAAAGAGGGGGGAACTGTGCTGTAAAGGGGGGGCTGTAGATACTGATATAAAAAGGGGGGGGGATGTGCTGTAAAGGAGGGCTGTAGACGCTGATACAAAGGGGGACTGTGCTGTAAAGAGGGGGGGGGGGGGGACTGTAGATACTGATATAAAGGGGGGGGGGAACTGTAGATACTGATATAAAGGGGGGGGGGGCTGTAGATACTGATATAAAGGGGGGGGAATGTGCTGTAAAGGGGGGGGGGGGGACTGTAGATACTGATATAAAAGGGGGGGATGTGCTGTTAAGGGGGGGCTTTAGACGCTGATATAAAGGGGGACTGTGCTGTAAAGGGGGATTGTAGATGCTGATATTAAAAAGGTAGGACTGTGCTGTAAAGGGGGGTGGGGGACTGCAGATACTGATATAAAGGAGGGGGGGACAGTGCTGTAAAGGAGGGGTTGTATACGCTGATATAAAAAGGGGACTGTGCTGTAAAAGAGGGACTGTAGATACTGATATAAAGGGGGGACTGTGCTGTAAAGGGGGACTGTAGATATTGATATGAAGTGGGACTGTGCTGTAAAAGGGGGGACTGTAGCTACTGATATAAAGAGGGACTATAGATGCGGATATAAAGGGGGGACTGTGCTGTAAAGGGGGGCTGTAGACGCTGATATAAAAAGGGGGACTGTGCTGTAAAGGGGGACTGTAGACACTGATATAAAGGGGGACTGTGCTGTAAAGGGGGACTGTAGACACTGATATAAAGGGGGACTGTGCTGTAACGGGGGAAATTTGTGAATATCCCATCCTCCGACCCATCCACCACAAATCACCATTCTCCCCCCAGTCCCTAGGAAAGTTGGCTGCCATGAAACCAGTCCCTGGAGCCAAAAATGTAGGGGACTGCTGGTAGATGACATCTCAGAGGCTGCATTAGAACATGGTTGTAGTATGTCCTTCTGAACTGTGGCAGAGTAGGTCACAGGCATGGCCTTCGAGCAGCAAAAGATGACAAGGGTATTACTATTAAACCTAAAGAGCACCAATTTCATGAAGCTCAGACTGATATAGGTTGAGTTGTGATGATCATTTGAATGCAAAACGATTTATTTTGGATTTACATATTTGCACTTTACTAATTATTTACACCTGTGGAGAGATTCATGTATATTTGCACTTTTTGAGAGGTAGCGCTACTTTATTTTATTTTCACATTACTCCAAACAAGCATGCAGCAAGTACAGTCGCAAATCCTAACCTGCGCTGTTATAACACTGAAAACAAGAGAAACCGAACATAAACAAACCCATCTGTACAACCCTGACCACCACACCGCTGGTTAGACCACAGAACGCTCCGTCACCAGACAATCCATATCACACAGGGTTACTCACCGCCATGTACGGCCGGCAGCCAGCATCCCTCGTCTTAGCGATCGAGTCCACAAGCTGCCCGCTGATGCCAAAGTCGCACAGCTTAATATTTCCATTTCTGTCCAGAAGGATATTTGAAGGTTTGATGTCTGTAATTAGGGGGGGGGAATAACAAAACAAAAATGTCATTTTACCATCATTTATAGTCTTGGTTAGCCGACCCCCCACTGGAAAAAAATCATATCTATCATTATATACTGAGGCCGCCAATGACTTCATGGCTGGTAATGGAATGGTTTTCTAAAAGGTTCAGATCAGAGCAACTGTCAAACTCTGAGGCTCCGTTCACATCTAGGCGTTTTGGGGCGTTTTTGGGGAGTTTTTCTGCTCTAGGATCAGCTCTCAAAACGCCCACCAAGACAAATCCTATTCATTTCAATGGCCCCTGTTCACATCTGAGCGTTTTGACGCTGTGAGCAAAACGCCCAACACTCAAAAAAGTACATGAGCTTCTTTTTGGGCAGATTACAGGCGTTTTCCATTGGTCTCTATTCAATCTAAAAACGCCTGCACAAAAAACGCCTGTAAATCGTGGTAAAAATTGCGCGAAAACGCTACGCTCAGGTGTGAATGTAGCCTGAAGTCTTCTCTGCAGGTTGGAGTATAAGAGAAGGAAAGGAGATTACGATTTAAGGCCTCACGCACATTGAACGCTTTGGCCATCTCTCCTTTGGGCATCTTTCCTTCTGGCAGCGGCGATTATGCAAAAAAAAAAAAAAAAACGTCCCGCTTGTAAAGCGCCTGTAAGAGACTGATTCATAAGGAAGGACACTGCTGCATGGAATACTGCTTCCATGTGTTGCTCTGTCACTGTCAGGATAAGGGACATCACTCCCTCTCTGCAGCAGCAAATACTGCAATGTCACCATTGAGAGCACTGTATAGCGATCCTGTCGCAGGGTGATGCATTCCAGACTGCCAGGTTGCATCACACAGGTGCATCTTATAAAATTAGAATATCATCAAAAGTTATTTATTTCAGTAATTCATTTCTAAAGGTGAAACTCATTTTATTATGTCCATGTACAGTATAGGATGCACTCAATACTTGGTCGGGGCTCCTTTTGCATGAATTACTGCATCAATGCAGCGTGGCATGGAGGCGATCAGCCTGTGGCACTGCTGAGGTGTTATGGAAGCCCAGGTTGCTTTGATAGCGGCCTTCAGCTCGTCTGCATTGTTGGGTCTGGTGTCTCTCATCTTCCTCTTGATAATACCCCACAGATTCTCTACGGGGTTTAGGTCAGGTGAGTTTGCTGGCCAATCAAGCACAGTGATACCACGATCATGTGACCAGGTATTGACAGTGTGGGCGGTGCCAAGTCCAAAGTCAGCTCAGCCCTCTACCAGGAAATTCTAGAGCTCTTCATGCTTCCCTCTGCTGACCAGCTTTATGGAGATGCGGATTTCATTTTCCAGCCGGACTTGGCACCGCCCACACTGCCAAACCTACTGTGCAATTCACATTCAGGCATGGTATGAACCACCCCTAAAAAGGGCAGAGGTCCTTCAAAGGGTTTTTCTTACACAAGCACTGCGGTCCTTCCTAAATCACATTTAATCGGAATTTTTATGGCCCTTGTATTATATAGACAGATATAAAGTAGCAGGAATTAAACCTTTTCTCAAAGGGGGGGGGGGGGGGGGTGAAGAAATGTGACAAAATCTCACAAAGGGTTGGCTCACCTCTGTGAATTATTTTCAAGTTTTCTTTTAAGTGGTTCAATGCTTTCACAGTCTGCCGGAGAAAGAAAAAAAATAAATAAATCAACCAACAGAGATCAGTTTAACCACCTAGCAACAATCATTCGGTTACAGAAGATAAAATCTAACCAATCGCAGGTCACATGACTGCAACAGAGTTCCCCAGAACAAGGCGTCAGCACTGCATAAAAGGGCAGATCCTAAAAAATATGAACACCTTCCAAGTCAGTCCGTCTCCACCATGATTTATATCAGTGGTCTCCAAAGCATGGCCCTTTGCTTGCCTTTATCCGGCCCTTGGGGTGGTGTTCCTTTCACTGATACAACACGCTATGCCTCCCACTGCCACCAACAATGGGGCACTATTCCTCCCACTGCCACTGACGATGGGGCACTATTCCTCCCACTGATACCAACGATGGGGCACTATTCCTCCCACTGACACCAATGATGGGGCACTATTCCTCCCACTGACACCAATGATGGGGCACTATTCCTCCCACTGACACCAACGATGGGGCACTATTCCTCCCACTGACACCAATGATGGGGCACTATTCCTCCCACTGACACCAATAATGGGGCACTATTCCTCCCACTGACACCAATAATGGGGCGCTATTCCTCCCACTGACACCAACGATGGGGCACTATTCCTCCCACTGACACCAATGATGGGGCACTATTCCTCCCACTGACACCAATGATGGGGCACTATTCCTCCCACTGACACCAATGATGGGGCGCTATTCCTCCCACTGACACCAATGATGGGACACTATTCCTCCCACTGACACCAATGATGGGGCACTATTCCTCCCACTGACACCAATGATGGGGCACTATTCCTCCCACTGACACCAATAATGGGGCACTATTCCTCCCACTGACACCAATAATGGGGCGCTATTCCTCCCACTGACACCAATGATGGGACACTATACCTCCCACTGACACCAATGATGGGACACTATTCCTCCCACTGACACCAATGATGGGGCACTATTCCTTCCACTGACACCAATGATGGGACACTATACCTCCCCACAGGCACCAACAATGGGGCACTATTCCTCCCACTGACACCAATGATGAGGCACTATTCCTCCCAATGACACCAATGATGGGACACTATTCCTCCCACTGACACCAATGATGGGGCACTATTCCTCCCACTGACACCAACAATGGAACACGAATCCTTCCACTGACACCAAATGATGGGTTACTATTTCCCCCCGTTAATTCCAATGGGGTACTATTCGTTTCACTGACACCAACCATGGGGCACGATTCCTTACACTGGCACCAAAGATCGGGCACTATTTCCCCCCACTAATTCCAATGATAAGATAGACAAGACATGTTTCTAACTGCAGTTGGGACATTAGAGTGTAAGCTCCTCTGGTGCAGAGACTGATGTGACTGGCTCAGTGTTCTCTGTACATCACTGCGGTATATGTCAGAGCTATATAGATGGGTTATATGTATAAAGTGTTTGGATCAGTGGTACATACTGGGAACAGAATATACAGCACAACTACTTAGAAATGAAACAATGTATAAATTATCTGAACCATTTACTTACAGCTAAAGTGATTTTGCCTAGGATCTCCTCTGGAATAACGTCATCTAATGAACTATATACATATTTGTAAAACTTGTCAAACGAGGTAGCCATAAGCTCCATACAGATCCAGCAGTCACCCTGGAAGAAAGAGAAGGTGCCATGTAAGCAATCATTACTTGTAATTATAAAGGTGTTTTTTTTTTTTTTTTTTTACTTGAACTCTAGACATCCAGCAGCGGAGATCTTGCCTGAATATACACATTCAGAGCAAAAGTGATAGTATCTGTGGGCTGGTGTCAGTCATTGTACTGCTGTACAAAAGCACTATATAAAAAAACGCATCCATGGCATCCCTTTAGATGTGCATGCTCCTGGGGGTGGGTATACACTTCAGCTTTGCAATCTGTTGATCAGTTGCTTACTAAAGCAACTGATCAGTAGACAGCACAGCTAAAGTCCACAGAGCCCAGTGGTCAGCAGGAAGGGACATGCACATATAAAGAAAAGCAAGGAATCCAAGTAATGTGTTCCTCGAAGCCTAAGGCTACACCATGGGACCCTCCAGCTGTTGAAGAACTAAAAGTACCATCAGGCTTGCAACTGTCAGCTTTGCAATGCCTCATGTGTCCTGTAGTTCCACAACAGCTGAAGGGCCACGGGTTGGACACCCATGCTCTACGCTCTGGCTCTTAAAAAGACCCTAAGAAGAATGCTGCTAAATTTACAGGAACCCCCATCCCCCAGCATGAAGAGAGGGATCAGAACCTGTTTTTTTTTTTTTTTGTTTTGTTTTTTTCATTGCTGTCTGTGCCCTGTTCGGGAGATTCCCCCTCTCTATTTGTCCTGTTTACCATTCTCATTGAAAAGTAAAAAAATATCCTAATTTTTGGGTTGTCCCCAGTAAAGTAATAGAGGGGAAATCTTCCAATGGGAAGACTAGTTCTTGTGACCTGGGGGTGTCCCCCGGGGATTTCCCTTAATTTATAATATATTAAAAAAAAAAAAAAATGTTGCTATCTGTGTGCTATTGGGAAAGACTTCCATTCACTTCCTGTCCCATAACTAAAAACAGGAAAATATATTACACAAACACACATATATATATATATATATATACATATACACACACACACACACACACATGTGTGTGTATAATTTTATAATATATATATATATATATAACATGCATACATACGCACACATTTCTCCCCATCTCCGATAGGGGTTATAACCCTCCCTTACTCTAGCCAAAAACTAAAAGAGAAAAAAAAAAAAAAGTTTTGCCTATAGTTCCACTTTAGCCAGGCAGAAAGACCCCAGTAGGGTCATCACTGGGTCTCATAAGGAGGTCTTTCTTGAAAACCGAACGATTGAAAAATGTATCTACACATTGATCAGGAAGGGAGGGCAAGAAAAGACAGTACTCTATATGCAGAAATTATACTTCATTTTTCTTCAAAGATTTAGTTTTGAACCTGGTTCATAAGTGTGATTTTCATATTTTTTTTTTTTTTCCTGTATTTGACCCAAGGGTAAGAGACCAGCATACCTAGCATTAAATGGTGTCAAATGGTGTTTAGACCGGGTTGACCAATGACATTCCCTCACATCAGTGTCCTGCATTGCACGTAGGAAATACATGCTCCCCTATAACCAGAAGCTCCAGGTATTTAGCAGCAGCTCAGAGTATCATGGTAGTGTGTCTACCATCAGCAAGGAGGGGGGGGGGGGGGGGGAAGAGGTGGGCTTAACCACTTAAGCCCCGGAAGATTTTACCCCCATTCCGACCAGGGGGTATTTTGCGATTCGGCACTGCGTGAATTTAACGCACAATTGCGCGGTCGTGCGACGCTGTACCTAAACGAATTTGACGTCCTTTTTTTCCCACAAACAGAGCTTTCTTTTGGTGGTATTTGATCACCTGTGCGATTTTTTGATCACGCGCTATAAACAAAAAAAAGAGCGTCAATTTTGCAAAAATAGCAATATTTTTCACATTTTTTTATATGAAATTCCCCCAAAAAAAAATGTAAAAATCAAAATTTTTAAAAATTTTCGGCCAATTTGTTTTATGCTACCTATGTTTGGTAAAAAAAAAAAAAAAAAATCGCAAAAAGCGTATTTTGATTGGTTTGCGCAAAAGTTATCGCGTTTACTAACAAAGGGAAAGATTTTTGTCATTTTTGTTGTTTTTTTTTTTAACGCGTAATGGCGGCGATCTGCGATTTTTTTTGCGGTACTGCGACATTGGGGCGGACAGATCGGACCCTTGACTGACATTTTTGACACTTTTGGGGTTACCAGTGACATTTCTACAGTAATCAGTGCTATACATATGCACTGTTACTGTAAAAATACACTGGCAGTGAAGGGGTTAACTTTATTTGGAAGGGAGGGGCTGTGTGTGTCCCTAGGGGCGTGGTTTCTACTGTGATTGGCTGTGGCTCTAGCTGTAAGGACACTGATCAACGGATCTACATACCAGATCCATTTTATCAGTGTCTTTGCAGCGAGGAGAATGACAGGCAGTTTGTTTACACAAGCTGCCTGACATTCTCCCTCTCCCCCGCCGATCGCCGAGTGACCGGCGGACATCGGGTCCGCTGGTCACACGCGCGGGGGGGGTCCGTGACCACGCGGGAGCGCGCCCCCGGGGGCGCGCGCTCGCTCCCTAGACCCTCACAAGCAAGCAACGTAGCCCTACGTTAGTTTGCCTGTGAGGGGCTGACCGCCGACGTAGATAGTCGTGCGGCGGTCGGCAAGTGGTTAAGGCACTGTTTTGGAGGCATAATGCCCCAATGTCCCCCCCCCCCCCCACCCCCAAACTTCCTTTGTGACTAATAAAAATGATTATTTGAATCACCTCCTAAAGCTTGGCACGCTCATCCTTTCACTCCACATTCCATCACCAGGTTGCCAGTGGTCCTGCACCATGCAAAAATAAATCCTCCACAGACCCTTGATTAAAGTCACGTTGATCTGTGACGCAACGCGCCGGGAGGAGCCGGGTGACGTCACTTCCGGTTTCCGGGCAAAACCGGAAGTACCACTGTTTAAAGCCAGATGCCGTTCAGAGACCTTGTTAGTCTCTATCCTTTACTGGCTACAGTTTTTCTCAAGTGTTTTTATTTAATAAAGTCTAAACTACTTTTACATACTTCACTATGGAGCTCCTTATTTCTCATTTATAAGCTGATGGGATCACCTTACAACCATTGGGGGGGGGGGGGGGGGGGAGTGCTACACACAGCAACTATTGTCCTGCATAATACTCCCTGTGCCCCTGAAAGTGATTCTAAAGCACAATTTGCTCCAATTAAGGTGAGCGGCGATTTCACTTGGTTATTCTCTGGGATACACTTGTGCCACAGGAGGAATTCATTATTGTTTTGCTCCTGTAGATATTCCTAATTGGACTGCGATTCACTGCACACAGGAAGAATTTATAGATTTTCCGCACATGGATTCGTTTTTTTTGGACTATTTATTCTGGATTTTTTTTTTTTGCACTGTGCACTTTTTGGCCTCTTTCACACAGGCGCTCTGTATGTCCGTAAATCCCCCCCATCCGTTTGCGGATGATATACGGACATAATGCATGTCAACAGAGATGTATAGTAACTACGTAGAACTACTTCACTACTGTACTTAAGTACCGAAAGGCGGTATCTCTACTTTCCTAGAGTAGAATTTTTTTTCTCCTACTTCCACTTTTACTTCACTACATTTTTTCAATGATTTCAATACTTCTACTCCAATATTTTTTTTTGTGCTGCATAGTTACTCGTTACTATTATAAAAATTACCACTGCCAGAACAGTAGATGGCAGGTTTCATGAAGCTCAAAACGTGTATTATCAGCGCATACGAAAATAAATGCTACTGTATATATAAATAAAAGCTGCATTTGAAATAATAAAAAAACAATGATATTCAAACTTTTGACTTCTTTCTTTAATAACTACATAACACAGTACTTGTACTTTTACTTTCAGTACTTGAGTAGCAAAATAAAAAAAAAAATAAAAAAAAAAACACTACTTGCAATACTTAACCGCTTGCCGACCGCCGCAAGTAGATTTACTGCGGCGGTCAGCCCCTGCCAGGCAGAGTGACGTTAATTAACGTCACTAGCCTGGGAGGGTCTGGGGAGCGAGCGCACGCCCGCCAAGGCGCGCTCCCGCGTGGTCACGGACCCCCCCGCGCGTGTGACTGGCGGACCCGATGTCCGCCGGTCACTCGGCGATCGGCGGGGGAGAGGGAGAAAGTCAGGCAGCTTGTGTAAACAAGCCACCTGTCATTCTCCTCTGTGTAAAGACACTGATCACACGGATCTACTATGTAGATCCATTGATCAGTGTCCTTACAGCTCAAGCCACAGCCAATCACAGTAGAAAGCACGCCCCTAGGACACACACATCCCCTCCCTCCCAAATAAAGTTAACCCCTTCACTACCAGTGTATTTTTACAGTAACAGTGCATATATATAGCACTGATTACTGTAGAAATGTCACTGGTAACCCCAAAAGTGTCAAAAATGTCAGTCAAGGGTCCGATCTGTCCGCCGCAATGTCGCAAAAAAAAAAATCGCAGATCGCTGCCATTACGCGTTAAAAAAAAAAACAACAACAAAAATGACAAAAATCTTTCCCTTTGTTAGTAAACGCGATAACTTTTGCGCAAACCAATAAAAATACGCTTTTTGCGATTTTTTTTACCAAACATAGGTAGGATAAAACAAATTGGCCGAAAATGTTAAAAAATTTAGATTTTCACTTTTTTTTTTTTGGGGAATTTCATATAAAAAAAATGTGAAAAATATTGTTATTTTTGCAAAATTTACGCTCTTTTTTTGTTTATAGCGCAAAAAGTAAAAAAATCGCACAGGTGATCAAATACCACCAAAAGAAAGCTCTGTTTGTGGGAAAAAAAGGACGTCAAATTTGTTTAGGTACAGCGTCGCACGACCGCGCAATTGTCCGTTAAAGTCAAGCAGTGCTGAATCGCAAAATACCCCCTGGTCTTTTAGCAGGAAAATCCTCCGGGGCTTAAGTGGTTAAGTACAAAAAATGTTGAATACTTTAGTACTTCTACTCAAGTCACTTTTTGATCGAGCACTTGTACTTTTACTCAAGTATGGGTTTCGAGTACTTTATACAACCCTGCATGTCAATAAGATTGCGGATGTCAGCGGATGACCATCCGCTGACATCCGATTTGCGTCCTTTCAGTTCTGTTCCCGTTTTTTGGAACGGAACAGAACCCTATTTTTCTTCCGTTTAAAAAACGGAACGGATGCAAAATCGGATGTCCGTATATCATCCGCAAACGGATGGGATGATATGCGGACATACGTTAAAAAAAATAAAAAAAAAAAAGTGCCAAAGTGGACCAAAATACGGTCCGCCCCGTGTGAAAGGAGCCTATCTGTATTTCGGATAATTTATTATGTATATATAATTGTATTTATAAAATTGTGCACATCTACACTTTAGTCACACTATTGACATCTTATTTTTCACATCCACTTTTCTATTTTTGGAAAGATTATTTGCACTACATCTTATCCGATTCATGCGATTTTACTTTTGTGAGTTTTAGCGCAGATTTTCTTAATCATTTATTACTTTATTGTATGTGGTGACACTTCTACAAATTGGCTGCTACCACCATATATCACATCTTTGATCAATCTCTCCCTATACATCCCCGTTCTTTTGGTTAGCGCATTGGTTTTTTTATACACATTACTAGTTGTCCTGCACCACGTTCTGCTGGTCCCGACAGGCCGACAACCAGAAACCCACAAGAGAGCACCTCTGTAGGTCTCAGTCATGTCAGCCATGTCTATGGCGGAGGACTTACCTCTCTGAATAACGCCCCATAAAACTGAACAATGTAAGGACAGTCACTGCTTCGCATCACCACATCGAGATCCATCAACAGCTGCTTCTGTTCCTTCTCGTCTACAGTTGAACGGATTCTCTGCGGGACAAAAGAATAAAAAGGGGGGGGGGGGGGGTCAGACATTTTATTAAAGTGGCAGCCTAGGCTGAAGATTGATAGATATTCTAGTAGCTTGAAAGGGTTTCATATTAAAATGGGGGGGGGGGTCTTGCTGACCATGACTGAAGAACGCGTTGCAAAAAATAAAGTCAGGGGTGGAGTGGTGGTTTAGCCTAGGGTGTCAATCCTTGCACCAGCCCCGATAGCAGTGACTTAAGCCAGTAGTGTATGTGCCCCTGGGGTGGCAGCCCAGGGGTGCCTTAATTCTCACTGGTGAGGGGCAGCTCGCCTTGAGTTTTTCGGCACCATGGTCACTGCACCTACGCACACTTTTTTAAGCACCTGCCTCTTGGGCAAGGCCTTTTGGCTTCGACCAGAGGAACTTTTATTCCGGCCGGAAGGCCTGCCCTTGTATTTTCACAAGGGCACTAATTCACCTCTCCACTTCCCCTCCCCCACCTTTTTCTTTGTAGTTTGTCACTTTCTATCACCTTTTTTTCACTTGCACGACTTGTAGGGTGTGGGTCCTCGGGCCCTGCCTTGAGTCTTGGGAGGGGGTGGATATGGCCTTTTGGCTTAGTCCGCCCTCTCTCATGGGGTCTCCCTTCGGGGGAGCCCCACTTAGTACTCGGTGGGGGCTGTTTCGGCAGCCCCCCTGAAGAACGGGGTCAGTCCGGTTTCGGCCAGACAGACCATGAGTACCTTAAATCCCTGTCAGGAGTCTTGCGCCCCGGGGGATCGAGGTTCGGGTCCTACCTCTTCGGAGGGAAGACCATTTGTGTTCGCACACCCTGTGCACTTTTTGTGTTCCTCACGTTTGTGTGTGTGTGCACTTTTTTATGCACCGGGTGAAGTCTTTTGAGTGTGTTTCACACGCTACGGGCTTTAAAAAAAAAAAAAAAAAAAGACTTAAGCTGGATACACACTATACAACAGTCTTTAGATTTTTTCCCTTTAGATCTACCAAAACCATATAATATGAGGTCAAACCTAAACACTTTCAATTTGTCTGCAATCAGGCAGACCCTTGCATTACATAGTTGAAGATAAATCTAAATAAATATTGAACAACAAAAGTTGTATAAAGTGTAGCCTGCTTTAGGGGGGGTTGAAGGAAGGAACAGCGCAGGGGACAGACAGTCCTGGTTTTGAATGCGGAGGAGGTACAGGTTGCAGCAGAGGAGGGGTAGGAGACATGGACCTCCAGAGAAGGAGGTTAAATACCTCTTTAAAGCGGTAGTATGCTCCGCTATATGACTTTTACCTACAGATAAAAGTCTATAATAAGGCTTACCTGTAGGTAAAATTAATATCTCCTAAACCTGCACGGTTTAGGAGATATCCAACCTGCATGCAGCCGCCGACGTCTGCGGCGCATGCGCTCTGGAGGTCCAGCGGACCTTCAGAGCTCCTTGCTGGATCTTGCCGTCATCGCGGCTTCGGCCACTCACTGCGCCAGAGCCGCCGAACCAGGAAGAGATGCCGAGGGAGCATGTCAGCTCCCACAGCGTTGTTCAGATGACCATGCCGGGGCTTCATTCTAAGGTAAGTATTTCATAAGGACTTCGTATGCGATGCATAAAAGCTCATTATGCCTTTGTCCTGCAGGGTTTGTTTTTTTAATGAGTATACAACGGCTTTAATCTTTGCAGGGAGTTTTCATCAGCATTTTTTTTTTTTTTTTTTTAAACCTGATGGGTTTCCTTTAAAAACCATCAAAGTCAAGGAAATTTTTTTTTTTTTTTTGAGTAGCCAATTTTTTTTTGGTCAGTGTCCCACCCCTTCCCCAATACACCAATTTAATCCCAAAAGGCGAGGCTCATTTTAAATTTTTTTATACTCTTGCCTCAGAGCCTGAAAAACTACGTCTAAGCCACAGGTTTTAAACACAAGGCCTGTGGGCCGAGTCTAGCCCCCCCCCCCCCCCCCCCCCAGGCTGTTCCATCTGGCTCTCCAGGCAATTTCATGTAGTCCTTGCATCTAGCCTGCAGCTGCGGCACCCCCATCATCTCTGCCTTGTCTCAGGAGCAGAGAGAGGGACAGAACTCCTTCTACAGAGCCAGAACCTCTTTGTGCAGTCGCAGCATCCGCTCGTCTATGCCTCCCCTGGTCTCAAGCATTTAGCAGACTCCATCCCTCCTCCAGACCCTGCACTTTGATTCCCAGCTCCACCCCCAGTTTCTTCCCAGAGGCAGCACAGGGAAATTGGGTGTAATGTAAGGAAAGGTGGTAGTGATCAACTGATATAGTTTTTTCATTGCCAATACCGATATTTTGGTCATCGTGTATCGTTATCGGCCGATATTTTCGTACTTTTAAAAAGGTTTTTTTTTTTTAACTTGACAGGTACTCTTGTGGAGAGATCTGGGGGGGGGGGTCTAAAAGACCCCAAACCCCTCCTCTGCACTTTTTTTAAATCTGGCGTCAGCACCCGGAAGTGAAGTCATGACATAATTTCCGGGTTTTTACATGGATACCCAATCGGAGCCAAATGCAGCTTTGAGCGGGTCTTCGGTTGCCCGGGAAGGCAGCGGGAGGGGGGGGGGGCATCCCCCCCCCCCACGGCATCCCCCCCCACTGCTTCTCAGCTGCATCGGTTGTCATTACAAGACAGCCGACCGTCTATGGACGCCGGTACCGGGGTGATGTCTCTAGCTGCAGACATCACTCCGGTACAAGCACTTTCCCGAAATATCAGCAATATCTGTAACCTCCGGGGCAGATTCCGATATATGGGGGAAAGTGCATATCGGCCCTCGATAGATCGTTCGATCCCTAGAAGGTGGTGGGGGGGGGGGGGTACTCCTTACTCTTGATGGTTGGGGGGCTCTTGACATCTGATGTAAGGATTGGGAGGGGGGGAAACTAGTCTTACAGATACAACTGGCCCTTTGAGGGTAACCATAATGCTGAAGCGGCCCGCGATGAAGTGGAGTTCGATACCCCTGGTTCAAGCTGAAGACCCTAGCATGTGTTACCGCTCTGTCATTTCAAGTAATGATGGGAATCTCACACCGGGGATATTTCAAAGTTTTTTTTTTTTAAATGTTAAAAAAACTGTCCTGTAGGAAGTGCGGCTCACCTTGACAGCCATTATCTGTCCGCTCGGATTGTGAATCATTTTATTAACAGATCCATACGCTCCTCTCCCAATCTCGCCAAGGTCCTTCAGGTCCTCTGCCGTGAAGTCCCAGTGCTGCTCTGGGGAAAGCTTTAACTTTCCAGAAGACTCGATACTGTGTGTTCGTAAGCGCTCTCTGTATAAAGGGGAGCAGAGTTAAACAAAAAACAAAAACAGAACTCCGAACTAAACAAAAGCATAAAAAAGACCAAGCTTTCTAGAGCAGTAGTCGCCAACTAGTGGTCTGTAGGCCACTGATGGTCCACGTGAACGATTTGGTGGTCCCGCTGCAAATCCACATTGCAGCGGATGTATACCGCCAAATGTTGTTTCCAGTGTGATTCTCAATGCGTGATGCCTCCTCTGTAGTCCTGGCTCCTGTGAAATCAGAGGGAGGTGCCAGGAGTGGTGAAGACAACAGGAGAAGGAAGGGAATTCCAATGGCAGAGTGGATCACAGACTGTGGGAGGGAGCACGGAGCTTGAGCACATGACTGGATAAGGAGGTGAGCTCCAATGAGGAGTTTGTGTAAGAGAGCAGAGTGTGTGGGGCAGAGGGCAGGAGCACTGTGTGTATATAAGGCAGCAGTGTGATCCAGGGGGAGGGGGGTAGGGGGCCAGAGCATTGTGTGTATAAAAGGTAGCAGTGTGAACCTGGGGGGTGGGGGCAGATTCGGAGCATTGTGTGTATAAGGCAGCAGTGTGCTCCAGGGAGAGGGGAGCAGAGAGCCAGTGCATTGTGTGTAGAGGCAGCAGTGTGATCCAGGGGGAGGAGGGAAGAGAGCCAGAGCATTGTGTGTGTATAAGGCAGCAGTGTAATCGAGGGGGAGGGGGGCAGAGAGCCAGAGCATTGTGTGTATAAAGGTAGCAGTGTGATCCAGGGGGAGGGGGGCAGAGAGCCAGAGCATTGTGTAATCCAGGGGGAGGGGGGGGGCAGAGAGCCAGAGCATTGTGTGTATAAGGGAGCAGTGTGCTCCAGGGAGAGGGGAGCAGAGAGCCAGAGCATTGTGTGTATAAGGCAGCAGTGTAATCCAGTGGGAGGGGAGCAGAGAGCCAGAGCATTGTGTGTATAAGGCAGCAGTGTAATCCAGTGGGAGGGGAGCAGAGAGCCAGAGCATTGTGTGCATAAGGCAGCAGTGTGCTCCAGGGAGAGGGGAGCAGAGAGCCAGAGCATTGTGTGTATAAGGCAGCAGTGTGCTCCAGGGAGAGGGGAGCAGAGAGCAGTAGCCTTGTGTGTGTGTAAAAGGCAGCAGTGTGATCCAGAGGGAGGGTGGCAAAGAGCCGGAGCATTGTGTGTATAAGGCATGTCAAATTCATGTTCATGGTCCGAGGGATTTAAAATTGTGAGTTTAGTGGTGTATGAGGTCTGAAAGGTTGGCAGCCACTGTTCTAAAGCACCAAATGTAACCTGTGCACAATTCCCTCTACATTTCTGCAGCTAGAAGGGGTTCTTAATTAGATGATTTCCTATACTAGACATCCAGAATAGTTTGGAGTCTGTGTTACATGAGTGGCCAGAGCCGCAATGATATCACTCCTGCGGATGCAAGCAGGAGCCCTGGTTTACTGCACGAGCTCTGAATGTCCGCCACGGAACGCCGGATCTTCAGAGCGCACGTGCCAGTGATGTCAACGGCTGCATGCAGTGTGAATATTATTTAAACCGTGCAAGTTTAGGAGATTATTCACTGCCTTATTATAAGCTTTAACTTCAATTTAAAAAAGTGAGTTTACTACCACTTTAAGAGTCACAGCCAAAAACTGCCACTTTACACTGAATAGAATGGCCGCATGAACAGACCATAACATTTTTTTTCCCACTGTCAAAGTCTGTTCTACAGACATCGACACCCAATTCAGTCAAAGCAAATCAAAGGTCAATGTAAAGAACGGTCTGATTCCTTGCCCAGTCTATTGCGGTTCCTTTACAGTGATGAAGGCCCTCTTTGGTTCGACATCCCTCTACTCCCTTCATATCCTCCCATATGGTTCGACATCCCTCTACTCCCTTCATATCCTGCCATATGGTTCGACATCCCTCTACTCCCTTCATATCCTCCCATATGGTTCGACATCCCTCTACTCCCTTCATATCCTCCCATATGGATCGACATCCCTCTACTCCCTTCATATCCTCCCATATGGTTCGACATCCCTCTACTCCCTTCATATCCTCCCATATGGTTCGATATCCCTCTACTCCCTTCATATCCTCCCATATGGTTAGACATCCCTCTACTCCCTTCATATCCTTAGACATCCCTCTACTCCTTCATATCCTCCCATATGGTTCGACATCCCTCTACTCCCTTCATATCCTCCCATATGGTTCGACATCCCTCTACTCCCTTCATATCCTCCCATATGGTTTGACATCCCTCTACTCCCTTCATATCCTCCCATATGGTCAGACATCCCTCTACTCCATATCCTGCCATATGGTTCGACATCCCTCTACTCCCTTCATATCCTGCCATATGGTTCGACATCCCTCTACTCCCTTCATATCCTCCCATATGGTTCGACATCCCTCTACTCCTTCATATCCTCCCATATGGTTCGACATCCCTCTACTCCCTTCATATCCTCCCATATGGTTAGACATCCCTGTACTCCCTTCATATCCTCCCATATGGTTAGACATCCCTCTACTCCCTTCATATCCTCCCATATGGTTAGACATCCCTCTACTCCCTTCATATCCTCCCATATGGTTAGACATCCCTCTACTCCCATCATATCCTCCCATATGGTTCAACATCCCTCTACTCCCTTCATATCCTCCCATATGGTTCGATATCCCTCTACTCCCTTCATATCCTTCCATTTTCCATTGCAACAGCCCAAAACTCCCTTCCTCCGCAAACCTCTCTCTTTCCATACAACCCCCCCCCCAGTTTCATCCACAAGACTTTGGACCCTTTATCACCATCACTGTAGAGAATTACACATTTAGCCTAGCAGGCTGGTAGCTAGGCTCACTTCTTGACCAAAATATACGACAAGGCCTAGCCTGTGTATATTAGGTCTCATCTTGGATTCTTTGTCCTGTGAAAAAATTGGTCTAAGTGCCCACCATCTTGACCCAATATCATAGACAGGGGTTCTTCATTATTATTAGTTTTATTCATTAAAGAATGTGATGACAGCCAATATTATAGGAGGATAGGGACTTGTATCTTATGAGAAATGCCATCCAATCTAGGATTTTATTTAAAAATTGCACCAATGGGGGCCCAAAAGGAAAATGGTTTTCCCAACTTGGGTTATAAATTAGCAGCAGTCCGATTGGGTTTTTACCTTCCACTGCATCAAATTGATTGGTGATAATGGGATACTTTTTCAGCATTTCTTGAATTTTATCAACTGCTGGGTTAATTCTGCCCTTCGATTCTACTTTGTTTACGCAAATCTGATTCTAAAATGGTTAAACGGCTAATTGGGTAAATTCCTTTTAACCAATCGGCAGTCATTAGTTGCTAATATTCCCCAGAGTGTCTTTGCAGTTCGTGATAAACGATCCAAGAGGCAATGAATAACATTCCCCTAATGTAATTCCGGGCCCTGCTGAGTCCCGTGTAGTAAATCTGAGCTGATCAAATTTATTGCAGCTTTCCACACAAACAAAAGCTGTAATCCGCATCGCACAAGACTAGGCGATAGCTGGTGAAAAAGTATTTCCGGAAACAAAGCAGACATTAGTGAAGAGGAAGGAAGGAAGGAAGGAAGGAAGGAAGGAAGGAAGGAAGGAAGGAAGGAAGGAAGGAAGGAAGGAAGGAAGGAAGGAAGGAAGGAAGGAAGGAAGGAAGGAAAAAGAAAGAAAGAAAGAAAAGAAAGAATTACATGGCCAAAAAATAGGTGATGTCCCCTTTCCAAATGACTGGGTTCAGGGGGTATCTGTGATGGGTAAGGTTCTTCTACTGCAGCCTCTCTCAACATAGAGGGAGCCTTGAAATCTTTCCTATCTCAGGAAACATCTGCTAAAAAGGACTACCGTATATACTCGAGTATAAGCCGACCCGTATATAAACCGAGACCCCTAATTTTACCACAAAAAAGTGGGAAAACTTATTGACTCGAGTATAAGCCTAGGGTGGGAAATGCAGCAGCTACTGGACCCAACTGGACCACCACAAGACACAAAACAGGGGCTGCGGGCATAGTACAGGAGATGGCGCAGGTCATGGTACAGGGCATGGTACAGGTCATGGTACAGGGCATGGTACAGGTCATGGTACAGGAGATGGTACAGGTCATGGTACAGGAGATGGTACAGGTCATGGTACAGGAGATGGTACAGGTCATGGTACAGGTCATGGTACAGGTCATGGTACAGGTCATGGTACAGGTCATGGTACAGGTCATGGTACAGGTCATGGTACAGGTCATGGTACAGGTCATGGTACAGGCATGGCACAGGTCATGGTACAGGCATGGCACAGGTCATGGCACAGGCCATGGCACAGGTCATGGTACAGGCACAGGGCATGGCACAGGGCATGGCACAGGGCATGGCACAGGTCATGGCACAGGCATGGCACAGGAGATGCAGTGCTGCGGGCATGGTACAGGAGCATGTCCTGTACCATGCCCGCAGCACTGCATGAGGAAATGCAGGGGCTGCGGAGGAGTCTCACTTACCTGTCTGTGAGCCGCTTTCGATTTAAAAATCGTGCCGCCCGGCGCCAATACTACGTCACCGCAAATGCGCCGCCGATGCTCGGGAAAACCCGAACACGTTCAGCTATTCCCGGGCATGCCGCACATGCGCAGTGACACATCGGCGCCATTTTTAAAAACACAGTGAAGCCAGTGACTCGAGTATAAGCCGAGGGGGGCACTTTCAGCATGAAAAAACATGCTGAAAAACTCAGCTTATACTCGAGTATATACGGTATATCTACAACTCATGATACATTAGTGTGATGGTCATTAAGAAGAATGTGCCTTACAAGTGCTCATTGGGAAGAATACCCTCTTACAAATAGTTAAAAAGATCAATGGTGTCAGTGGGAACTTCTTATATAGGAGAGGCAAAAATTGCTCAAGGAATCCTTAGCAACCTCTGGAGGAACCCTGGTTGAGAAACCCATGTATTACAGCATACAAAAGACATTTTAGACAATTGTGCTCTGCCAACCTTATGGGAAACAGCTCAGTGAAGATCCTTTTCTGTTCCACCATGACTGTACCCCTGTGTACAAAGCCAGTTCAATAAAGACATGGTGTGACCGGTTTGGAGTGGCCTTCACACAACCCTGAGGAAGACCCTTGGGATGAATTGGAATGAGCCAGGTCTTCACATTCAACATTAGTACACGATGAGAGGGCTCAGGTGGTATCAGTGATGAATAATGTAATACTACTACATACAAAGACATTTTAGACAATTGTGCTCAGCTAACCTTGTGGTAATTGCTTTTTGACGGTCATTTTCCGCTCCATCCTGACTGTACCCGTGCACAAAGCCAGCTCTATAAAAACATGAACACTACCACCTTTACACCCACACAAGCAAACAATAAAAAAAGTTCTGTACAATAATAAAAAAGTCAAAACAGCAGCCGACAGCCAGTTTAAAATATGTACAACAAATACCCCTAAAGGGATATAGGACCACGCTTCTTTAACTTTAGCATGCAATCAAAAAGTGCATACAATAACAAAATAGTTTAAAACATTTGGTCTTGTGAAGTGACAACAAAAGCAGGGATGTGGTCCTCTTCCGCACCCACAGTGCACACCACACTCACCAGAACTTGTTGACCTCTGGTCAAAATGCGCTTTACGCAATGGTCAGCCTATTCTCATTGAGTAGGACATGGTCTCCAAGTGCATGGAAAGAGTTTGAAGACTATATCCCACTCAAGGAGAAGAGGGTAACCATTGAATAAAGTGTTTTTTGACTTCTTGTAACCAAGAGGTCAACAACATGACCTGGACAAAATAACGGAGTGGGCAACGACATGGCAAATGAGGTTTAATGTGGAGAAGTGTAAGGTTTTGCACTTGGGGACTAAAAACATAAACGCACAATACACGTTAGGGGGGGGGGGGGAACCCTTGGGGGGAAATCAAAAATGGAGAAAGATCTGGGAGTCTTGGTAGATGATAGATTAGGCAATAGCATGCAATGTCAAGCGGCAGCTGCCAAAGCCGGCAGAATATTGGCATGCATAAAGAAAGGGATGTATTCCAGAGCTAAAACTATAATCCTTCCACTTTATAAAACTCTAGTTTGACCACATCTGGAGTATTCTGTCCAGTTCTGGTCGCCGGTCCTCAAGAGGGATGTGTTGGAGCTGGAGAGAGTCCAGAGAAGGGCAACTAAACTGATTAGGGGATTGGAGGACCTTAATTCTGAAGAGCGTCTGCAATCGCTCGATTTATTCTCCCTGGAGAAGAGACGCCTGCGAGGGGACATGATAGCAATTTATAAAATATCTCAATGGTGATCTCAGCATAGAAAAAAAGCTATTCAGTCGAATGGGATTGCATGAGGACTCGAGGGCATTCAATGCGATTAGAGGAGAAGCGTTTTAACCTCAGGCAACGAGGGGGGTTCTTTACTGTTCGAGCTACAAGATTGTGGAATTCTCTACCACAAGAGGTGGTTTCTGCGGGAAGTATGGTGGCTTTCAAAAGACTCTTAAGCTGGATACACACTATCCAACTTTTGTGGTTAGATTTCCTTTAGATTTACCTTTTCTATGTAGTGCAAGGGCCTGCCAGATTGCATACAATTTGAAAGGGTTTAGGTTTGACCTCATATTATATGGTTTTGTTAAGTCTAAAGGAAAAAAAAAGTCTTCAGAAAATCTTATAGTGTGTATGGCCCATTAGACTTACATCTCAAGGATCAGAACATTCAGGGGTATGCAAGATCATTACGGCCACACACACCTACACAGGTTGAACTGGATGGACTATTGTCTTTATTCAACCTCACCTACTATGTAACTATGTAACAAGTTCTGGTGGGTGCGGAGAAGGACCATGGGACGGCTTTTGTTGTTACTTCACAAGACCAACTGTATGGGACTATTTGTCATATGTACTTCATATTGCACATTAAAGGAGCACAGTCATATATCCTTTATGAGGGAGGGAGGGGGGGGTATTTGTTGCCCATGAAAGACATGGTTTGACCAGTTTGGTGTGGAGGAACTCTAGTGGTTTGCACACAGCTCTAACCTCAACCCTACTGAACTTATTTGGGATAAACTGGAATGAGCCAAGTCTTCTCATTCAACATAAGTTCCTGACCTGACAAATGGGTACAAATTCCTACAGACCTCCTCCAAAATCTTTTGGGACGCCTTAACAGAAAAGTGGGGGATGTTCTAGCTGCAAAGGGTAGAAAGGGTAACTCCATTTTTATGGTTTTGGATGCCCAACATGTTCATACAGGTTCGATAGTCAGAGGTCTCCAAACCTTTGGCTATCCAGTAAAGCTTTAAAGCATGGGTGTCCAAAATTTTGGCTTCTCTGGGCCACATTGAGTGTAGAGAAATTTTCTCGGGCCGCATATAAAATATATACTATAGTTAAGGTATATAAGTAATAAAACACTGCTGCGTCCTTCCCGCGCCGCCGCGCCCCCCCGCACTAATTTAATACAACTAGAGGATGATCAAATGAAATGGAATCAGTATACAGAGGTCTACTTCTTCTGAGAGATATTAAAAGGAACACTAACCACCATGACCACTGCACACTGCACATGCTCCCCTCCCCTCCGAGGCAGCCTCTGCCTACCAATAGTTGGAAGCCGCTGTGGCCGTGCCCCCGACCCGACTTCCTTCCTCCCCAGCAAAAATAATAATAATAGTCAGGTGGTAGTGGGCCGCATTGCCTGTGGTTCCGGGGCGCATGCGGCCCCCCGGCCGCAGGTTGGACATGCCTGTTTTAAAGTAAAAAGGGTTGGTATACAGCTCATTATTTAGTTAAGGGTGTACTCAAGAGCTTCTGAGTTTTTGAAGACTACAATGAAAAATAAATCTAGCCCAGTCATTCGACTGTTCACAATAATCTAGGTCAGTTGAAGGGATATTGTACATGCAGGGGCAACTATTCATGATTAAGCCTAGAAATAGTAGGCAACAAATGTATAAAAACCAAAAGAAAGGGCTTTTTACATAGTTAGTGAGGTTGAAAAAAGACCATCCAGTTCAACCTATGATGTGTGTGTGTGTGTGTGTTTGCTTTTAACCGTACATTGTATACCCCTCTATGTTGTACATTGTATACCCCTGCATGTTGTACATTGTATACCCCTGCATGTTGTACATTGTATACCCCTGCATGTTGTACATTGTATACCCCTGCATGTTGTACATTGTATACCCCTGCATGTTGTACATTGTATACCCCTGCATGTTGTACATTGTATACCCCTGCATGTTGTACATTGTATATCCCTGCATGTTGTACATTGTATACCCCTGCATGTTGTACATTGTATACCCCTGCATGTTGTACATTGTATACCCCTGCATGTTGTACATTGTATACCCCTGCATGTTGTACATTGTATACCCCTCTATGTTGTACATTGTATACCCCTCTATGTTGTACATTGTATACCCCTGTATGTTGTGGTCTCTAAGGTGCCCATCTAATAGTTTTTTGAAACTATCGATGCTCCCTGCTGATACCACTGCTTGTGGAAGAGAATTCCACATCCTTACCGCTCTTACAGTGAAGAACCCCTTACGCATTTTAAGGTTAAACCGCCTTTCCTCTAGTTTTAGTGAGTGGCCACGTGTCTTATTGTATCGCCTTTCTCTGAATAGTTTGTTCCTTATGCTAGGGTAACCAGTACAGTATTTGTACATTGATATCATATCCCCCCTCAATCGTCTCTTCTGCAGAGAGAATAAGTTCAGCGCTTGTAGTCTTTCCTCATAGCTGATGTCCTCCATTCCCCTAATTATTTTTGTTGCTCTTCTCTGGACTCTCTCCAGTTCCAGCACATCCTTCCTGAGGACCGGTGCCCAGAACTGGACAGCATACTCCAGATGTGGCCGGACCAGAGTTTTGTAGAGCGGGAGAATAATCTCTTTATTGAATTGAATATATCAATTGTCGTTTCCATCCAACAAAATACAGCTTTGTCTGGTTTCCTGGTAGCCGGAGTCAAGAGTAAGAAATTCAATATTTGGCAATGAAATGTTAGGCTGTATTCCTGTGAGGGGTGGGGGAGGACAGGTGCACTTTGACAGGTCAGCCATCATAGAAGGACAATGAAAACTTACAGTCTGCTTTTTGTGGCCTGCTCGCTGGAGCTGTACGACCTCCCGCCAGCAAACCGCACTTCCTGTTTTTGGTAGGTAGTCTCGGGGTTCCGAACGGCAGCCGGTTTCTGCATCCTTCGTAGGCAAGAGGAGACACAAAGGAAGGGGTCGGTTTATGGGTGACGACATATTTAATGAAAAAAAAAAAAAAAAACGGGGCATGCGTATTTAAAAACGTTATTTACATATTTACCAAGAATTCACTAATTTCGGGGAGTGGATGGCACAAGACATTTTTAAAAGGAGGATGAAATTAAAATGCAACATGCAGGGAAATTCACCATCACTAAAATTGTTAAAAAAAAAAAAAAGGCAGATTTTATACCAGCATTGTAATGGGCCAGTGCATGTGTTGACCTCACCAACCTGCTAACCTGTAAATACTACAATTGTGCAAAATTTACATAAATAGGAGTTTAATTCCCTACAGCAAGATTTCATGGAGCTCCTCATACCTTTACGCTGCCCATAGAAGGGTCACTTTTTCATTTAACCAGCAGGCTGGGAAAAAACTAACCACCCTGAATGGATTCCCCTATCCACACATTCAAGGTGGATGGAGGAATCCTCCCCCCGTGTTACTGTATTCTGACAGTAGTAAGATTTGCCTGCCATTAGAATACACTTATCAAAGCTGCCGGCTATAGCCAACTGGGCTAATTGATCTTCTGATCAACTTCTGTACAACCGCCCTGTTGGATTTCCTTGATCAGTAGAGCGACACCAAGGACGGGATTAGGCAATTTAGAACACGGGGTTTCTACAACGAATGGGATTAGGCAACTAGAACAGGGCAGGGGTGGACTGACCATTCGGGGATTAGGGCACTGCCCGAGGGCCCAGGGTCAGTAGGGGGCCCCATGAGAGGCTACACACTACAGAAAGAAGCCAGGAACTTCCATGCAGGCTATGCTGTGGTAGATATTAAAATGCCCACTCTATGTGGCTGAGCTGCAATTTGTAGGTGGGGCTTTGTGTGGATTGAGTGTGGACACAGGGGGCCCCATGATCTCTGATTGCCCGGGGGCCCCATGAGTTGTCAGTCCACCCCTGGAACAGGGGGTTCCTCAACAGATGGGATTGGGTAACTAGAATGCAGTTTCCTTCCATGGATGGGATTAGGCAACAAACATGGGTTCCTCCAATTAATGGGATTAGGTAGCTAGAACCTGGGTTCCTCAACAGATGTGATTAGGTACACTAGAACGAGGTTCCTCAAGAGATAGCATGGGGGTTCCTTCAATAGATGGGGGTTCCTTCAATAGATGGGATTAGGCAACTAGAACTTGGGTTCCTCAACAGATGGGATTAGGTACACTAGAACAAGGGTTCCTCAACAGACTGGATTAGCCAACTAGAATTAGGCATTCCTTAACAGATGGGATTAGGTAACTAGAATGCAGTTTCCTTCAATGGATGGGATTAGGCAACTAGAACATGGGTTCCTCAACAGATTGGATAAGGTAACTAGAAAGGGGATTCCTTTAGTGAATGGGATTAGGCAACTAGAACATTGGTTCCTTTAATAGATGAGTTTAGGCAACTAGAATGTGGGTTCCTCCAATAGATGGGATTCAGTAGCTAGAACGGAGGTTCCTCAACAGATGGGATTAGGCAACAAGAACATGGGTTCCTCAACAGATGGGATTAGGTAGCTAGAACTGGGATTCTTCAATGGATGGGATTAGGCAACCAGAACTTTGGTTCCTTTAACAGATGGGATTAGGTAACTAGAATAGGAGGTTCCTCAACAGATGGAATTCAGAACTAGAATAGGGGTTCCTTCAATGAATGGGATTAGGCAACAAGAACATGGGTTCCTTCAATAGATGGGATTAGGTAACAAGAATGGTGGTTCCTTCAATGGATGAAATTAGGGAACAAGAACGGGGGGTTTCTCAACTTCACATCTCTCATCTTATTCATGGAAAACTCACATCTGCCTTGACAGATTCACGGGGATTGAAATAAAGGAGTTGTAAAGTCCGAAGGTTTTTTTTCTTCATGCATTCTATGCAGGAAAATAAAAAGGCTTCGGTGAACAGCAGCCTCCTAAGAACCCCTAATCTTAACCCGAGCCCCATCTGTATCCAGCGACGTCTACAAGCCCCTCAGCTGTCCGGGACTCTCCCTTCTGATTGGCTGAGAGGCCGTCAAAGTCAGTTAGCCAATCAGGAGAGAAAGGGGCGGGGCCAAACTGCAGCTCCGTGTCTGAATGGACAAGCTTGGCTTGGGTGCCCCCATAGGTCCGTCTGCCGACCCCGGCCCATGGAGCACCAGCCGCCACTGCTCCATGATGGCATCTTCTTTGGCTGTAAAGGGAGAGATTTAGTTCCACTTTAAAAAAAAAAAAAGTGAACAATTGGAAACCAGAACTGCGGGGAACAGATAACCTGATAATACGCAGGTTCAATGTTACAATCAGAGTACTGCATTAAAAGTATTTATATAGATCTGTAAACTTTAGATTTAATGCAGACTCAATTTTTTTCTCCAAATAGTTAAACTGCTGCAAGAAAAGCAAAAGCAGTTTGGTGCCATCAGGAGTATTGGACTTAAAAAAGCACAATTACGACATTATCCCACAGTGTGCGGGTGTGTGATTGGACCCAATGCTGGTACAAAGCATGCTCACTGCCATTCTGAGGATTTGCTTCTCACTACTGAAATTTCTCAGCAGTTTAGTGTAATAGCTCTTGCTTAATTAAAGTGGAACTTTAGTCAGAAAATGAAGTCCTTCAGGCCGGCCCCATTTTGGCAGGAATGGCTATGTAAAAAACATTAAAAATAATTCCCTATACTGTTTAAAAATCCAGTAATACACCGTCTCACCCTGCTATGCACATGCTCAGTTGCTCTCTATTTTTCGGCAGTGTGCCGAAAATGTGGAGGCCCATCTGGTGACCACTTAAAGATTTACTGCTGCTCAGGGGTACGTTCCTAGCAAAGAAAAATTATTAGCCAAGGATGGTGAGAAATGGGTTGCCTGACAACAATCTGTTATTATACGGTTTAGATCTTATGAACAATACAGTTATGCTGGCCATACACTATACAAAAAAAAACGTTCAAAATCATTTTAGAAATACAAACACTCGGCCGTAAGATGTGTTATAGTGAGGCGCTATTACCCTGCTTAGTACATAATATAAATTATTATTAGAAACCATACAATAGATACAATTGTATCCCATATGGAAGAAAAATATATTAAAAAAAAAAAAAAAAAAACACATTTTTTTTAATTTAATTTTTCCAAAATATATTGGAAATATATTTGAAATGCTACAATTTTTGCCATATTCAATATATTTCTAAAATTCTAAAAAAATGTCCCTAGATATAAATTTTAGAAATATATTGAATATGGCAAAAATTGTAGCATTTCAAATATATTTCCAATATATTTTTGAAAAATAAAATTTAAAAAAACTCTTTTTTTTTTTTTTTTTAAATAGATTTTTCTTCCATGCGGGATATAAAAAGGGACTACAGTATTATAAAAAAAGTGCAAACGTGCTTCCAACGTGCAATAAGTATGTGCAATAAGCAATGATTCCCAAAGTGCATAAAGTATATGGATGTATATGCAAGATTAGTATCCAGATATATTACTCATATATTCAAATAAAAGGTTTACAGTGCTGAAAAAATGTGGCTAAAATTTTTTTTTATTTTATTTTCTGATATATTGGGCAATTAATTTAGAACGCACAAATATATACTTTGAGCACCTTGGAATTTATTCCACATTGCACTTACAAACTGCAAAGTGTCTAAGGCCCCTTGCACACTGCAGCTTAAAAATGCTCAGTACAGCTTTTTTTTTTTCTGAGCTAAAATAGAGCCCATTCATTCTTAATGTGCCTATGCACACAGCCGCGTAAATGAGCGCCGCGTTTTCTTCAGTAAGAACAAAATAGAAAAGATCTGCATTTTTGGTCAGTAATTTACGCCTGTTACGCGCAAATGACCCAAAATGCCAATTGAATATCAAGAACGCTAGAATTTACGCGCAATAAAAAATGCGCGCATTACAATTACGCCAGAAAACGTAGATGCTCTAACAGGAGTATCGTGTGTAAGCTGCCTAAAACAGGCATGTCCAACCTGCGGCCCACTGCCCCCTGACAATTTTTTGTTTTTTTGCTGGGGAGGAAGGAAGTCGAGTCAGGGGCACGGCCACGGCGGCTTCCAACTAACTGTAGGCGGAGGGGGGGGGGGGATCATCCACTAGTTGTGTTAAATTAGTGCTTGGGGGAGGGTGCGGCAGCGAGGGAAGGGCGCAGCAGCGTTTTATTACTTATATAGTTTAAAAGCAGAGTTCCGGCCTCGGGGGGTGAAATTTAGATAAAAATACCCCCGGGACAGTCAGGGCTAGTACATTCCACAATGGATAGCCTCTGAACTGTCCCGGGTGGCACTTACCTTTTAGAAGAAATACTTACCTTGAAAATTTCTTCTCCAGCGCTGCCATCTTGGATGTGGGCAGCTGAAGCCAGCGCGTCCTCTTCTGCGTCCTCTTCTCCCAGAATGCGCCTGCACCGGCCCCACTCGTCACTTCCTCTTTGCATTGATTCCTGGGAGCTGAACGTCATCGCTCCCAGGAATCAATGCCCCTGCACCGGCCCTGCTCGTCACTTCCGGTGCGGGCGCGTCATCCCTCCACAGCTTCTGGGCATGCCCAGAAGCTGTTTAGCAGGGAATGAGGCGCCCGCACCGGAAGTGACGAGCGGGGCCGGTGCAGGGGCATTGATTCCTGGGAGCGATGACGTTCAGCTCCCAGGAATCAATGCAAAGAGGAAGTGACGGCGCGGGCCGCGGGCTGCAGAGGGAGGAAGTGGAAGAAAGGTGAGTATAATTTCTTCAATAACAAGGTAAGTAAACAAAAAAAATCGTAACTATTCATTTCTTTTTCAGGTGACCAAAGCAAGCGGATGGCCCAAAATCGACTATGACGATTTTGTTGCCGGAACTTCGCTTTAACTATAGTATATATTTTATATGCGGCCCAAGAAAATTTCTCTACACTCAATGTGGCCCAGAGAAGCCAAAAGGTTGGACGCCCATGGTCTAAAACATAACTAATTTTATCCACATTTTTTCAGCACTGTAAACGTTTTATTTGAATGTATGAGTAATATATCTGCATACTAATCTTGCATATACATCCATATACTTTATGCACTTTGGGAATCATTGCATATTGCACATACTTATTACACGTTGGAAGCACTTTTATAACACTGTAGTCCCTTTTTATATACAATTTATCAGTTTCTAATAATATTTTATATTATGTACTAAGGGTAATAGCGCCTCACTATAACACATCACCTAATTTAAGCATACACTTAAATTGACGGCGAAATTACCAGAATTAAACACCCTACTCGGCCATGAGAGCAGACGATCGTGCCATGAAGTAATGACCGATAAATCGTTCAATGGACATAAATTAATCGGTTTCTTCACGTATACCTTAGTGCAAACAGTTTGGACGAGAAACACATTAACCTTTTATTTATTGTTTCGGCAAAAAATTTCCAAACTTGTCCTTCGTTTTGTGGCAAAAAAAAAAACACGTCACAACCGATTACCGATTTGTGCCCGAAAAATGAACGAACTGTCCAAATGACTCAATTTCGGCCGATTTTTCGTATAGTGTATGGCCACCATTAGTTATTAAAATGGTAATTGACAGCAAATGTCCAAAAAAGGAAATAAAAGCAAGGGCCCAAAAGTAAAAGAAAAAAAAAGGTTGGAATACCCTTTGTGGATCTGCAACATTTCAAAAAGAAAAAAGGTTTTCGATAAAAGAAGAAGAGAGTTCTTGTTGCCGACAGTTATTGAGGAGTAGCCAAAATATCAAGAAGTGGCGGCACAACTAGGGACGTGCCGATACCGAGTATTTTCACTGTGCTCGTGAAACGGTTCCTGATACCCGAAACAGATATTTTGCGGTGCAATTTGTGTTCATACAAAATGAATGGGTTTACATCGCACTGCAAAGAATTGCATGCGATTTGAACGGGAATGTGGTGCAATTCCTGTCCGAATTGCATGCAGTTTCACACACCGCTATTGTGTGAACCCAGGATGGTCATAGTGAAGTTCAAATAGGAGCGGTGCGTGAAACCTCCCTGAATGATGAGTTCCATCAGCTCCGGCTCCCATCTGACTGTGGACATCTCCCATGGCTTTGTTCTCCGCATCTCCAGCGGCTCTGCCCTCTCCCCCCCCCCCCGTCAGGGGAGAGGGAAAGTGGAGATGGGACACTGGTCCCCGGCGCCAAACCATGGGGGGACACTGGTCCCCGGCGCCAAACCATGGGGGGACACTGGTCCCTGGGGCCGACGCAAAAAGCCATGGGGGGACACTGGTTCCCTGCCCCCGACGCAAAAAACCATGGGGGACACTGGTTCCCTGCCCCCGACGCAAAAACCATGGGGGACACTGGTTCCCTGCCCCCGACGCAAAAACCATGGGGGACACTGGCTCCCTGCCCCCGACGCAAAAACCATGGGGGACACTGGTTCCCTGCCCCCGGCGCAAAAACCATGGGGGACACTGGTTCCCTGCCCCCGGCGCAAAAACCATGGGGGACACTGGTTCCTGCCATACCCCCCACCCCCCCCCCCCCCGACGCCAAACGATGGGACACCATCTTCCCCCTAATACCAATGATGGGTCACTATTCCTCCCACTGACACCAACGATGGGGCACTATTCCTTCCACTGACACCAACGATGGGGCACTATTCCTCCCAATGACATCAATGATGGGGCACTATTCTTCCCACTGACTCCAACGATTGGTCACCATTCCTCCCACTGACACAAACGATGGGGCACTATTCCTCCCACTGACACCAATGATGGGGCACTATTCCTCCCACTGACACCAACGATGGGCCACCATTCCTCCCACTGACACCAATGATGGGGCACTATTCCTCCCACTGACACCAACAATGGGGCACTATTCCTCCCACTGACACCAATGATGAAGCACTATTCCTCCCACTGACACCAACGATGGGGCACTATTCCTTCCACTGACACCAATGATGGGGCATTATTCCTCCCACTGACACCAATGATGGGGCATTATTCCTCCCACTGACACCAATGATGGGGCACTATTCTTCCCACTGACTCCAACGATGGGTCACCATTCCTCCCACTGACACAAACGATGGGGCACCATTCCTCCCACTGACACAAACGATGGGGCACTATTCCTCCCACTGACACCAACGATGGGGCACTATTCCTCCCACTGACACCAACGATGGGGCACTATTCCTCCCACTGACACCAACGATGGGGCACTATTCCTCCCACTGACACCAATGATAGGGCAATATTCCTCCCACTGACACCCAACGATGGGCCACCATTCCTCCCACTGACACAAACGATGGGGCACTATTCCTCCCACTGACACCAATGATAGGGCACTATTCCTCCCACTGACACCAATGATGGGCCACCATTCCTCCCACTGACACCAACGATGGGGCACTATTCCTCCCACTGACACCAACGATGGGGCACTATTCCTCCCACTGACACCAACGATGGGGCACTATTCCTCCCACTGACACCAACGATGGGACACTATTCCTCCCACTGACACCAAAGATGGGGCAGTGTTTACTTTTACTGAGGTCAGGACTATTTTCTGCTTCTGCTGGCCACACTCAGGCCCCTCTACAGTCTGAAGGTCAGCAAACTTGTTCCTTGGTTTAGACATTTTTGAGATTCCGGTCTAAGAGGATCTGAATCAAGAGCCGTGTGTTGGCTCTCCTACTCCGTATAACTAAGCCAAGCAAAAAAAAAAAATCCAACTTTGCTCCGTAATCAGTCACAATGTTAGGGTTGGGCCCAGGGGCGACATTGCTTATTAAGCGTAGCTGGTCATATTGAATGATTTCAGCATCTCTACAATCAGTAAACCTCCCGCTTATCCATTATACTGGAGTCCTGTAAGTGGTCATCCAAAAAAAAACACACCACCAATCCCAAAGCAGAAAACCAACTGACTTCAGTGACACAGACACAGGAAGTGTTTTATACTCGTCAGCTTCTGCCGCTGCTCCCGGGGCCACCGACAGAGTCAGGAGCAGAGCCCCGGAGCAGAGGCAGATGCTGGAGTAGAGTCCTGAATACTCAGTACTCACAGGTGTGGGGGTTGGATGGTGGGGTTCAGAGTGAATTTTGCTGTGGTTTTGAAGGCCGGATTGGCAAAATTTAACTTCAGTGCTTTCCGTTTACCTAGGAAGACAAAAGAAACAAAAAATTACCCACGAAACAACCGCTGGAAGACAAAATGATGTAATGCAAGAATACCGCAAGTAGCCTATTCATTGACTATCAGCATC
>NC_138778.1:12437884-12447884 GCF_965119305.1 Pelophylax lessonae | reverse complement strand
GTGGACCCGTCAACACCGTCTCATTCAAAGCTACCCAGAGAACTTTCCTAAATTTTTCATTCATGAAAAAGATTAAAATATTCATACAGTAAAAAGGAGATAAAAGGAAGATTAAAGCAGTGCAATAGTTTGCCAAGAAAGAAATGGCCTCCCCCAGTTTTGATTTGGGCAACAAAAAATTAAGACTCCCGTCACCAAAGAAAAATAAAGGAATTGTCCACTTCCAACAAAATGTAAATTCAATGCCCGATATGGAACAATTTTTATGATCCCCGCTATACTAGGTCTTCTGGGAATCTTACAAGTCATCCATGTACATATGACCAACAAGGTCTCCTCATCAGACCTGATTCTTTCAAGCCTAGAAGAATGAACATCTGAATATTTCTTAAAAGTGCAAGTAACCTTCCTATTGTTTTCAGACAAGGAAGCTGCCATCTTGGCCTCTGTTTAATCCTCAACTGCCACGATGCTCCTCATGGAACCAGTTAGAACATCAGTCAATGGATGGTTTGACTGCTTGGTTGAGAGCATAACCGATGTGACAGTTACATTCCCGGTGTAACGTGAGAATTACCTACCCCGTGAGAAAAACCTACCCCTCGTCACTTCCGGCCAGGAACAGCTGAGCAGCGCAGCAGTGCGCATGCTCACAGCCCCGGATACCTAATGGAAGAGCTGAGGATCAGACTAGTGCGCATGCGCACTAGTCTGAAACGATCTCGGTGTCCGTTAAAAAAACCTACCGACGCGGCGGTGACATAAAATAGCTGTGCTGCACTACGAGTCATCTCCGCTCCTGTCCCGGTCACTTCCCTGATCTTGGCTAGTAAATATAAAAGCGGCTGGCGGCTCCTTGATTTATCTTTTCATACAGCCGCCGCCGCTTTTATATTTAGTAGCCGAAAGCAGGGAAGTGACCGGGACAGGAGCGGAGATGACTCATGGTGCAGCACAGCTGTTTTAATGTAACTGCTCGCGTTACACAGACTGCCGTGAACCGGAAGTGACTAGGGTAGGTTTTTCTCACGGAACACCGGCACATGCTGGCAACGTAACGTTTTTTTGAAACCCAAAATTGATGGGTTTACTTCCGCTTTAAGACGCCACATGCCCCTATAGTGGTTAACCATACAACCTGAAGTACTTTTAAAACTTAAAGGGGAACTTAGCCAAGAAAATTTAGTCTAGCTCTCCTAGTTTCTCCACCAATTACTAAGTCATGTTTTACTTGGTGATCAAATACTTTTTTTTTTAAAAAAAACTCACTGAACTGCAACTCAATTTATAACATTTGCATTGGGTGGGTGTTTTTTTGTTGATATTCTCGAACATTTAAAATACACCTATGATAACAATTACAGACCCTTCATTTCTTTGTAAGTGGGCAAACTTACAAAATGTGCAGGCGATCAAATAATTAAATTTTCCTCACTATAACTGATCGCAAGTGCAGCATCATGGCCGTTAAAGAATAAACAGAGGCCAAGATGGCAGCTTCCTTGGCTGAAAACGATAGGAGGGTTTACTTCAACTTTAAAATTTATGTCACATACACTATTTGGTAAAATGCTTACAGCTCTCTATCCCCCCCCCCCCCCCCACCTCTATCTCATCTCATGGAGTGGAGGACTGAGATCTTAAAGTGGAACTAAACCCATCGATTTAACAGTTTGATAAAACAGTTGCATTCCAGAACATGCTGGAAATGGATTGGTCACATTTGCTTATGCTCTCAACCAAGCAGTCAAACCATTAATGGCTGGGGTCATAACTGATCATATGTGTAGTAGAGCTGCACGATTAATCGTATGAAAATCGCGATCTCGATTCACCCCCCCCTGACGATCTAAACCTGAAATATGCTCGATTCTTTGCATAGCAGAGAGAACATCTGTGGAAAAAAAAAAAAAGCCTCCCGGCAAACACCTATCAGCATTAAGTCTCCCAGTAACTATAAACAAAAATGATTACATTGTATCTTTTCCTTCCCTCTGCCAGGGAGAAAGGAAATTTAACCTCTTAAAGACTGGACCTTTTTCTGACACTTGTTGGTTGCAAGTTAAAATGTTTTTTTTGCTAGAAAAGTACTTAGAACCCCCAAACATTTTATATATTTTTTTAGCAGAGACCCTACAGAATAAAATGGCGATTTTTGTAATATTTTATGTCACACTGTATTTGCGCAGTAGTCTTTCAAACGCAATTAATAGACTTTAATGAATAAAAAAAAAAAAAAAAAAAAAAAAACAGTAAAAGTTATCCCAATTTTTTTTTTGTTACACAGAGAATTGTGATCTTCATTCCAAGCTAAAAAATCGTGATTCTCATTTTGGCCAGAATCGTGCAGCTCTAATGTGTAGCATCATGGCAGTTGAAGATCAGAGGCCAAGATGGCAGCTTTCTTGGCTGAAACTGATAGGTCTATGGCACTTTTCCACTGCAAGTACCGGCTCGGCTCTACTCGGCACCTGCTTGGCCCGGTTTGCTTTTCCACTGCTGGTACCGCATGGTACGGTGTTGGACCGGTTCGGTACGGTATGGTTTTCCACTAAAGTTAAGTGGGTGGGATAACAACGATTCTCTGACCAATCAGTGGCTAGTAGTGACTGCATGCAAAGGATTGTGGGATATGGTACCGGTATGGTATGGAACCAGAATCGAGGTGGTACTGTTTTTAAGAGCCGTACCGTTCGGTTCCATGCAGTGGAAAAGCGCCGCAATACCGAACCGTTCCTACACCGTACCATGCGGTACCAGCAGTGGAAAAGCACAAAAGCGAGCCGAAACGTTCGGTTCCATGCAGTGGAAAAGCGCCACTAGTTCCACCTTAACCTGTAATACAGGAGACAGATATTCTTTCAATTTCGAAATGTCCATAGGTCACATTAATTTACCAATGAATGAACTAATAGGTTATCACTACTACTCTAAAATTTAAGGGGAGTGGCAGCTGCAGTCTGACCGACAATCTGGATGTCAAATGAAAGTTTCCAAGTTAAAACAATAGCCTACTACAGAAGTCAAAATTGATGACTAGACCAGAAGAAACTTCTGTTATATACTGTAAGCATGGAGTAATATAAGCATGGATGAATTGCAAGATAAGTCTGCCAGCAGGGTTGTTGGGTTTTGTAAAACCTTTTAGGATTTCACTCAAGATGTCTGATGTTACTATAAAGGCAGGTCGACCATACGTTGGTAGGATTGATGAAAGTGGACACCCCCTGTGAGAAACTCCCAAACCTTTTAGGTTTGTTAAAAATGCAACACCATGCCACCTTATCGGTAGAACGTGGACCATCTTCTATAACCAAAGCCTTCTCCACTGGAAATCTGGCAGAACTGGGAAAAGTCAAAGCCAACTGCTTCAGTCATGTCAGCTGCCAACGTGACTTGGTCACCAGCGTACAACTGCTACCAAAGATGATCGGCAGAATGAAGTGGAGCCGTGACATAGAGGGCATTTCCGAGGTCAGGCACCGATATTAGACAAGAAGGCCTGGCTCACAGTCTCCACTCTAATTCATCCCAAAGATGTTCTGTCGGGTTGAGGTATGCCAGTGAAGTTCCTCCACCCTAAACCCGCTCATCCATGTCTTTACATAGTTACATAGTTAGTTAGGTTGAAAAAAAGACATCAGTCCATCCAGTTCAACCTATGATGTGTGTGTGTGTTTGCTGCTAACCGTACATTGTATACCCCTGCATGTTGTACATTGTATACCCCTGCATATTGTACATTGTATACCCCTGCATGTTGTACATTGTATACCCCTGCATGTTGTACATTGTATACCCCTGCATGTTGTACATTGTATACCCCTGCATGTTGTACATTGTATACCCCTGCATGTTGTACATTGTATACCCCTGCATGTTGTACATTGTATACCCCTGCATGTTGTACATTGTATACCCCTGTATGTTGTGGTCTTTAAAGGTGCCCATCTATGAAACTATCAGTGCTCCCTGCTGATACCACTGCTTGTGGAAGAGAATTCCACATCCTTACTGCTCTTACAGTGAAGAACCCCCTGCGTATTTTAAGGTTAAACCGCCTTTCCTCTAGTTTTAGTGAGTGGCCACGTGTCTTATTCTATTTCCTTTCTCTGAATAGGTTTTTCCATAAGCTAGGGTTGCTAGCACAATATTTGTACATTGATATCATATCCCCCCTCAATCATCTCTTCTCCAGAGAGAATAAGTTCAGTGCTTGTAGTCTTTCCTCATAGCCGATGCCCTCCATTCTCCTAATTATTTTTTTGTTGCCCTTCTCTGGACTCTTTCCAATTCCAGCACATCCTTCCTGAGGACTGGTGCCCAGAACTGGACAGAATACTCCAGATGTGGCCGGACCAGAGTCTTGTAGAGTGGGAGAATAATCTCTTTATTTCTGGAGTGAATCCCCTTTTTTATACATCCCAGTATTCTGTTGGCTTTGCTTGCAGCGGCTTGGCATTGCATGCCACTGCCAAGCTTGTTGTCTACCAGTACCCCCAGGTCCTTTTCCATCCTAGACTCACCCAGAGGTCCCCCCCCCCCCCCTAGTGAGTAGCTTGCTTTCTGGTTTCTGGCACCCAAGTACATTACTTTACATTTTTCAACATTAAATCTTTTTTTCTTTATGGACCTTGCTTTGTGCACTGGTGTGCAGTCATGTTGGAACAGGAAGGGGCCATCCCCAAACTGTTCCCATAAAGTTGGGACCATGAAACTGTCCAAAATGTCTTGGTATGCTGGCGCTTGAAGAGTTCCCTTCACTGGAACTAAGGGGGCCAAGCTCAACCCCTGAAAAACAACCCCACACCATAATCCTCCTCCAAATGGATTTAGACCAGTGCACACAGCAAGGTCCATAAAGACATGGACGAGTGACTTTGGGGTGGAGGAACTTGACTGGCCTGCACAGAGTCCTGACCTCAACCCGATAGAAAACCTTTGGGATGAATTAGGGTGGAAAATGCAAGCCAGGCCTTATCGACATCAGTGCCTGACCTCACAAATGCGCTTCTGGAAAAATGGTCAAACATTCCCATAGACACACGCCTAAACCTTGTGGACAGCCTTCCCAGAAGAGTTGAAGCTGTTATAGCTGCAAAAGGGTGGGCCAACTCAATATCGAACCCTACGTACTAAGACTGGGATGCCATTAAAGTTAACGCGTCTTAGGCGTCCCAATACTTTTGGTAATATAGTGTATGTGGTAAGGCCAATTAAGAAAGCTCACAAAGACATCAGTCAAACCAATCTGAAGTCTATGGGCAGAAGCTTACCAATTTAGAATTTTAAAGCTTAAAGTGGAGTTCCGGCCTATTTTGCAACTTTAGTGATTCCTGGAGTGCTCGCTATGCTGATCAACAATCGGGCATTTTCAATTTTTTTCGGGGGTCCCTTACCTTTTTTTCAGGGCATTTTTGATTGTACTTCCTCCTTCTCCCCCCTCTGTGGCCGGGGCCACCAACATCACTTCCGCCTTTGCATTGCATCCTGGGAGCTGTTTGTCATCACTCCCAGGAGGCTGGAATCAGGAAGAACTCCCAGAACACTCCCTGGAAATCAGGAAGGAGGACACAGCAGATTACACTGCGGCTTCAGATGCCCACATCCAAGATGGCCGCGCCCAGACAGCGTTTTTAAAAGTAAGATTTTGACAAAAATCCAATACTGTACACCTTGTAAGTAGGAGAATAGTGGTTCTGTAAAGGGCGATGGATTAGTATTATAGGGGTATTTTTAGTTAAAAAAAAAAGGGTATTTGAGGCCGGAACTCCGCTTTAAGTGTCAAACAAAAAAAAAAAAAAAAAAAAAAAAAAAAGGGGGGGGGGTGGAGAAGGACTAATTTTTCCTCTCCAGAGAAGAGAAAAAAAGAGTCTAAGTAATAATGATTTAAAGTCACACAATAGATAAAGCCAACATTTTTCAGCTTTAAACAACAAGTTCGAGAAGGGATCCAACACTGTACAGACAAGAGACTCGGTGTGCATTTTTTTTGTACATCAAAAAATTTAAAAACCTCAGACAAGACAGATCAGGTTGTTGTAGGAGATATCAGTGTGACAGGTCCACTTTAAACAGCGTTAGTGGGAGTGACAGTGGATACATTCCCAATACCAAGATGTAGGTGAAAGGACTGAGCACAGTGCTAGAAGGAATTCAGCTCTTACTTTGGCCATTGTCACAGAAGTTTATCTGAAGGCCTGAAGTAGAAAAACAAATTCTGGTTCATATTATAGCATTAGCCAAACATACACAATATACAATAAAATACACAACTGTCAAGTAAAATATAAAAACAATATTGGACATTTCATTAAAATTTTTTCTAAGTTATTAAACTTTTGCAAGAAATAACCAAACACCAAAAAAAAAAAAAAAAAAAAAAAAAAGGGGGGGGGGGTGCATTGTCCCCACAAATAAATTAAATAAAAATATTCAGGAACATCAAATGACCATTTACCCAGATGTGACAAACGTACGACAAAACATCTGCGCATTAAATGTGGTGGTATTCTAATGGCAGTCAGGGTGTCATTGTCTAGCCTGTAGAGGTCTGTGCGTCCCTCCATGGATTTGCCTCCCCAGACCATCACTGACCCACCACCAAACCGGTCATGCTGAACGATGTTACAGGCAGCATAACGTTCTCCACGGCTTCTCCAGACCCTTTCACGTCTGTCACATGTGCTCAGGGTGAATCTGCTCTCATCTGTGAAAAGCACAGGGTGCCAGTGGTGGATCTGCCAATTCCGGTGTTCAATGGCAAATGCCAATCAAGCTCCATGGTGCCGGGCAGTGAGCACAGGGCCCACTAGAGGACGTCGGGCCCTCAGGCCACCCTCATGAAGTCTGTTTCTGATTGTTTGGTCAGAGACATTCACACCAGTGTCCTGCTGGAGGTCATTTTGTAGGGCTCTGGCAGTGCTCATCCTGTTCCTCCTTGCACAAAGGAGCAGATACCGGTCCTGCTGATGGGTTAAGGACCTTCTACAGCCCTGTCCAGCTCTCCTAGAGTAACTGCCTGTCTCCTGGAATCTCCTCCATGATCCTGAGACTGTGCTGGGAGACACAGCAAACCTGGCAATGGCACGTATTGAGGAGGAGTTGGACTGCCTGTGCAACCTCTATAGGGTCCAGGTATCTCCTCATGCTACCAGTAGTGACACTGACCCTAGCCAAATGTAAGACTAGTAAAAAAACTCAGAAAAGAGTAGGGAAAAAATAAAATAAATAGGTCAGTGGCCTCCACCTGAAAAATCATTCCTGTTTTGGAGGTCATCTCATTGTTGACCATCTAGTACACCTGTTAACACCAAAGCAGATGAAACTGAACAACCCCCTCTGCTACTTAACTGACCAAATATCCCAGGACACTATACTCTTATTAAAAGGGTTCCTTTAATTTTTCGAGCAGTGTATTTTCAGGGATTGAATAAATGGTTACTGGGATAATGCGCTAAGACAGTGCGCTCTTTTGTGGGGGAGGGGGGGGGTTCCTAGTTGACAAATGGACATCCCTGGAGAAAAACACAGCTTTACGGAAAAAGAAAGAAAAGAGAAGAGAAAAGAGAAGAGAAAAGAGAAGAGAAAAGAGAAGAGAAAAGAGAAGAGAAGAGAAGAAAAGAGAAGAAAAGAGAAGAGAAGAGAAGAGAAGAGAAGAAAAGAGAAGAGAAGAAAAGAGAAGAAAGAGAAGAAAAGAGAAGAAAGAGAAGAAAAGAGAAGAAAGAAAGAAAGAGAAGAAAAGAGAAAGAAAGAGAAGAAAAGAGAAGAGAAGAGAAGAAAAGAGAAGAAAGAGAAGAAAAGAGAAGAAAAGAGAAGAAAAGAGAAGAAAAGAGAAGAAAAGAGAAGAAAAGAGAAGAAAAGAGAAGAGAAGAAAGAGAAGAAAAGAGAAGAAAAGAGAAGAAAGAGAAGAAAAGAGAAGAAAGAGAAGAAAAGAGAAGAAAGAAAGAAAGAAAGAAAGAAAGAAAGAAAGAAAGAAAGAAAGAAAGAAAGAAAGAAAGAAAGAAAGAAAGAAAGAAAGAAAGAAAGAAAGAAAGAAAGAAAGAAAGAAAGAAAGAAAGAAAGAAAGAAAGAAAGAAAGAAAGAAAGAAAGAAAGAAAGAAAGAAAGAAAGAGAAGAAAGAAAGAAAAAGAAAGAGAAGAAAGAGAAGAAGAAAAGAAAGAAGAGTATAGAAACATACAGCTTCAATGCAATAGATGAAAAGTCGAGCTGTGCATCCCACAATGCACCACACCTGGCCAGGTACAAGTCAGACATAGACAGTACTAAGAGAGGGGGGGGGGGCAGAGAGTGGGAAGATAGACAGAGTATCAGCCTGTAGTCATCTTCTGCCAGAGTTACCCAAGTAATATAGGGGGTCTGCGCATGTACAGTACACAACGGCTTTTCAACATTAATAGAAGGTAGGTCAATGTTACAAGCAAAAAAAAATAAAAAAACTCAGAACGCGACGCCAACGCATTATTAAAGAAATAAAAGATATTCCCCATGTTTGAATGCGTTTGGGATAAGCATTTAGCAACCCTCAATTTCCTTAACTCTGCCTCACCAGTGTTTGCAGCTGAACAGCAATCGGGGTCAGCAGGAGGAAGTGGTCCCCCCCCCCCCCCCCCAATTGAGGTCAGCGGGAGGAATTGGTTCCCCCCCCCAATCGGGGTCAGCGGGAGGAATTGATGCCCCCCCCCAATCGAGGTCGCGGGAGGAATTGGACCCCCCCCCCCCAATCGAGGTCGCGGGAGGAATTGGTGCCCCCCCCCCCCCAATCGGGGTCAGCGGGAGGAATTGGTGCCCCCCCCCCAATCGGGGTCGCGGGAGGAATTGGTGCCCCCCCCCCCCCCCCAATCGGGGTCAGCGGGAGGAATTGGTTCCCCCCCCCCCAATCGAGGTCGCGGTAGGAATTGGTGCCCCCCCCAATCGGGGTCGGCGGGAGGAATTGGTGCCCCCCCCCCCCCATCAGGGTCAGCTGGAGGAATTGGTGCCCCCCCCATCAGGGTCAGCGGGAGGAATTGGTGTCACATAGTGGAGGAGAAATGCTCCAAGGGCTGGATAAAGACAAAGCAAAGGGAATTTGGAGACTGCTGGTCTATAAGAATGGGAAAGATGCAATTAAATGGGTAATAAACTGCTGGGAACCGGATTTCAAATGGGTTTTTAGCAAGAACTGAGACTTTTTCTTTTTTAATTAAAGTATATCTATGGTCAAAATTTTAAGTCATTCATTTCCACATTGTATTTATTTTTTTTAGCATAATCCTATTAATCTTAATGAAGGATATATTTGACAATCCAATCTATGGTTTCTGGAAAACGAGGTTCGTTCTGCCTGTCGGCTGGCCTTTCGCCAACTTCCTGGATTCCCAGCATGCTTTGTTGTTTCTTCTCTGCTCACTCCTTTGGTTTACTTTAGGATGTCTAAAAGGACTACATATCCCATGGTACCTTGCTGCCTGCAAGCAGTGATTTCTGTACTGACTCCGCCTCCTGGTCTCTAGTAAGGATCGGCAGCCTGTCCCATCGGCCACCTTAATAGCCAATCACGTGATCTATTCTACCCCAAATCTGGAGACCATAGGAGATGAAAAAGGTCTTCCATCGCTGGAATGGAATGTGAACTTTTAGGGGAATTTTTCTTTTATTTTTAAATAATTCACCTTTGGGCCATTAATTTCCACCCGAGTGTCCAATTAATCTGGGTTTAAATTTATTTGACTGCATCACTCTACAAGATAATTTTTTTTTTATTTTATTGCAGAGATTCTCTGCAATACCAATTAATCTCTCTGTTCTGGTAAATTGTGCGCAAATTTTCTATAATCTGAATTGCATAACGAGGAAGTGACTCAATCAAGCAGGTTTGCAAGTTCCTCCCAAGGCTGCCGAGTGACACATTAATAGGTGTCTGCACACCGAGACGGGTAAGTCTAGGTTATCAGCCTCTGCTAAATCCCTCTACAGCAGAGATCAGACTGGGAGCCGGCCAGGTTTATTACATTCAAATATG
>NC_138778.1:11482884-11747884 GCF_965119305.1 Pelophylax lessonae | reverse complement strand
GCAAACTGTCAGTTCAGACATGAATCGGATCGCATAGATGTGAACACTCATGCGATCCGATTCTGGTGCGGACCCAAAAAAAAAGGGTCCTGTGCGACTTTGCTCCGAATGCGATGAAAATTCAGCCATGCAATCTGTATGGCTGAATTCGCATCGCACAGATATCGCATGTGATTTGCAGGGCAGTGAGGTGCGAATCGCATGCAATGCCTGACATCGCATATGTGTGAATCGGCACTTAACTGGATATTTTTTTTTCCTGCTTGTGTCCGGCTTGGGGGATTTCCCTTCACTTCCTGTCAATGAGAGGTAATTAAAGGAAGCCAAAGTGAGGGGGAATTCCCATCCCAACAGCAGCGGACGTCCCCATTGGATGATTTAGGCCTCACCCACTCTGACACTTAAAGCCTGACTCCAGGCAAAAAAAATGTTTTTCCCATGTAGCGGGGTTGTGCCTTCACTGCAAGGGTTAACTGCTCTTTTTTTTTCTATGGGAGAAGAGAGCGGAGAGGTCCTCCCAGTATAAGACCAGTCTGGCACCCCCACACTGCAGCCGTCTTACTAATGGACTGTTCCTAACATCAGCAAGCCCAGAGCAGGCTCCATAGACCAGGAACAATCCACTGCTGGACCATGGGGGAGCGCCGTTTTCTGGAGGATCAAAGGATCGGGTGAGTTGGGATTTAATATCTTAAAGCAAAACTAAAGGCAAAAACTCTTTTTTTTTCCCTCTTGGATAGAGTAAGCCTCGTTCACACCGGTGCATTTTTCCCGCTAAAAGACACCTTTCCAGCATGACAAAAGCACATAAAAATAGTTCCCTTTAACCAACTGCCGACCACCCGCCCCCCTGCAGAAATACTGCGGCAGGCTTGCTCGGCTGTGCAATTCGCCGTACCCGTCGCTTAGCGGGAGCGAGTGTGGGGGCGTGCGCACCTCCAGAGGCAAATCGCGAGAAGGGAAGAGAAGGGAAGCTGATCTGTGGGGCCGGTGGTCATAATTGCCGCCGGGCACCTGCAACCGCTCTCCCCGGGAAGACAGAACGGCGGTCTGCCATTGTAAACACAGCAGACCGTCGTTTTGTCAGCAATCATCACAGGGCTCCGGTGATCCTCCTATTTAGGAACACAGGTCCCTGTGTTGATTCCATAAGCCCATCCCCCACACAGTTAGAAAACACCCCCAAGGCCAATGATGGCGAACCTTGGCATCCCAGATGTTTTGGAACTGCATTTCCCATGATGCTCATGCCCTCTGCAGTGTAGTGGAGCATCATGGGAAACGTAGTTCCAAAGCAGCTAAGATGCCAAGGTTTGCCGTCACTGCGCCTAGGCACACATTTAACCCTTTGATCGCCCCCTGGTGTTAACCCCTTCCCTGCCAGTGTCATTAGTACAGAGACACAGATCTCTATGTTCATTCAGAAATCCCCCCCCAGTTAGAAAGCACCCCCTAGGGACACATTTAACCCTTTGATCGCCCCCTGGTGTTAACCCTTTTCCCTGCCAGTGTCATTAGTACAGTGACACACAGATCTCTATGTTCATGCAGAAATCCCCCCCAGTTAGAAAGCCCCCCCCCCAGGGACAAATTTAACCCTTTGATCGCCCGTGGTGTTAACCCCTTTCCTGCCAGTGTCATTAGTGACACAGGTCTCTATGTTCATGCAGAAATCCCGCCCCCAGTTAGAAAGCCCCCCCCCAGGGACAAATTTAACCCTTTAATCGGCCCTGGGGTTAACCCCTTCCCTGCCAGTGTCATTATTACAGTGACACAGGTCTCTATGTTCATGCAGAAATCCCCCCCCACCAGTTAGAAAGCACCCCCTAGGGACACATTTAACCCTTTGATCGCCCCTGGTGTTAAACCCTTTCCTGCCAGTGTCATTAGTGACACAGGTCTCTATGTTCATGCAGAAATCCCCCCCCCCAGTTAGAAAGCCCCCCCCCCCAGGGACAAATTTAACCCTTTAATCGGCCCTGGGGTTAACCCCTTCCCTGCCAGTGTCATTATTACAGTGACACAGGTCTCTATGTTCATGCAGAAATCCCGCCCCCAGTTAGAAAGCCCCCCCCCCCAGGGACAAATTTAACCCTTTAATCGGCCCTGGGGTTAACCCCTTCCCTGCCAGTGTCATTATTACAGTGACACAGGTCTCTATGTTCATGCAGAAATCCCCCCCCCACCAGTTAGAAAGCACCCCCTAGGGACACATTTAACCCTTTGATCGCCCCTGGTGTTAAACCCTTTCCTGCCAGTGTCATTAGTGACACAGGTCTCTATGTTCATGCAGAAATCCCCCCCCCCCCCCAGTTAGAAAGCCCCCCCCCCCCCCTAGGGACAAATTTAACCCTTTAATCGGCCCTGGGGTTAACCCCTTCCCTGCCAGTGTCATTATTACAGTGACACAGGTCTCTATGTTCATGCAGAAATCCCCCCCACCAGTTAGAAAGCACCCCCTAGGGACACATTTAACTCTTTGATCGCCCCCGGTGTTAACCCCATTCCCTGCCAGTGTCATTTTTACAGTAACAGTGCATATTTTTTTAGCACTGATTACTGTAGTAATGTCACTGGTCCCCCCAAAAGTGTCAGTCAGGTGTCTGATCTGTCCGCCGCAATGTCGCAGTCCCGCTAAAAAACGCTGATTGCCGCCATTACTAGTGGAAAAAAAAATTTAATAAAAATGACATAAATCTTTCCCCTAGTTTGTAGTTTTTTTTTTTACTAAAAATATGTAGCAGTATACAAATTGGCCTAAAATTATGGAAAATTTTGATTTATAATTTTTTTTATTGGGAATGTTATATAGCAGAATTTAAAAAATATCGTTTTTTTTTTTTTTCCCAAAATTGTCACTTTTTTTTTGTTTATAGCGCAAAAAAATAAAAATCGCAGTCAAATACCACCAAAAGAAAGCTCTATTTGTGGGGAAAAAAAGGACATCAATTTTATTTGGGTACACGACCGCGCAATTGTCAGTTAAAATAACGCAGTCCCGAATCGCAAAAAATGGCCTGGTCATTAAATCCTTCCGGTCCAGAAGTGGTTAATTACTGGTCACATATCTGTGCTGCCTTTTTCCAAAGTCCTGCTGGCTGCATCTTTGGTTTCCTGGTTTGAAAAACGCACCAATGGAAACGCACCATAAAAAATGCACCCTGTATTTTTTAAAGTCACATGCAGGTTTTTTATACAGGTGACCAGGGATGCAAACGCAAATGCGTTACGTTAAATTTTAATGCAGTGCAATAAAAACACGCCAAAAACGCGATATGCATTTTTTTTAAAAACAATGCACCAGTGTAAATGGGCCCTAAGGGGGGGGGGGGGGCTTATAATTCCTCAGGTTTTTTTTTTTTTTTGGCATCCCATTAGAGAGATTTCCCATCACTTCCTGTCCCAGGAAATCCCCCCAAAGGGAATCCCTCATTGTCACTGGAACTAGTGTCCCCCATTGGAAGATTTACCTCTATTCCTGTTCTGGTGACAACCCAAAATTTGTTATTTTCTTTCACTTATGATGACAATGGTAAACAGGGCTCATAGAGAGGGTCAATTTCCCTTGCAGGGGCACAGACAGCAATAAAACCTGGCAGGTGCTTCCATTCCCTCTCCACATCCAAAGCTAAAGCAGAAATCCTTTGCTTTTAGTCATACTATAAGGCAGTGATGGGGACCTTGGCACCCCAGATGTTTTGGAACTACATTTCCCATGATGCCCATGCACTCTGCAGTGTAGTTGAGCATCATGGAAAATGTAGTTCCGAAACATCTGGGGTGCCAAGGTTCCCCATCAGTGCTATAAGGGCTTGTTCACATGTTTGGCAAACATAGCTGCTCCTCTGAAGAGCAATCCGCAGTGGATCGCTTTTCAAAGGTCGCTTTCCTGTGCCCAGGGAGAAGCAGGTGCCGTCAATACAAGTGAATGTCTGTACTTGAATAAATGATGATTGCTTCTGCGTCGGCGTTAACCTGTGCATGCGTCAACGGCCCATTTCCTCAAACTTACCACTTATGCAGGTGGGGAAATACGCCGCAGTTCACGCATCTGTAAATGCTGCTGCTATTACACAACTACAGTCATTCATTAACAAGGATATAGAGAGCCAGAGGTGTAAATAGAACCTTCAGGGCCCCAGTGCATGAAAACCATGAAGGGCCCCCCGGCCGGGGGCCCTGTCCCTCTGGGCCCACTGATCCCGGGGCCCTTTACTCCCTTTATTATGGTCTTGCAGCAAGACCCTTTTACATGTTCTGCAGCTGACCCGCTTTTGGCCATCTTGGGGCCCCACCACGGTGGTGGAACTCCAGGGCCCAATTGCAAGTGCGACCTTTGCGACCCTGGTAGTTACGCCACTGGTGTCAGTAGTTTTGAAATTTAATTTTTTTTTGTTATTTTTTACCATTTTATTTTTTTTTTTACCATTTTATAAAATTTTATACCATTTTATTTGTTATTATTTAAAAAAAAAAAATTTAGGACCCCTATTGGGGGGTTTTGGTGAAATAGCAGGGGTCTAAACAGAGCTCTAATGTTTCATCTTTGAGACAGAGAAAGAAGATTGAGGACACAGCCCTCAATCTCCATCTCTGCAGCCTCAGTTGCACAGAATGAGAGGACAGGAATAGCTCTGTACAGAGCTTCCTGTCCATTCATAAACTAAAACATAGCAAACACGAGGCCCTATCCCTCCGGGCCCGGAGACCTTCCCACTGATCCCGGGACTCTTTACTCCCAACGTGGCACCCTTTATTATGGTCTTGCAGTGAGACCCTTTTACATGTTCTGCAGCTTGCCCCCTTTCTGCCATCTTGGGGCCCCGCCACAATGGAGGAGCTCCAGGGCCCAGTTGTAAGTGCGACCTTTGCGACCCTGGTAGTTCCGCCATTGGTGTCAGTAGTTTTGAATTGTAATTTTTTTGTTATTCTTTTACCATTTTGTTAATTTTTTTACCATTTTATTTGTTATTATTTTTACCATTTTTTTTTAGGGCCCCCATTGGGAGGTTTTGGTGAAATATCAGGGGTCTAAACAGACCTCTAATGTTTCATCTTTGAGACTGAGAAAGGAGATTGAGGACACAGCCCTCAATCTCCATCTCTGCAGCCTCAGTTTCACAGAATGAGAGGACATGAAATAGCTCTGTACGGAGCTTCCTGTTCATTCATAAACTGAAGCATAGCAAACACAGTTTGCTATACTTCAGGTATGAATGAACAGAGTGAGTGATCAGTATGGATCACTGACTCTGTCCATTCAAGAAAGTAAGGGGCCTGTAAACTACATATTTACTGGCCCCCTTCCCTGCTCTCCATCCTGACACATACCCTGCAGCAGCTGGATAAAGAAGGGAGGGGGGAACCCATCAGCGCTGCGGGGGGAGGGGCCAGGAGAGCATACAGGGGGCCGGGGGGCAGCAGGACCTGGATAGGACGGGCGGCATATAAAAGAACCAATTCCCTCTATATTTCTGCTGCAGCCACTGAATACCTGTGGGCAGTGCCAGGACAAAGTCATCCAGTGCCAAGGCAAGGATACCAAACTGCGCCCCTCTTCCCTTAGGGTTAGGGTCAAGGCGCCCCCCCCCCATGCCTGCAATAAACCATTGCGCCCAGGGCAACCAACCCTTCTGCCCACCCCTTGTCCTGGCCCTGCCTGTGGGATTGAGAGGAGGAGGAGCTGGCTTTCAGCAGCTGCAGGAGGAAAATGGAGGGGATTGGTTCTTCTGTATGCCACCACCCTTCTTATCCAGGTGTAAGGGGCCTCCTGGAGCCTGCAATTGGGACCCCTGTAGGTACGCCCCTTGCAGAAAGGAATGCTACTTCCCCACTCCCAGAGGCGTAACTAGAACCTTCAGGGCCCCGGTGCAAGAAACCATGCAGGGCCCCCCGGACACCTGGCCGGGGCCCTTCCCATTAAGCCTGGGGCTCCTCCAACTGATCCTGGGGCCCTTCACTCTCGTTGCGGGGCCCTTTATTATGTTCCCACAGTGGGACCCTTTCACAAGTTGTGCAGTTGGCCCAGTGGGGGGGGACCAGGGGAGCACACAGGGGCCCAGAGACAGCAGAACACAAGTGAACTGGATAGTAGGAGTGGGGGGGGGGGCAGCATACAGAGGAACCAATCTCCTCCATTTTCCTCCTGCAGCTACAGGAGGAAAAAGGAGGACAGTGATTTCTCTACATGCTGCCCCCGCCGCCCCTCCTATCCAGGTATACAGTGGAGCTGCACAGGCCCCCTGGAGCATGGGGCCCGGTTGCAATTGCAACCCCTGCAACCCCTGTAGTTACGCCCCTGCCCACTCCATCCAAAACAATTTTACACCTTCTACTTCTTCTCAGCTCCTGATTCTCACCCAGTCACCCCAAACATAAAATACAGCATGGAGGGGCTCCGTGAATTTGGCAGAGAAGGTGTGTAGGTGTCTGATGGAACCCTGAAGTTCATAAAAGGACAACTGGCCGGCCTCGTAATCCAAATAGATTCTGAAACTCTGGCAGGAAACACAATACGGTATCTGACTGACCTCGCTGCAATGGATCACCGAATACTCATTATTGAATTTGCACAAACCCCAGGATTTGTGATTGTTTCCAATATAGGACTGCACCCCCTTGCGGTCAATGCTGGGGTAACAAACCCCAATCATCCAGTCTCCTGACTCGTTGGTCTCCACCTCCCAGTAATGGCGCCCGGAGTTGAAGAACCTGCCGCTTATGACTTGGCAATACTGGAACCTCTCCGGCGTCTCTGGGCGATACTGGTTAATCTCTGACCAGGAGACCGTCTTTAGATCCCCCGATATAGTCACATAATTGCCGGCGGTGTTGAGGTCGAGCATTATATCCAAAGACTCCGAGACGTAGATCCCTCTCTTTATGCCGGTCATTATGTCGGCTAAACCTGCGTGTAAAGTCAGTGAGATCAGACCCTCATCAAGGTCCTCGGACTCGTAGATCCTCTTATAATCCCACTCCCTGGCTTCGTCATCTCCGTCTTGAGGATCGCAAAGGTCGTCCCTCCAAATTTCTCTTCCCTGTAGGACGGTGACCGGATCGGTCATGTTACACAGCTCTTCAATGTGGTGCATCTTTCTGGACAGTTCATCCTTCTTCACTTCCAGTTGCTGGATCAGATCAGAAACCGACAGCGAAACGTGCTCCTCCCAGCTTGTAATCTCATTGAGGACCCTCTTTTCCAGGAGGTCCAACTGTTCCCGAACGTCCCTGAAAAGGGCCGAGACCCTCTTCGTCACGCCGGAGGCCTTCTCCTGCACTTCCATTCTGCGCTTCTGCAAGTTGCGCACCCTTTTTTCGGCCCTCTTTTTCTTGGAGGTCAGCTTCTCCAAGAAGTATCTCAGCTTCTCCGTCTTCTTCTCAAAGGCAATGTTCAGAGGTTCCACCACGTGGCCTCGGTGGTCTCCAAAGGCAATGCAAGACACGCAGACGCAGACGGCGTCTTTAGAGCAGTAATACTCCAGGATCTTCCTGTGGATGGAGCATTTTCTGTTCTCTAGGGACGTGTTGGGATCAGAGAGGACGTGCTCCAGAGACTTGCTGTGGACTTTCAGATGATCGGCGCACAGAAAAGCTTCACAGAGCAGACAGGATTTGACGGCGGGTACCGGGGAGTGAATGCAGTAAGTGCAGAAGATGTCGGGGACGGGGTACTGGGATGGCGGTGCGATAAAACAGTCGGTGGCGGTGCCCAGATCTCTGTTCTCCTGCAGCACGGGCCTCTCAGAAAACCTTTTTCTGCATCTGGGGCAGGTGTAACCCCCGGACCCTTCCTGCGTATCCAGCTCATGGCCAATACAGACCCGGCAGAAGTTGTGTCCGCATCTCAGTGTTACGGGGTCCCTGTAAACGTTCAGACAGATGGAACAGTTCAGCTCCTCTTTGAAGTCCACCGGTTCCATTATAGAAATAAAATCAGGAAGTGTCTTTTGATCTTCCACAGAATTCAGTCCCACATGCTACATTTGCTCAGCGCGGCACAGGGAGAGGCGGTTTGGCCAAGTTTCTATATCAGATTAAAACCCGTTAAAAAAAAAAAAAAAGCACAGCGTTGTTTTTCTCCGCAGTTGCAAGCCACAGAAAAGGAAGACAGAGCCGTACCTATTTTTCTTTTCTCCGTCTCTCTCTGAGCGGAACACCAGACTGTCAACTGTGTTAAAAATCAGGCTGTTGCCAGCTGAGTGAGCCATCTTGTGGAGAAGCAGGAGATGACAAACAGATTTTAAAGCGGTATTAAACCCAAAACCAAAAATGTAATATTTTATATTGAAGGTTACCAATCATTAGATGTGGCGGCTGCATTCGTTTTCTTTTTTTAGGCTTTTTTTTTTTTTCCTGTCGGTTTTCACCTGGTGATCTGGCCAGTAACACACCTCTTGTATTTGGGCCGCCCTGCTCTGCATGAAGGAGAACAGGCGGCACCTTTGGACAGCAGCATTGTCAGTCTGGGTGGGAGGGGAGTGTTAATGGACTAGCAGATATAAAGAGATATTAATTGTATGACCTACTCTCCTGCACCAGATCACGTGTCGTCCCAGAAGGAAGCCTCTTCTAAAGATGATGCACAAGAAAGCCTGCAAACAGTTTGCTGAAGACAAGCAGGCTAAGGACATGGATTACTGGCAGTGTTGGGGGTAACTAGTTACAAAGTAACGGATTACAGTAACTACATTACTTTTTTTGGTAACTAAGTAATGTAACGAGTTACAACACTAATATTGGTAACTACACTACTTTACTAGACTATAGGAGGTAACTACACTACTTTACTAGACTATAGGAGGTAACTACACTACTTTACTAGACTATAGGAGGTAACTACACTACTTTACTAGGCTATAGGAGGTAACTACACTACTTTACTAGGCTATAGGAAGGCGCTTTCTTGCGTTACCCAAGCCGTGCGATACAATCGTTATTTCGGAGAATAGAGAGGGATGAAGTTTATGACTTTTTGTTGCACTTTATGTTTTATTCTGTTTTTTTCAGGTTTTGTTCTCATGTTTCCCAAAGCCTGTGTTTATACAATAAACTCTATGCAGAAAGAGTGTCATGGATCTTCTTCTACACGGTCAATTAAGAAAGAGGAAAGTAAAGTAATAAGTAGTGAAGTTACTTTTCAAATACAGTAACTAGTAAAGTAATCTCGTTACAATTTACAGACGTAATTAGTTACATTTTTTGAGTAACTACCCCAACACTGATTACTGGAACCATGTCCTGTGGTCTGATGAGACCAAGATAAACTTATTTGGTTCAGATGGTGTCAAGCGTGTGTGGTGGCAACCAGGTGAGGAGTACAAAGACAAGTGTGTCTTCCCTACAGTCATAGGTGTGCGCAGCCTATTGCATTAGGGTGTGCACCCCAAAGTTTAAATACACATGCATGTGTTTGCCTACATGTATATGGCCCCGGTACATTACTCTCCCTGCTGGCAAAGTGAAATAGAAGTGTGTGGCACTTCTCTTATGGCAGAGCAGGTCCGAGGGAGATCTTTCCCATCTCCTCACTGGCAAACAGAGCGATAATGCTAATGTGCCCTAGGTGATTAGGGAGTGCCCAGGCACACCCGGCACACCCTGTGCGCACGCCTATGCCTACAGTCAAGCATGGTGGTGGGAGTGTCATGGTCTGGGGCTCCATGAGTGCTGCCGGCACTGGGGAGCTACAGTTCATTGAGGGAACCATGAATGCCAACATGTACTGTGACATACTGAAGCAGAGCATGATCCCCTCCCTTTGGGGACTATATATATATATATATATATATATATATAGGAATCTCCCCAAAAAATTCTGTAACATGATGGACAATAGGACACGTATGGATACTCCACACCCGAGGGTCTACCTAGGGAGCTGTGCTCAAAAAACATAGGGGTATTACTTGCTAAATGTATTCTTTTTCCCCCCTGGAAATGGATTCTGATTTTCCCTAATTTTTCTCAACCTTTTTCTTTTTCTTTTCCTTTTTGTTTCCCACATGCACTTCATTCTTTCTTTTCCTTCCTCTTTTCTTTTGTAGCCCACCCATCCATTTTCTAGTGAACCTTGTTACGCTGTATGCCTAGAGGTACAATTCTTTAATGTAACTTTCTATGTTTTATTTTTATAGGTATAATGCACTGCTTATTTATACAGAGCCTGGGCCGCCGTAACTGTAGTCCACAATATTTGCATCTTCTATATCTACAAAGGGTGCTTCCATCAGGATATATGCCCCTGTTTTCTGTTTCCCTCCATTGTCCCCTTGTTTTGTTTTGTGTGTTGTTGATGGTTTTTATTTTATTTCTGCATTTCTCTTTCTCCCTCTGCTCTTTCCTCTTGCTACTCGCCACATTTCTTTCCTCTTCATATTCCTCTCACACGTCCCTCCCCCTAGTCTCCTTCTCTCTCCCTCTTGGCCCTGGGCTCCACATATCTTCCCCCTGGCATGCTCGAGCCGCTCAGTGCTTCCCTGCATGATGCGGCCTTGTCTGCGGTCCGCACGCTGCCCTTCCTGTCTGTGGAGCGCAGATCACAGAAGTCAGAGGCGTAACTAGAACCTTCAGGGCCCCGGTGCAAGAAACAATGAAGGGCCCCCCGGACCCCTTCCCCTCAAGTCTGGGGCTCTTCTCACTGATCCTGGGGCCCTTTACTCTCGTTGTGGGGCCCTTTATTACACAAGTTCTGCAGTGGGCCCCCTTCCTGTCATCTTGGGGCCTCCCCACGGTGGTGGAATGCCAGGGCCTGGTCGCAAGTGTGACCTTTGTGATCCTGGAAGTTCACCCACTGGTGTCAGTAGTTTTTATTTTTTGGTATTTTAATTGTATTATTTTTTATTATTTTATTTTATTTTTTTACAATGTCACTGACTATGACTCTGTCCATTCAGAAAAGGAAGGAGCTGGTAAATTACATATTTACAGACCCCTTTCTGGTTCTCTATTGTGATAGATCCCCTGCAGCAGCTGGCAGGAGAGGGGAGGGAGCATAGTGGGGGGGGGGGGGGTAGCAGGGTAGCACACAGGGGCCCAGAGACAGCAGAACACAAGTGAACTGGATAGGAGGGGTGGCGGGGGCAGCATACAGAGGAACCAATCTCCTCCATTTTCCTCCTGCAGCTACAGGAGGAAAAAGGAGGACAGTGATTTCTCTATATGCTGCCCCCACCGCCCCTCCTATCCAGGTGTACAGGGGAGCCGCACAGGCCACCTGAAGCATGGGGCCCAGTTGCAATTGCAACCCCTGCAACCCCTGTAGCTACGCCCCTGACAGAAGTGTTTGCATTCCAGTTGGAAGACACATTTAGGATTTTGGATTTGGTCAAATTAATTTTAAAGTTACTCATTCTCCCAAACTCTTGTATAATTGCAGATCATTATGGGGACGAGTAACACACATTAATAGGTCGTCTGCATAAAGAGCAAATTTAGAATGAATAGGACCAATTGTCACCCCACATATAGAAGGGTTGTTCCTTGGAGCTACAGCTAAGTGCTCCATTGTCAGTACATACAAAAGAGGAGAGAGGGGGCACCCCTGTCGTGTACCGTTACGAATCCTAAATGAAGGAGATAATGACCCATTCATTTGAATTCTCGCATAGGGGGAGGAATACATGATCCAAGATAATATTTGTGGTTCCCGACCCAATCTGTTGCAAAGTCAGCCGGAGAAATTGCCATTCTACCCGGTCAAATGCCTTTTCAGCATCCCCGTGAGAAGGCACATCGCAATATTGTGGGAACATGCATAGTCCATCAGAAGAAGAGTCTTCAATGTATTATCTCTTACTTCCCGACCCCTAACAAAGCCCTCCTGATCCAAATGGATCAACCGGGGCATAACAGACTGCAGTCTATTTGCTAATACTCTGGCATAGATTTTAAGAACAACTCCAATGAAAGATATGGGGGCGATAATTTGCACAGAGGGATGGATCTTTATAGTTAGCCCAATGTTTTATATAATGTGAAAGATAATGTTACGCCGAGTAAATTGATACCTAACATGTCATGCTTCAAAATTGCGCACGCTCGTGGAATGGCGACAAACATTGGTACTTAAAAATCTCCATAGGCCACGCTTTAAAAAATTTCTACAGGTTACCAGTTTAGAGTTACAGAGGAGGTCTAGAGCTAGAATCGTTGCTCTCGCTCTAATAATCGCAGCAATAACTCACATGTGTGGTTACAAAACGGTTTACATATGTGGGCGCGACTTGCTTATGCGTTTGATTCTGCGCGCAAGCTTGGAGGGGCGGGGCGCTTTAAAGGTTTTTTTATTTTTATTTATTTTACCTTTTATTTTTTATTTTTACACTGTCCCTTTAAAAAAAAAAAAATTGATCACTTTTATTCCTATTACAAAGAATGTAAACATCCCTTGCAATAGAAATAAGCATGACAGGACCTCATTAACCACCCGGAGGATTTGGCTGCTTAATGACCAGGCCCTATTTTGCGATTCGGCACTGCTTGACTTTAACAGACAGTTGCGCGGTCGTGCGACGCTGTACCCAAAAAAAATTGTTGTCCTTTTTATCCCACAAACAGAGCTTTCTTTTGGTGGTATTTGATCACCTGTGCGATTTTTATGTTTTGTGCTATAAGCAAAAATAGAGCGACAATTTTGAAAAAAAAAAAAAAAAATTTTCTCTTTCTGCTATATAACATTCCCAAAAAAAAAAAAAATTTAAAAATCTAAATTTTTTAACATTTTAGGCCAATTTGTTTTCTGCTACATATTTTTGGTAAAAAAAAAATCGCAATAAGCGTATTTTGATTGGTTTGCGCAAAAGTTATTGCGTTTACTAACTAAGGGAAAGATTTCTGTCATTTTTATTGGTTTTTTTTTTTTAACTAGTAATGGCGGCGATCTGTGATTTTTTTTTTTGCGGGACTGCGACATTGCGGCGGACAGATCGGACCCTTGACTGACATTTTTGATACTTTTGGGGGGACCAGTGACATTACTACAGTAATCAGTGCTATAAATATGCACTGTTACTGTAAAAATGACACTGGCAGGGAAGGGGTTAACTTTATTAGTGATCAGTGGGTTAAATGTATCCCTAGGGGGGTGATTCTAACTGTGGGGGGGGGGGGGGGCGTGGCTAATGATGTAACCACAGAGACATATGATCCTACATAGCAGGATCATATAGTCTCTGCAGTTACATCAGGGAGATTGACAGACGGTTGTGTTTACATCAGCCGTCTGCCTTTCTCCCTCTCCAGCGGGAGATTGCGAGTGGCCGGCGGACATCGGAGCCGCTGGTCACTCACGCGGGGATGTCAGGGAACGAGCGGGGGGCGGGAGCTCGCCCCCTAGAGGCTCCTGGGCGAGCGACGTAGCCCTACGTCGGTTTGCCCAGGAGAGGCTGACTGCCGCAGTAAATAGTCGTGCGGTGGTCGGCAAGTGGTTAATTAAGAGTTTTCACCACTTGACTGGCTCATATGTGGGGCTGTTTGCAATCTCACTGGTAAGAACCGGTTTGGTCATGGCCCCGCTGTATTCTCCATGTGGAAGTCTTCTCCTGTTATCTCTCAAGGTCTTCCTTCTGTAGAAACAAGAAACACAAACTCCCCTTTCATGCAGGCGAGGGGGATGGGGGCCTCTAACAAGAACATTCACTAGAAATAGGTTCAACATAAAGCATCACTCTAACCAGGGCTTTTTTTCAGCGGGAACGCGGGGGAACGCAGTTCCGGCACCTCCAGCAGTGAATATATGTAATGGCAAGGGGTGCTGGAGGGTCTGTTAATGCTGGCTGTTTGGGGGCTCTATTGTTCCAGGAGGGGGATCTATTTTTGCATGATGGAGGGTATTGTTGCTGCTGGGGGGGGGGGGGGGTCTTATGTTACTGGTGGGGTTTATTTGTTGCTGGAAGGGATCTACTGTTGAGAGAGGGGTCTGTTCTTGCTGGCTGTTGGGGGATCTATTGTTGCTGGAGAGCATCTATTTTTGTGGCATATATTCATGTATTATTGTTGGTGGGGGAACTTTTGTTTAGGGAGTGGTCTATTGTTGCTGGCTGCTGGAGAGTCTATTGATGCTGGGAAATCTGTTGTTGCTGCCGAGTCTATTGTTGTTGGGATCCATTTTAGCTGGAAAAAAAAAAATCTATTTTCGTTGGAAAGGATCTATTGCTGGTGGCTGCAGGGGGATCTACTTTACTACTTTTCTTGTTGTTAACAAATTCCATACAAATGACTTATCACCATAAAATGTTACTTGGTTCTATATTCTCTAAAAAGGGGCGGTACTGGGAGGTGGATAGGGGGTGGAACCATAGGAAGTTGCTCAGGGGTGGGTAGGGGGCAGAACCAAGGGATGTTGCCCAGAGGTGGGTATGGGAGCGGAGATAAGAAGCTTTAACCATTTGCTGACTGCCGCACGACTATTTACGTCAGCAGTCAGCCCCTCACAGGCAGAGTGACGTAGATCTACGTCGCTAGCCTGTGAGGGTCTAGGGAGCGAGCGCGCGCCCCCGGAGGCGCGCTCCTGCGTGGTCACGGACCCCCCCGCGCGTGTGACCGGCGGACCCGATGTCCGCCGGTCACTCGGCGATCGTCGCTGCAGAGGGAGAAAGGCAGGCGGCTGATGTAAACAAGCCGCCTGTCATTCTCCCCTGTGTAGAAACAGTGATCATACGGTTCTACTATGTAGGACCGTTGATCACTGTTTCTACAGCTCAAGCCACAGCCAATCACAGTTAGAATCACACCCCTAGGGACACACATAACCCCTCCCTCTCAAAAAAAGTAAACCCCTTCACTGCCAGTGTAATTTTACAGTAACAGTGCATATATATAGCACTGATTACTGTAGTAATGTCACTGGTAACCCCAAAAGTGTCAAAAATGTCAGTCAAGGGTCCGATCTGTCCGCCACAATGTCGCAGTACCGCAAAAAAAATCGCAGATCGCCGCCATTACGCGTTTAAAAAAAAAAACAAAAATGACAAAAATCTTTCCCTTTGTTAGTAAACGCGATAACTTTTGCACAAACCAATCAAAATACGCTTTTTGCGATTTTTTTTTTTACCAAACATATGTAGCAGAAAACAAATTGGCCTAAAATGTTAAAAAATTTTGATTTTTACATTTTTTCTTTTGGGGAATTTCATATAAAAAAAATGTGAAAAATATTGTTATTTTTGCAAAATTTACGCTCTTTTTTTGTTTATAGCGCATGATCAAAAAATCGCACAGGTGATCAAATACCACCAAAAGAAAGCTCTGTTTGTGGGGAAAAAAAGGACGTCAAATTAGTTTAGGTACAGCGTCGCACGACCGCGCAATTGTCCGTTAAAGTCACGCAGTGCCGAATCGCAAAATAGGCCCCAGTCAGGAAGGGGGTAAAATCTTCCGGGGCTTAAGTGGTTAAAAGGGGGAGTTCCTGCACCTTTTCTCTGAGAAAAAAAGCTCTGACTCTAACGACTGTGATTTATATAAAGTATTTCCTCTATCTACATTTCTAGGTTCACATACTGTGTATATCTACGGCTACATTTAGTGAAAGATTCCTGACTCAGCCCATTCTTCCAACAAAACCCAACCAAACTCAGCGAACATCTTTTTAATGGGAATTATTGCAGCGTCACCATCGTATGGACTATTGGCAGGGACATTAGAGGACATCAACTCCTTTCCAAGCTCCGGACATCAGGAGCCGCCATCTCCCTGCCAGCCTTGTCTTGGAGAACACGTCTGATGGACATTCAGGCTATTGATATAAATAGTATTCTGTGATTGGATAAATAGGAAGTAATCATTTGTAATAATGACCAATGATGTTATCATTTGATTCTAACCTTGTTCTGCAGAGCCTGTAATAACTATATGATGTAAGGAGGGTTCAGCGGTCTTTAATTTGTAAGCTGACCCCCATGTGTTTGTTTCATAAAAGCTTATCTGATTTGGACCTTCTCACAGACTGTTGGTTACTGCAAAAAAAATCTCTATACACTTTTTTTCCTTTATTTTAACCTGGTGATCCTGCCAGAAAGTCTGTTATAATTCAACTGCCTTTAAAGCGGGAACTAAACCCCTCCTATTCTTTTCAGCCATGGAAGCTGCCATCTTAGCCTCTGTTTGACCTTTAACAGCCATGGTGCTGCACATGTGATCAGTTATGATGCCGGCCTTTTGGATGTTTTTTTATTTTTTTATTTAACCACTTGCCGACCGCCGCACGACTATTTACTGCGGCGGTCAGCCCCTCACAGGCAAAGCAACGTAGGACTATGTCGCTAGCCTGTTAGGCTCTAGGGAGCGAGCGCGCACCGCCGAAGGCGCGCTCCCGCGCGGTCACGGACTCTCCCGCGCGTGTGCACTCGCGATTGTCCTTTACAGCGGGAGAAAGGCAGGCGGCTAATGTAAACAAAGCCGCCTGTCATTCTCCCCTGTGTAAGAATGGAGATCATACGGTTCTACTATGTAGGACCGTTGATCTCTGTTCTTACACCTCAAGCCACATCCAATCACAGTTAGAATCACGCCCCTAGGGACACATTTAACCCATCCCTCTCAAAAAAAAGTTAACCCCTTCACTGCCAGTGTCATTTTTTACAGTAACAGTGCATATGTATAGCACTGATTACTGTAGTAATGTCACTGGTAACCCCAAAAGTGTCAAAAATGTCAGTCAAGGGTCCAATCTGTCCGCCGAAATGTCGCAGTCCCGCAAACAAAAATCGCAGATCGCCGCCATTACTCGTTAAAAAAAAAAAACAACAAAAATGACAAAAATCATTCCCTTAGTTAGTAAACGCGATAACTTTTGCGAAAACCAATCTTTTTGCGATTTTTTTTTTTTTACCAAACATATGTAGCATAAAACAATTTGGCCTAAAATGTTAAAAAATTTTGATTTTTACATTTTTTTGGGGGGGAATTTCATATAAAAAAATGTGAAAAATATTGTTATTTTTGCAAAATTGTCGCTCTTTTTTTGTTTATAGCACAAAAAATAAAAAGCGCACAGGTAATCAAATACCACCAAAAGAAAGCTCTGTTTGTGGGAAAAAAAAGGACGTAAATTTTGTTTGGGTACAGCGTCGCATGACCGCGCAATTGTCTGTTAAAGTCACGCAGTGCCGAATCGCAAAATAGGCCCTGGTCAGGAAGGGGGTAAAATCTTCCGGGGCTTAAGTGGTTAAGAAGAGGTTGCAGAATAAACAGAGTTAAGGCACATCAGGAAAAAAAAAAAAAAAATGAGACAGTACAATCTGACAACATAATCATTAACATAGTTTCGTCAAAAAGGTTACATTAGTTGGAGGATGAACGGGACCAGAAAGGTGGAGTCAAACCCCTCCCGGACCTGTATAGTAACCGACATATCAAAGGAAACAAGGGCCTTTTGGAAGGTTTGACAGTTCAGTTTGGCTGAGAACACAAGAAAATGTGACAGTTAGCAATCCCGGCATTGCAGGAATGTAACTGTTTTTTTAAACTGTTAAATCAGTGGGTTTAGTTCCACCATAACAGACCAAGCTGTCCCCCAAAAGTTAGAACAGGTAGAACAATAAGACAAACGATTTAAAGCGGAACTAAACCCATCCATTTAACTGTTTCCCGAAATATTTACATTCAAAGCATGCCATGTATGATAACCGTCACAGTCGCTTGTGTTCTCAGCCGAACTGTCAAGTCATTAAATGGCTAGTATCATACCTGATCACATGTGCAGCATCATGACAACTTGTTTAGCAAAAAATAAAAAGTCCAGTGGTGATTAAATAGCTCTATCTGTCTAAAAAAAATGAAAAAAAATGTAATATGGGTACAGTGTTGCATGACCAAGCAATTGTCATTCAAAGTGCGACAGGTCTGAAAGCTGGAAATTGGCCTGGGCAGGAAGGGGGTAAAAGTGCCCAGTAGGCAAGTGGTTAAATTGGTTTTAAAACTCAAATATTACAGTAAATATGAACAAAGCATATCCCTCTATAGTGTGTACTTGTCTCAGTTACACTAAGATTCAATTTTGTCTGCTGCCTCCTTCCTCTCGTATTAGCATAAATCACTTCTGTCAAGTTTTCCTGACACCAAGTAAAAAATGGTGACAGGGGAGGGATCTCCAGCTGATTGACAGCCTCAACTCTATTCCTGTGTGCTGTGTGGAGGGGGTGTGTGTGTCCCTTCCCTCCAATCAGCTCCGAGAGCTGTCCTCACTGAGCTCTGCAGAGTGTAACTTCAGCTCTCTGCCCCCTTTTTTCTGAACTCTCAGACAAGCTTTAACATTCAGCACTTTAAACAGGTGTAGAGAAGAAAAAGCTCCAGGTAAACAGGTACAACTTATGTAGACAGATTAGTTTCATCTCTGTGTATCACCTTAGAATAGTCCCTTCTTTGGGGAAAAATAAAAGGTTTTACAACCACCTTAAGGATAGGAGGGTTTAGTTGACAGGGGTGCTTACACTGATCAGCTTTTATTCATTTATATGAAATGATGCCTCCTATTGACCATCAAAGTATAGGGAGGGGGTCTTCTTCCACTGACCACCAACAATGTAAGGGAACTCTTCCCTACTGACCAACATTTGCAAGGGGACTCGTTCTACTAATGTAATGGGACCCTTCACCCACTGACGATCGTAGTAGAGTTTCCCCATACATCAGAGTCTGCAGGGTTCCCACTTTAAAGTGCAAGGGGCAACTCTGCAGAACCTGATTTAAAACGGAACACTGTGGACTTTGATGGACTTTGATGTATAGGAGAACTCTGGGGACTCTGATGTGGGGGGGGGGAGAATGTTGCAGACTTCGATAGAAAGGGGAACTCTGGTGTAAAGTGGTGTAAGGTGGTCTCTGGTAACAAAAGCCTCCCCTCACATCAGAGTCTGCAGCATTCTCCTTTATATCAGAGTTCCCAATTACATAAGGTTCTGCAGCACTGCCCTTTGCATCAGAGTTTCCCTTTACATCAAGGTTCCTGCTTGCACTGTATGGGAGAATCCTACAGACTCTGATGTAAAGGAGAACTCTAAGGGCACTGATTTAGGGGGGAACAGGGGGAACACCAGGGACTCGGGGTGGGGGCTCTGGTGACCACAGGCCACATTCCGCAGAGTGAATACACTAAGGTAAGGGGGTGTTACTGATATAAGGGGGAACTTTATATCAATGTCCCCCCTTACCTTAGTATATTCACTCTCTGCTTACATCAGTGACCCCCCCCCCCCAGACATTGTGTGGCCTGGCTAAAGGCTGGAACTGTTGCTGACCTTCTCCATTGCTTGCCTGGGTGCAAGGCAGTCAGAAACGAGCCTCCGGGCGGCTCCTCTGCTTTGATCCTCATCACCACCTCTTCTCCTCCAGACCACCAGTCCTCCAGTGACAGTCCCAGCTGCCAGGGGCTCTCTTGTTCCTGATTCCCGGCTCCCCTTCCAGTCTGGTAATATATAAAAAGCACGTAATGGCGCAATGACGTCACCACGCGCCGCCCCCCTGCCATACAAGCCCACCTGAGTCCCGCCTGAGCCTGCCCAAGCACGGCTGGCTTCAGAACTGCACATGCACTGTTCTGAAACTGGCCCACGGCCTTACTTTGCACAGGCAGCCGTCGAACCTGTCTTCTGTGATCCTCCCCTTTTTCCACTGTCCCCAAACTATCTCCTGATGAGACAGAGCCTTTGGAGTCACTCTGCACATGCTCAGTTTGGTGTGTATTGCTAGAGATATTTTTTTTTTCTCTTGGGAGAGTGCATGTGATCAGCATAGGGCCAATCAGCACTGTCAAGACAGAGGGCCAGGGGTCCTGCAGCCTCATAGGACAGTCAGAGGAGAATGAAAACTCCTTGTACAAGTTTTAACCAGGCACTGATAGAAGTCACAAGACTGCTATATACTGCTGATAAGAACAGGTGTTTAGCAGTTTATATTTACTAAAATAATTCTAGATTGTAAGCTCTAACGAGCAGGGCCCTCTAAATCCTCCTGTATTGAATTGTATTGTAACAGTATTGTCTTCCCTTATATTGTAAAGCGCTGCGCAAACTGTCGGCGCTATATAAATCCTGTATAATAATAATAATATTAATAATAATTGCATTTCCATGTTCTGTGTACTGCGGGAGATCAGATATAGTGACTGCAGGCTCCTGGGTTTAGTAACACTTTAAGTGCAGATAGGGACCCCAGATCATAAGTTCCTTGGAGGCAGGGACTGATGGGAATGGACAGTATGTAAAGCATTGTGTAAATTGTTGTCAACATATAAAATACTTATTATTATTATTATTATTATTAGTATTATTATAATACAAAAAAAATGTTGCCCTGACATACATGGTAAATCTGCAAGTGCCACTAGGGGGCGCTGGATACAAGTCCTGTTCATAAAGCAGGTAAACGCCAGGGGCACAAAATGAAAAAGTATTTTTTTTTTTTCCAATAAAAGTTTTATTTTATTCAAATTAAATGAATAACAATACAGCGATAATCAACATACATCGAATACATAGAAAGTAACACTCTTCTTGGTACATAAAATTAGCATAGGTTTCTAGAACTTAATACAAATGTTGGGGGGGTGTAAGAAAGGCAAGAAGAAATACAGGATGAATTTAGACCATCATTTATAAGATACGACATAGCTCTTCATATGACAGTTTGGATCAAAGATATTTAAAACTGTGTAGCCAATTTGTTTGAGGAGAGATAGCCCCACACATCCCTGGTGTAGGGGGGGGGGGGGGTCTTTCCCTGTAAAGATAGAGTTTGAATTTCACGAGGGCAAAATTATACTACCCCTAAACTATATGCGGATTTCTTGTAAAATGTGTTATGTTTGTTGTGAGATAATCAAAAAGTATTTTTTATTATTATTATTATTGGTATTATTATTATTATTATTATTGGTATTATTATTATTATTGGTATTATTATTAAAAATAATAATAAAAAACAACACTTGTAATAAACTAATAAAAATCTGAAGTAAGTGAAGGCATCCAAGACAAAATCCTGAAGAGAATTACAAACACACACGCAATGACATCATTATGTAGAGATTGAGAACATTATCGTGTCCAGCGCAGTGACATCATTACGTGCAGTGTGATTACATCATCGTTTGCAGCGCAATGACATCAGTATATGGAGAGTGATGACCTCATCATGTGCAGAGCAATGACAGCATTACATACAGAGCAATGACATCATTATGTGCAGAGTGATGACATCATCGTGTGCAGAGTGATGACAACATTGTGTGCAGAGCGATGACATCATTGTGTGCAGAGTGAGGACATCATCATGGGCAGTGCTATGACATCATTACATGCAGAGTGATGACATCATCGTGTGCAGAGTGATGACACCATCGTGTGCAGAGTGATGACATCATTGTGTGCAGAGTGAGGACATCATCATGTGCAGTGCTATGACATCATTACGTGCAGAGTGATGACATCATCGTGTGCAGAGTGATGACATCATCGTGTGCAGAGCAATGGCATCATTACGTGCAGAGTGAGGACGTCATCCTGTGCAGTGCAATGACAGCATTACATACAGAGCAATGACATCATTGTGTGCAGTGCTATGACATCATTACGTGCAGAGTGATGACACCATTGTGTGCAGAATGATGACATCATTGTGTGCAGAGCAATGACATCATTGTGTGCAGAGTGAGGACATCACCATGGGCAGTGCTATGACATCATTACGTGCAGAGTGATGACATCATCGTGTGCAGAGCGATGACATCATTACGTGCAGAATGAGGACATCATCATGTGCAATGCCATGACATCATTACGTGCAGAGTGAGGACGTCATCCTGTGCAGTGCAATGACAGCATTACATACAGAGCAATGACATCATTGTGTGCAGAGTGAGGACATCATCATGTGCAGCGCTATGACATCATTACGTGCAGAGTGATGACATCATCGTGTGCAGAGTGATGACATCATTGTGTGCAGAGCGATGACATCATTGTGTCATTGATGATATCAGTATATGGAGAGTGAGGACATCATCATATGCAGTGCAATGACATCATTACGTGCAAAGTGATGACATCATCATGTGCAGAGTGATGACATACCGGCTGGGTCTCCTTCAGTCCGTATCAGAGGAGATCATAATCTGGGTAAGGTGAACTTATTCCCCATACAATGAAGATTCTCTCCTGCTTCCAGAAATACAGAAACATATCCGATAAATATTTGATACATCCTCATCAAAATGTAATAAATCTAGTGATGTCATGTGAGTACATTAGGTCATTATTTCCCCCTATAGGTACTTTTATGGAGGGTTTGGGGGGTGGAAAGGGGCACTCTAAATAAGCGGACTTTGCCCCCCAAGGTCTTCCTGTTTCAGTGACAACTCAAAATTTTGGACAAATGGAGAGGGCGAACCTTCCTAACAGGGACGCAGAAAGCAATAAAAACCTGACAGAGGCTCCATTCAAAACTAAATTAAAAAAAAAGAGGATTGGCTGTACAAACACTTTAACAGATTGTACAATCTGATTGTGGACCAATAGTTATGAAGTTGCCACGCCCCTTTGACCTTTTATGTTGAAATGCGCCGCTCATTCTTCCTCCAGGGTCCTTGGAGAGTGAAAATAAATGGCGGTATTTGTGTTTTTTGAAAATAAAGTTATGAAAAAAAAAATAAGCGGCATCTTGCAATTTTCGGGAGGAATCCGTGAATTTCATATCCAAAATCAGACGGACGCAGAAAGTGAGAGCCCCTCCCCCCCAAGAGGAATACGGAGTGTTTGTTTGTAAATATTTATTCTTCAATTGTCAATATCAGCCGACCGCAGAAGCGTCGTTTGCTCGGATCATCCAACGCAATCCTTTTATTACTGGATTTTTGGCCCCATTCACACATAAATGACTTGAAAACACGGGCAGAATTGCGCAGTTCCAAATTACATTAAAATTTCGAAAATTTCTGCAAAATGCACAACGCAGGTTTGGGTGCCATTTATTCATATTGCGATTTTGACAAGATTTTCGTGCAACAAAAACGCAGGGAAATCAGAGCAAAAAAAAAAAATGCCTGGAGCTTGTCATTCAAAAAGGTGCAGGAGCTTCATTGGCGCGTTTGTTGCGCGTAAGGCAGCCCATTCAAGTGAATATCTTGTGAATAGTTTAAGTTGGAGTATCCCACTCTTCCCTTCTCCCATCCCTAATTTGAATAAACCACAAAAACAACTACATCCCCTAGACTGTTCATTGACTGAGCCAAAGAGTAAATTGTGCATGCTGCAGTTGCTAAATGTAACCCAGGGGGATCCCAAGGTGAACAATCCAGCAGTCCTCAAGGGGACAGTGCTACACACGTATTGCGGTCAGCAAGTGGTTTTAAAACACAACCACAACCGAAAAAAAAAAGGATTTTTGCAAAACTGAAAACGCGCTGCTTTTTCAGAAGCGTGGAGGTGCCATCAAAAATCAATGGCAGCCCCGTGAGTCTGCAGACCTGCGGTTTGGCTGCAGGTGGTTGGAGGTGTGGGAACAGGTGGGATTTGCACCCTCAATCACCCGCACAAGTGTGAACCCAGCCCAAGGCTTGGTTCACCCTACCATGTGTTCCGGAGCGCGCACGCATTTTTCGCACACTCCCGAATGTTGCGTGTAGGGCAGCCTATTCATTCGAATGGGCTTCCTTATGCATGAGAAATGCGAAAAAGAAGTCAATGATCTTTTTCCAAAATTGCGCTGTAACGAAACACATGGCAAGAATTAATGGCATACACCACCGCTGCACCGCCGCATGTCTGCTAAAGGGCAGCGCGTTTCTGTGCATGTGGGGAAAGCACGCAATTTTGCGCACATTCCCGACCCACACTAGTGCGAAGGAAGTATTAGTGACAAGTCCTCCACAATCCCTGAACGGAATGTGAATCAGAAAAACAATCTAATCACCAACCGCCAGGATTGGCGGCCATTCCCGGGGAACTGGTTCTGCATTTCACGGTTCATTACAGAGGAAGGGATTGTAAAGAGTGGAGTGCAGATCCGGGACAAGCCAGAATAATGTGAACAGAAGGTCATCATTAGAAGTGATTCACCCAGACATTGCACTGCACCTTGAATGGAGGTTTAAGAGGTTCTCTGTAAGATCTGCTGTCATTATTTGGGCAAATTAAAAAATTAAAGCTGATTTCCGTCCCCCCCTCCAAAAATTAAAAGTCAGCAGCTACACACACTGTACACATACTGTAGCTGCTGACTTTTAATATTAGGACACTTACCTGTCCTGGAGTCCAGCGATGTCGGCACCGTCACCATCATCTGTGGGGTGCTGCCACGGCCATTGCCGGTAAGGGAACCCATCAATGAAGCCTTGCGGCTTCACTGGCGGGTCACTACTGCGTAGGCGCATTCGGATTGGCTCAGCTACGGGGGAAGGAGGAGGAGGCCAAACTTCCAAGGGACGGCACAGCGGCGCCTTATTCTGGAAGTGGGGAAGGGTACCTGTCAAAAACAGGTAACCTTTCCCCCCTCCCCCCTGAAAGGTGCCAAATGTGGCACCGGAGGGGGGAGGAAGCAAAGTAGCGAAAGTTCCACTTTTGGGTGGAACTCCGCTTTAAATATATTGCTTTCCTCTGTCAGCAGCACAGACAAAGCAGTTTCTGGTTTTGTGAGTCCCTCCTCTTTTATTAGCTGTTCATCCGACCAGTAGATCTGTCCATCCATCCCATCCCCATTGGTGTGCGCACCCTATTGCATTAAGGTGTGCACCCCAGAGCACAAACACACATGCGTGTAAATCAGCAGAGCAGTGGAAGGTGTCAGTAGAGCAAAGAATGGTGTCAGTAGGGCAGTGGACGGTGTCAGTAAGTTTTTTTTTTTTTTAATTATTTTTTACAATTTTGTTTTTTTTTTTACAGTATTTTTTTATTATTATTATTATTATTTTTTTTTTTTTTACGAGCCCCATTATGGGGCTTTGGTGAAATATCAAGGGTCGAAACACACCCCTGATGTCTCAGTTTTGAGATAGAAAAAGAAACTGAGGACAGTGATTACCCAGATGCTTTCTTCACAACCAGCAGTAAATATAGTTTACTATGCTTCAGTTAAGAATGAAGACATGAGCGATCAGTACTTATCACTTACTGTACTCATTCAGAAATTGAACCATTTACCTGTTTCTGGAGGCCAATGGAAGGAGTGGGCTTCCCTTGCGGCTAAGTTCCAGACAACCCTGAGGGTGGAAACAGGAGAGGTCAGACCCAAAGTAGCACAGGTTGCCTATGTGCAGGGATTTCCAGAGTACATCTGGTGTGCTGGAGTAGAATCAGCAGGCAGGTGGCGACCGTGAGGTGTTGCAGGACTTGGATAATGCTGAGACTAGAGTGTGGTCAGAAGGAAGCCTAGGTCAGGAGCCAGGTGAGTATCAGAACGGATGTGGTCAGGTGGATAGCCGAGGTCAGGAGCCAGGTGGGCATCAGAGCAGACGTGGTCAGGTGGATAGCCGAGGTCAGGAGCCAGGTAGATATCAGAGCGGACGTGGTCAGGTGGATAGCCGAGGTCAGGAGTCAGGTGCATATCAGAGCAGACGTGGTCAGGTGGCTAGCCCAGGTCAGGAGCCAGGTGGGTATCAGAGCAGATGTGGTAAGGTGGATAGCCGAGGTCAGGAGCCAGGTACATATCAGAGCGGACGTGGTCAGGTGGATAGCCGAGGTCAGGAGCAAGGTACATATCAGAGCGGACATGGTAAGGTGGATAGCCGAGGTCAGGAGCAAGGTACATATCAGAGCGGACATGGTAAGGTGGATAGCCGAGGTCAGGAGTCAGGTGCGTATCAGAGCCGACGTAGTCAGGTGGATAGCCCAGGTCAGGAGCCAGGTGGGTATCAGAGCAGACGTGGTCAAGTGGATAGCCGAGCTCAGGAGCCAGGTGGGTATCAGAGCAGACGTAGTCAGGTGGATAGCCCAGGTCAGGAGCCAGGTGGGTATCAGAGCAGACGTGGTCAGGTTGATAGCAGAGGTCAGGAGCCAGGTGCGTATCAGAGCAAATGTGGTCAGGTGGATAGCCGAGGTCAGGAGCAAGGTGGGTATCAGGGCAGACGTGGTCAGGTGGATAGCCAAGGTCAGGAGCCAGGTGGGTATCAGAGCAGACATGGTCAGGTGGATAGCCCAGGTCAGGAGCCAGTGGGTATCAGAGCAGACATGGTCAGGTGGATAGCCGAGGTCAGGACCCAGGTGCGTATCAGAGCAGACGTGGTCAGGTGGATAGCCCAGGTCAGGAGCCAGGTGGGTATCAGAGCGGACGTGGTCAGGTGGATAGCCGAGGTCAGGAGCCAGGTGCGTATCAGAGCATATGTAGTCAGGTGGATAGCCCAGGTCAGGAGCCAGGTGGGTATCAGAGCGGACGTGGTCAGGTGGATAGCCAAGGTCAGGAGCAAGGTGGGTATCAGGGCAGATGTGGTCAGGTGGATAGCCGAACTCAGGAGTCAGGTGGGTATCAGAGTAGACGTGGTCAGGTGGATAGCCCAGGTCAGAAGCCAGGTGGATATCAGGGCAGATGTGGTCAGGTGGATAGCCAAGGTCAGGAGCCAGGTGGGTATCAGAGCAGATGTGGTCAGGTGGATAGCTGAGGTAAGGAGACAGGTGGGTATCAGAGCAGGCGTGGTCAGGTGGATAGCTGAGGTAAGGAGCCAGGTGGGTATCAGAGCAGACATGGTCAGGTGGATAGCTGAGGTAAGGAGCCAGGTGGGTTTAAGAGCAGACGCGGTCAGGTGGTTAGCCGAGGTCAGGAGCCAGGTGGGTATCAGAGCAGATGTGGTCAGGTGGATAGCTGAGGTAAGGATCCAGGTGGGTATCAGAGCAGACGTGGTCAGGTGGTTAGCCGAGGTCAGGAGCCAGGTGGGTATCAGAGCAGATGTGGTCAGGTGGATAGCTGAGGTAAGGATCCAGGTGGGTATCAGAGCAGACATGGTCAGGTGGATAGCCGAGGTCAGGAGCCAGGTGGGTATCAGAGCAGATGTGATAAGGTGGATAGCCGAGGTTCCCGCATCGCATTTAACTCGCAGGCAGTTCACACTGCCATATGCGAATCACTGGGGGTGTCAATATAAAGTTAACGACACCCCCAGATCAGTTCACATATCACAGTGCAAACTGTGAGTTCGGACATGAATCGGTTCGCATAGGTGTGAACACCCACGCAGACCCAAAAAAGAGTCCTGTGCAAGTTTGGTCCGAATGCAATGCATTCTGTATGGCTGAATTGGCATGCCACAGACATTGCATATGATTTGCAGAGCAGTGCGCTCCGAATCACATGCGATGTCTGACATCACACTAATGTGAACTGGGACTTAGTGCCAGATTTGTCCGCCGCAATGTCGCAGTCCCGCTAAATATCGCTGATCGCCGCCATTACTAGTAAAAACAATAAAAATTATATAAATATATCTCATAGTTTGTAGACGCTATAACATGTAGCAGAATACATATTGGCCTAAAATGGTGAAGAAATTTGATCTTTTACATTTTATTATTGGGAATGTTTTATCGCATAATGTAAAAAAAATGTTTTTTTTTTTTTGTTTATAGCGCAAAAAAATACAAATTAAAAACTGCAGAGGTGATCAAACAGCACCAAAAGAAAGCTCTATTTATGGGGAAAAAAGGACATCAGTTTTATTTGGGTACAGCGTTGCACGATCGCGTGATTGTCCGTTATAATAACGCAGTGCTGAATCGCAAAAAATGGCCCGGTCTTGAAGGGGGGTAAGACCTTCCAGGGCTGAGAAGGTGAAGCTTCTCTTCCAATTTCGGTGAATGGCCCGTGTCTTTTTAAATTCCCTTTTGCTGAATAGTTTGTTCCCTATGCTAGGGTCACCAGTACGGTATTTATGCATCAACATCATTATCCCCTCTCAAGCGTCTCTTCTCCAGAGAGAATAAGTTCAATGCTTGTAGTCTTTCCTCATAGCTGAGATCCTCCAGTCCCTTTCTTAGCTTTTTTGCCCTTCTCTGGACTCTCTCCAGTTCCAGCACATCCTTCCTGAGGACCGGTGCCCAGAACTGGACAGAAAATACTCAGGATGTGGCCGGACCAGAGTCTTGTAGAGTGGGAGAATTATTGCTTTATCTCTGGAGTGAATCCCCTTTTTAATACATGCCAGTATTCTGTTGGCTTTGCTTGCAGCAGCCTGACATTGTATGCCACTGTTGAGCCTGTCATCTACTAGGACCCTTAGGTCCTGTTCCATCCTAGATTCCCCCAGAGGTTCTCCCCTAGTGAGTAACTTGTGTTTGTATTTTTCGCACCCAAATGCATTACTTTACTTTACATGAAATACTTACCTTAGAAAGAAGCCCTCCAGTGGTGCACTGTCTTCGCCCGGTCTTCATTCCAGGTTTGCGGGCTCCAGCAGCTTGAGTGGCCGAAGCTGCAATGACGCATGCATGCGTGGGAGGCGCGGCCACGGCACAGCACTCTGAAGGACCAGCACGGGTAAAAAGACACACAGCGGACTTTACTACTGCTTTAACCTTCCTAGCGGTATTCCTGAGTGTGGCTCGGGGTTAATTTTCAGTACCAAAGGCGGTAACCCCGAGCCACACTCGGGATTACCCCAGAATCACGCTCACCTTCCCTCCTATCCCCTGCTCTCCTCCCCCGCCGTCCTCCCCGCCGTCCTCACACTCTCTCCCCGCTCTGTGCAGGGCAGATGCCGGCACTTGCCTTCCAGTTCCCTTCCCTGTGAGCGTTGCGACGCAGGGGGGTGGAACCGGCGGCAAATTCAAAAATGTAAATACACCAAATGAGATGATAGAAAGCTGTGATCCTAACGGATTACACTGTATCATCCCATTTCACCACAGGATTTCACCTGGTGACTTTTCCAGTGCCCTGCCTGTGCTTTTCCAGTTCTTTGTGCCTGGAAAATAGAGAACGACCCTGGCGTCCAAAAAGCGTTCTTTTTGCTGAAAAGTGCTTTTAGACGAACTGGAAAACAGCGACAGAGAAACAGAGTTACTTGAAGAACTGAGCGATAGCGATTCGTGGGAAAATTCGTCATCAGGTACAGAAAGTGATGACAGCGACGATTCTGATATCTCTTTCTGGCACATAGTTGTGGAATTTGGGAAGAATATCAAATGATTCTTCAGAATTTCCAACGGAGCGATGTACCAGAAAGAGACATCAGAATCGTTGCTGTCCTCACTTTCCGTACCTGATGACCAATTTTCCCACCAATCGCTATCGCTCAGTTCTTCAAGTAACTCAGTTTCGCTGTCGCTGTTTTCCAGTTCGTCTAAAAGCGCTTTTGTGCAAAAAGAACGCTTTTTGGCAACCATGGTCGTTCTCTATTTTCCAGGCACAAAGAACTGGAAAAGCACAGGCAGGGCACTGGAAAAGTCACCAGGTGAAATCCTGTGGTGAAATGGGATGATACAGTGTAATCCGTTAGGATCACAGCTTTCTATCATCTCATTTGGTGGATTTACATTTTTGAAATTGCCGCCGGTTCCATCCCCCTGTAACACAACGATCGCAGAGAAGGGAACCGGAAGACAATTGCCGGCATTGGCCGAGCACACAGCGGGAGGACGGCGGGGGAGGATGGCAGGAGGATGGCGGGGGGAGGAAGGCGGGGCGAGGACGGCGGGGGATGATGGCAGGAGGACGGTGGGGGGAGGACGGCGGGGGGAGGAAGGTAGGGCGAGGACGGCGGGAGGATGGCAGGAGGACGACGGGGGGAGGAAGGCGGGGCGAGGATGGCGGGGGTGGACGGCGGGGGATCGCAGGGGAAGGTGAGTTTTAAAACATAAAACAACAGATTTCCATGCAAAACAATGTCCCGCTTTTAGCACAGAAATCCTGACATAATCAGACCACCAGGGAGGAATTTTGCAGCTCCCACTGGTGATTGTAGTTACGTGTCTCCTGACCTGTCAGGCCAGAGTGAGCTTCCATCCTGTGTACCATGAAACTGAAACCAATTGCATTTTTTAATTGGTGGTGCTTAAAATTATCAGTTAAGTGAGTCATCAAAGTCCTATTCCTAGTTTGCTGTCTGAGGTTCAACTAAGTAGTTTGGGTGTAATAGGTAGACGCCTATTGTGCATCATCACCTTCCATTAACCATCAAAATAAAACCCTTGGCAACGTCTAACCATCTATTTAATCTTGTTGGACATGGCCGTTAGTACAAGCCCCCCCCCCCCCCCCTTTGTGGCTATTTACATGAGACTTTAGAGTATTTCTGTGGGGATTTGTTCCCGCTCAGCCAAAAGAACATTTGCGAGGTCAGGTATTCATATTGAATGAATACAAAAAATGCATCCAGGATCCTGGACTTTGGACCAAAAAAGAGCGCCTCCGCCACCCATAATGCAATGCAACTTCCAGTATTGGGGGGGGGGGGGCATGCCAGAGGTGCAGTAAGCATGACATGTGCATTCCATATGTTTCCCATGTTACTGAGAATTGGTACAGCGGAATTGTGCCTGCTAAAGCTATTGTATGCCACATTTTCTGAAGATAGGTCCACTCTACCTCTTGCCAACTAGGGATGAGTGGAATCGAGTGCATTCATTCCCACTGAAATCTGGCCGCAAGCGGTGAGATTTCAGTGAAATTTTGCCATTACGATAAACATTCATTGAGTGATTGGGGAAGGGGAGATCAAGGTAGTCTTTGGTGATTTTAAGGATGCAGTGGGCTTTAAATAAAGGGACCTGTCAGGGGCTTAACTACAGGGGTTGCAATTGCAACCGGGCCCTATGCTCCAGGGGGCCCATGCAGCTCCCCTGTACACCTGGATAGGAGGGGTGGCGGGGGCAGCATGAAGAGAAATCACTGTTCTCCTTTTTCCTCCTGGAGCTGCAGGAGGAAAATGGAGGCGATCGGTTCCTCTGTATGCTGCCCCCGCCACTCCTCCTATCCAGATCACTTGTGTTCTGCTGTCTCTGGGCCCCTGTGTGCTCCCCTGGTCCCCCCCGCCTGTGCTCCCTTCCCTCTCCTGCCAGCTGCTGCAGGGGATGTGTCATAATAGAGAGCCAGGAAGGGTCGGTAAATATGTAATTTACCAGCTCCTTCCTTTTCTGAATAGACAGAGTCATAGTCAGTCACATTGTAAAAAATTAAATAAAATGATAAAAAATAATACTTTTAAAATACCAAAAAAAAAAAAAACTACTGACACCAGTGGGTGAACTTCCAGGACCGCAAAGGTCACACTTGCTACCGGGCCCTGACATTCCACCACCGTGGTGAATCCCCAAGATGGCAGGAAGGGGGCCCACTGCAGAACTTGTGAAAGGGTCCTGCAACGAGAGTAAAGGGCCCCAGGATCAGTGGTAAGAGCCCCAGGCTTGAAGGGAAGGGCCCCAGCCAGGGGCCCGGGGGGCCCTTTATGGTTTCTTGCACCGGGCCCTGAAGGTTCTAGTTACGCCTCTGGGACCTGTTCTTGGGCTCCTCTATAGCGTCTTTTTTACATTTGTTTCATAGAAAGAGAAAAACAGCAAAAAAAAAAAAATTGAAATACTCAACAAAATCCATTCCAGGTGCATCAAAACAAATGTTCAATGTCTTTACTAAACAGCCACAGCCTGAATAGAAAAGCCTGTCCCGTGCCATCGTGCTGTGGACTGGGACCCTGTGTGGAAGCAGTGGTCTCTTTGCAGAGGTCTGACGCTGCGCCCCTGCTGAATTAGACCTATAGCTCTGCAAACAGCAAAGTTCATCCTCCCCCAATTGGAAAGCTTTAGCTGTTACTCAGTAGGAAGTATATCAGACCTCTGCAGTGAGATGTCTGTTTCCACAAAGAGAGCAAGGGTCATTCCTTGCAGAATGCTGGCAGGGGACAGGTTTTTCTACTCAGGGTGTGGCTGCTTTCTATGGAAACCAAACTAAGATTTTGCAGACTGCTTAGAACTAAAAAGTTAGGCTTTACGAGTTCCAACCTAAATTTTGGTAAAATTTTTCAAAAATTTTTCAAAATTTCTTCTCAACCCTTTTGCCCTCTGTTAGCCGCCTCACTATGGCTGTCCGCTCGCCTTTCCCAGGCTCCCCCCAGCAGTCATGGGTGGCCATATGCATTGTGGCAGGTAGATGCTAAAATGTTCTGAATACAGCAAACGCTGGAGAGAATCCGGGACAATTTCAGTAGCGTGGAATATCATGACTCATCTCCACAGAGGACACCCCCACACGGGATACAGCGGGTGAGGTGAGGGCGAAATGAAATAATTGCTGCTGAGTTGTTTTTACGAGCACAGCCTGAAGCTGCACAGCCTGTACACATCTCCATGGAGGAGAGGGGGGGGGGAACAACAATAATAATGGAGCTAAAAGCCACAGATTCGAGCACAGCATGTCCACATCTCCATTGAGGAGGGGGTAACAACAATAATGCTGGAGCTGAGGCCTGAGATCCGGGTACAGCCTGTCCATATCCACGGAGGAAGGGGGGGGGGGTAACAACAATAATGCTGGAGCTGAGGCCTGAGATCCGAGCACAGCCTGTCCACATCTCCACGGGGGGACACAACAATAATAATGGAGCTAAAGGCCTCAGATCTGAGCACAGCCTGTCCACATCTCCACGGAGGGGGGGGGGGGGGGTAACAACAATAATGCTGGAGCTGAGGTCTGAGATCCGAGTACAGCCTGTCCACATCTCCACGGGGGGACACAACAATAATAATGGAGCTAAAGGCCTCAGATCTGAGCACAGCCTGTCCACATCTCCATTGAGGAGGGGGGTAACAACAATAATGCTGGAGCTGAGGCCTGAGATACGAGCACAGCCTGTCCACATCTCCATTGAGGAGGGGGGGGGGGGGTAACAACAATAATGTTGAAGCTGAGGCCTGAGATCCGAGCATGGCCTGTCCACATCTCCACGGAAGAAGGGGGGGAGATACAACAGCTTTGGAGCTAAGACCTGAGATACAATGAGATTCAAGGACAGCTTTAAGCGGCACAGCCTATCCACATATCCTTGGGGTTGGGGGGGGGGGGGGGGTACAAAACAGGAGCTGAGGCCTGAGATACGGGCACAGCCTGAAGCTGTATCCAGGTCGTCCCAGAGGAGAGGGGTGGTGGGGGGGGTACAACAATACTGGACCTGAGGCCTAAGATAGGAGCACAGACTATATATGTCCCCTGGAAGGGGGGCAAAATGATAACAGTGAAGCTGAGGCCTGAGATACGAGCACAGCCTGAAGCTGTACAGCCCAAAGCTGAGCCTGGGGCCTAATATACGAGCACAGTTTCAAGCTGCACAGCCCATCCACGTAGCTTTGGAAACGGGGGAGGGGGACAACAATACTGTAGCTGAGGCCTGAGATACGAGCACAGCCTAACATTGTACAGCCCATCCACGTCTCCCTGTAGGAGGAGGGGGGGGCACAATGACAACAGTGAAGCCGAGGCCTGAGATACAAGCAAAGCTTGAAGCTGTACACCCCTTCCAATCATGTCCTTCGGGTTGGGGGGAGGGGGTACAATGCTGGAGCTGAGGCCTGAGATACAAGCATAGCTTGAAGCTGTACACCCCACGGCTCCCCAGAGGAAGAGCAAAGACAACACTGAAGCTGTGCAACCCATCCAGGTCGCCCCAGAGGAAAGAGAAGGGGGGGGTGGCGTTGGGGTTTACCAAGAATATCAATACTGGAGCTGAGGCCTAAGATACAAGCAAACCTGAAGCTGCACAGCCCATCCACGTCCCCCTGGATGAATGGGGTTGGGGGGGGGGGGTACAATACTGGAGCTGAGGCCTGAGATGCAAGCACAGCCTGAAGCTGTACAGCCCATCCACGTCTCCCCCCGGAGGAAGAAAGGGAAGGGGAAGAGGGGGGTGATGCAAAGACAACGCTGAAGCTGTACAGCCCATCCAGGTCGCCCCAGAAGAAAGAGAAGGTGGGTGGGGGAAACTAAAAATAATACTGGAGCTGAGGCCTGAGATACAAGCACAGCTTGAAGCTGCACAGCACATCCATGTCCCCCCTGGAATGGGGGGGGGCACAATGACAACAGTGGGGTTGAGGCCTGGGATCGGAGCACAGCCTGAAGCTGCACAGCCCATCCACATATTCTTGGGGGGGGGGGGTACAATGCTGGATCTGGGGCCTGAGATACAAGTAGGCATGAGATTGAAGCTGTACAGGCCATCCACGTGGAAGAAGGAGGGTGGGGGGCAGCGGGGTGGGGTGCAAAGACAACACTGAAGCTGCACAGCCCATCCACATACCTCTGGATGAAGGGGGGTTGGGGGGTGGACACAATGACAACAGTAAAGCTGAGGCCTGAAATACGAGCACGGCCTGAAGCTTTACAGCCCATCCACATATCCTTGGGGTTGGGGGGGGGGGGGGTACAATACTGGAGCTGAGGCCTGAGATACAACCAAAGCTTGAAGCTGTACATCCCATCCAAGTCGCCCTGGAGGAAGGGGGGGGGGGGCACAATAACAACAGTGAAGCTGAGGCCTGAGATCCGAGCACAGCCTGAAGCTGTACAGCCCATCTACGTCACCCTGGATGAATGGGGGGAGGAATGCATTGACAACAGTGAAGTTGAGGCCTGAGATCCGAGCACAACCTGAAGCTGTACAGCCCATCCAAGTTCCCCTGGAGGAAGGGGGGGCACAATGACAACAGTGAAGCTGAGGCCTGAGATCTGAGTACAGTCTTAAGCTGTGCAGCCCATCCACGTCACCCTGGACGAAATGGGGGGGGGAGGCGGTGACAACAGTGAAGTTGAGGCCTGAGATATGAGCACAGTCTTAAGCTGTGCAGCCCATCCACGTCACCCTGGATGAAATGGGGGGGGGGGGGACGCAGTGACAACAGTGAAGTTGAGGCCTGAGATACGAGCACAGCCTGAAGCTGTACAGCCTATCCACATATCCTTGGGGCTGAGGGGGGATGTACAACAATACTGGAGCTGAGGCCTGAGATACAAACGAAGCTTGAAGCTGTACATCTCATCCAATCCCCCTGGAGGGTGGGGGGGGGGGGTACAATGACAACAGTGAAGCTGAGGCCTGAGATCCGAGCACAGCCTGAAGCTGTACATCCCATCCATGTCTCTTTGGAGGAGGGGAGGGGAGGTACGATGACAATACTGAACCTGGGGCTGACATAGGAGCATGGCTCTACATGCACTGGGATTTCTCCCTCCACGTGTTCTGCCGGGAGCTGACGACGCGTTTGAGGCCCCATCCACACTTTGCAAATCCGAATTGCGAGTGGAATCGATGCGACCCTGCCCGTGATTTCAAACTGCGTAGCAATTGCTGCAAAACACACTTATTCTAAATGGCACCACATGAAGAATAGAAAATTGCGTAGTCTGTGGGCTGCTTTAGCTGTTAGCATGTAAAAAGCTTATATGAAATTTTAGCGATCGGGTTAAATGGGCTTTCAGAAGTTGTCTGTCAGCCGGCTGCTCCCAGGGTGGGGAACCGCACATCCAAAGAAAAAAAAAAAGCCGACCTCAGCTGTATGTGTCATAAACATAAGACCGCAGAAGACAGTTCAAAGTGTTTTATGGATTTAATGATTAGATAATGCTGAGCTGCTCCTCCATACAAAGCCTCGCCCATCCCAGACTCATCCAGCCAGCACAGGATTCACTTTTTTTTAGGATGCATTCCCACTTGCAATTACACTTTGTCTGCCATCAGCTGCGAGAACCCCAGTGGGGTTCCCACGATTAGGCAACCTCCATTAAAAGCAATGGGAGGCTCTCGCAGCGAATCACCCCCCACTCACATATAATTGCTCCAGCAGTGATCAGCCCTGGACTTAACCACTTCTGGACAGGAAGATTTTCCCCCTTAATGACCTGGCCATATTTTGCGATTCGGCACTGCGTTACTTTAACAGACAATTGGGCGGTCGTGCAACGCTGTACCCAAATAAAATTGATGTCCTTTTTTTCCCCCACAAATAGAGCTTTCTTTTGGTGGTATTTGATCACCACTATTTTTTTGCGCTATAAACAAAAAATGATCAACAATTCTGAAAACAAACATATTTTTTTCATTCTGCTAAATAACATTCCCAATAAAAGAAAAAAGTAAAAATCTAATTTTTTTCATAATTTTAGGCCAATTTGCTATATTTTGCTACATATTTTTGGTAACAAAAATCCCAATAAACGTATTTTGATTGGTTTGCGCAAAAGTTATCGCGTCTACAAACTAGGGGAAAGATTTATGTCATTTTTATTTATTTATTTATTTTTTTACTAGTAATGGCGGCGATCAGCAATTTTTAGCAGGACTGCGACATTGCGGCAGACAGATCGGACAACTGACATTTTTTACACTTTTGGGGGGACCAGTGACATTACTACAGTAATCATGGTTAAAAATATGCCCTGTCACTGTACTAATGACACAGGAAGGGAAGGGGTTAACCCAGAGGCAATCGAAGGGTTAAATGTGTGCCTAGGGCAGTGATGGCAAACCTTGGCACCCCAGATGTTTTGGAACTTCATTTCCCATGATGCTCATGCACTCTGCAGTGTAGTTGAGAATCATGGGAAATGTAGTTACAAAACATCTGGAGTGCCAAGGTACGCCATCACTGGTCTAGCCACTTGCCGACCGCCGCACGACTATCTACGTGGGCGGTCAGCCCCTCACAGGCAAAGTGACGTAGGTCTACGTCGCTCGCCTGTGAGGGTTTAGGGAGCGAGCGCGCGCCGCCGGAGGCGCGCTCCCGCGTGGTCACGGACCCCCCCGCGCGTGTGACCGGCGGACCCGATCGCCGCCGGCCACTCTGCGATCGGCGGGGGAGAGGGAGAAAGTCAGGCAGCTTGTGTAAACAAGCTGCCTGTCATTCTCCTCTCTGTATGAGAGATGATCATATGGATCTACTATGTAGATCCGTTGATCACTCTGCATACAGTTGAAGCCACAGCCAATCACAGTTAGAAGCACGCCCCTAGGGACACACACAGCCCCTCCCTCTCAAATAAAGTTAACCCCTTCACTACCAGTGTATTTTTACAGTAACAGTGCATATATATAGCACTGATTACTGTAGAAATGTCACTGGTAACCCCAAAAGTGTCAAAAATGTCAGTCAAGGGTCCGATCTGTCCGCCGCATTGTCGCAGTACCGCAAAAAAAATCGCAGATCGCCGCCATTACGCGTTAAAAAAAAAAACAACAAAAATGACAAAAATCTTTCCCTTTGTTAGTAAACGCAATAACTTTTGCGCAAACCAATCAAAATACGCTTTTTGCGATTTTTTTTTACCAAACATAGGTAGCATAAAACAAATTGGCCGAAAATATTAAAAAATTTTGATTTTTACATTTATTTTTGGGGGAATTTCATATAAAAAAAAGGGAAAAATATTGCTATTTTTGCAAAATTTACGCTCTTTTTTTGTTTATAGCGCGTGATCAAAAAATCGCACAGGTGATCAAATACCACCAAAAGAAAGCTCTGTTTGTGGGAAAAAAAGGACGCCAAATTCGTTTAGGTACAGCGTCGCACGACCGCGCAATTGTCCGTTAAAGTCACGCAGTGCCGAATCGCAAAATACCCCCTGGTCAGGAAGGGGGTAAAATCTTCCGGGGCTTAAGTGGCTAGGGGATGTTTTTTATCTGTGAGGGGGATGGGCTTGTGACATCAATACAGAGACCTGGATAGGAGGAACACAGGAGCTCTGTGTTGATAGCTGAGAGAACAACGGTCTGCCATGTTTACAACAGCAGACCGCCGTTCTCTATTCACGGGGAGCGATCGCGGGTGCCCAGCGCGAATCCCAGCCCTGTGGATAGGCTTCCCTGCTGGCAAATGGGTGCGCGCCCCCAGGATCGCTACGGTGGTTCGCAGGAGCCTGCCAGCGGCTGGTCGGTAAGTGGTTAATACAGAATATCAACCAAATATCTAGAAAAAAGCATGTTAAAAATGTTATAAATTGAGTTGAAGTTCAGTGAGTATAAGTATTTGATCCCCTATTAACCAACAATAATTCTGGCTCCCACAGACTGGCTACAGTATGTCCTCATGTGGTACACAGATTAGTCCTGTCAATGAAGGAGCTCCTAACGACAACTCATCATGTGTATAAAAGACACCTATCCAAAGAATCTTTCTTCCATTCACACCTCACCATCCAAAGAGCTGTCAAAGGACACCAGGGAGAAGATTGTAGACCTGCACAAGGCTGGAATGGGGCTACAAGACCATTAGCAAGAAGCTTGCTGAGACGGAGACAACTGTTGGAGCGATTATTCGCAAACGGAAGAAATAGAAAATAACCATCAATCGCCCTCGGTCTGGAGCTTCATGCAAGATTTTGCCTCATGGGGTGAGGATGATCATGAGAAAAGTGAGGGATTATCCCAGAACTACACGGGAGGAGCTTGGGAATGATCTCAGGGCAGTTGGGATCACAGTCATTAAACAAACCATTGGTAACACAAAACGCCGCCATGGATTGAAATCCTGCAGCACCCGCAAGGTCCCCATCCTCAAGAAGGCACAGGAACAGGCTCGTCTGAAGTTTGCCAATGAACATCTAAATGATTCAGCGAAGGTTTGGGAAAAAGTGCTGTAGTCAGATGAGACCGAAATTGAGCTCTTTGGCAATAAGCGGTGTTTTGAGGAAGAAAAATGCTGACTATGACCCTAAGAACACCATCCCTACAGTCAAGCATGGAGGTGGAAACTTAATGCTTTGGGGCTTTTCTCTGCCAAAGGTAGAGACCGACCTTGCAGCATTGAGGAGTCATGTATTGTAAAATGAGAACGCTCATGGATGAGAACACACTTCCCTCAGCCAGAACACTGAAGATGGGTCTTCTAGCATGACAATGATCCAAAACATTCCGCCAAGGCAACAAAGGTGGTTCAAGAAGAAGCATATTAAGGTCATGGAGTGGCCTAGCCTAGTGGATCTCGTTTCTATGCCCCCCCACAACCACCAATCTCATCCCTTTCCACCCCAACACCACCACCACCACTGATCTCATCCCTATCCCCCCCACCACCACTGATCTCATCTCTATCCCCCCCCACCACCACTACTGATCTCCCCCCTACCGATCTTGTCCCTGTCCCCCCCACAACCACTGCCACTGATCTCATCCCTATCCTCCCCACCATCACTGCCACTGATCTCATCCCTATCTCACCACCACTGATATCATCTCTACCCTAACACCACCACTGATGTCATCCCTATCCCACCACCAACCACTGCCACTGATGTCATCCCTATCCAACAACCACTGCCACCGATGTAATCCCTATCCAACCACCACTGCCACCGATGTCATCCCTATCCCACCACCACAGTTACATTAAGTTGAAATCAGAAAGGGAAATGTTTTACATAAAAAAAAAAAAATCATCCTTTTTCGAAGGGGGTGGCCTTCATGATTTTTTTGCACCAGAGCCCTAAGGTTCTAGTTACACCTCTGCTACAGGCTGCATGCATTTAGGGGCGATTAGCTACGAGATGTCACCGCCTTCCATTGATTTTTATAGTGCTGCCTTCTTGCAGCTAATCGCACATACCCCTGCTGGGGTTCTCATAAATGATCGCATGGAGGATGCATTTGAAGTGTGAATGCACCCTTAGGAGACAAACATTCGTCCTCATTCACACTGGCACTATTAAACCTAGGACATTTCTAAACCCATATAAATGCAGGTAATGAGATTTTCAAAGATGCCGGATAAACTCAGCATTTACTTGTGTTTAGGTGCGGTCAGTGTAGCGGTATTTACAGAAAATAGAACACTTTGCGTCCGAGATCCGATTTATATACTCAAAGGCTGAGTTGACACTGGAACGCACAGCTGACAGCGCGCTTTACCGCTCCGACAGCTGTCCATTCCCAATGGTGGTAAGGGGCAGTGTGGTGCACGATTCAGCGCATTACACGTTTCCCACTTTTTTTTTTTGTTTTGTAAAAACTTTATTTGAAGTGTGCAAAACCTACACTTCTTTCATGCAGGCATCACTCCGGTACAACCACTTGAAGCAATATCAGCATGTGTGGGAAAAAGAAAAATAAAAAAAATCAGCCCCTGATAATCGGTCGACTCCTAAAACCTACACCTACCCCCATTCTACCTACCCTTTAAAAGGAGGTCTATACTTACCTCATCTAATGCTGGCTATACACGTATAGATTTTTGGGCGAGACTGTTCGTTGAACATTCGTACGGAAATTCTTTGAACATTCGATGAATGAACAAATGTCGTTAAAAATCCCAATATCTCCAGTGCCGCCTTATTGCAGAGGAGAGATCTGACGCCTGCAGGGCCTATTCAGTGGCATAACCCATAGGCTTACTATGAGGCATCCCGTCAGGTGCCCATCCTCTACACGCCGCCAGAAGCTGGTCATGTGACCAGGCCAACTCCAGAATAGACAAGTACAGGCATTTTTTCCCCTTCATTTTAGAGGGTAGATATAAATAGGCTTAGCATGAGGGTGGAGTAGGTTTAGGCTTGGTAAGGTTTTGACTGAACTTCCACTTTAAGCCCTATCAGGCTGAAACGCATTATAGGGGTGTGGCCACAGGCAGGGACTACCGGTGAAGCCAGTCGGGCAGGATGAACCTTCAGCGTGATGTACTCAGTGTACAGCTGGTTTCGGATGTTTAATCAAGCAGGCCATTGCACTTAAAAGGGTCTCCAAACTACAGCCCTCCAGCTGTTCAGGAACTACAATTCCCATGAGGCATTATAAATCCCTGACATTCAAAGACATATTGATTATGATGGGAATTGTAGTCCCTGAACAGCTGGAGGGCCATAGTTTGGACACTTAGAGGTCTCCAAACTATGGCCCTCCAGTTGTTTAGGAACTACAATTGCCAAGAGGCATTGTAGATCTCTGACATTCACAGACAGACAATGACGATGATGATGAGAATTGTAGTCCCTGAACAGCTGGAAGGCCATAGTTTGGACACTACTGACTTAGAGGTCTCCAAACTATGGCCCTCCAGTTGTTTAGGAACTATAATTGCCATGAGGCATTGTAAATCTCTGACATTCACAGACAGACAATGACGATGACGATGACGATGATGGGAATTGTAGTCCCTGAAAAGCTAGAAGGCCATTGTTTGGACACTACTGACTTATGCCTCGTACACACGAAACGATTATCAGCCGACCGATTGTCCGACTTTTGTCCAGGGTGGTGTTTTGGATGGTTGGAATGTACCTAGACTGCACACGGATTTTCTCGGCCAACAAAAATCTACTTCAGAAGTGAGGTCATGTGCTGGTTTACTTTCCGTGTGTTTTTTCTTCTCTGAGCATGCCCAGTCTTGCTCATCAGATTTTTGTCTGCGGAAATCTGTACTGACCGACGGAAAATCGGCCGTTGTGTTGACGGCCAACAAAAATTTTATAGCCTGCACACCAGATTTTATTCGGCCGAAAAGTCGGAGGCGGTTGTCGAAAGTATCATACTAACAAGGCGAAAATCGGCCGATCAGACGTTGGCCGAAAATTCCCAGCCAATAATCGATGCGCGTGTACAAGGCATTAGAGTTCTCCAAACTATGGCCCTCCAGTTGTTTAGGACACTACCGACTTAGAGGTCTCCAACTTACGGCCCTCTAGTTGTTTAGGAACTATGGCCCTCCAACTGTGCAGGAACTACAATTCCCATGAGGCATTGTAAATCTCCGACATTCAAAGACATGATGACGAGAATTGTAGTTCCTGAACACCTGGAGAGCCATAGTTTGGACACTACTGACTTAGAGGTCTCCAAACTATGGCCCTCCAGTTGTTTAGGAACTTCAATTCACATCATGTTTGTAAATGTGAAAGTTTTACAATGTTTCATGGGACATGAAGTTCTGCAACATGTGGAGACACCTGCACTACATCATAGCTGGTGAAGCTGAAGGCACTTTTGCAAAGTGTTAACATGTATGATGCAGCTCAGTCTTTCATCAAAGCAGAGACACCAAAAATGTCAAACTCTGAACTAAAGGAAGTGTAAACTTCAGAACGGAATGCAAATTCATAAATTTAAAAACGTGGACTCTGGTTCAGTGAGTGATGTAGTCAGGTAACATTCCATTTGTGCGGCGTGTTTGAATTAAAGCAGCTCATTAAAAAATAATAATAGACTGCCAATGGACAAGTGCATTACAAAAAGTTGATGGCTCATGAATATTGGCAACAAATATTTGCCTTAATTTTTTGGGGCACCATAACACAGGAGCACCTTCAAAATGATTTTTGGGGCACCATAACCCAGGAGCACCTGCAAAATGATTGTAATCATGCGCGTTATCCTCCAACGCAGGATATAAATGGACCCCCAATTTTCATACCAGCACAGTAATCCCTTTTAAAAAAGCCAATTTGAAAATTCCCCCCAGATGGGATGTTTAGAAACTAAACTCAGCTTCACACACAGAAAGGAATGAAGGCAATACTGAACCCAAAAAAATATTTCACATTCTGATATACAACATTCCCCCAAAAAAATTTAACATTTTAGGCCAATTTGTTTTCTGGTACATATTTTTGGTAAAAAAAAGCCACAATAAGTGTATTTGGATCAGTTTGCGCAAAAGTTATTGCGTTTACTAACTATGGGAAGGATTGATGTCATTTATTTTTTTTTTTTTTACTAGTAATTGGGGCGACTTGTGATTTTTTGCAGGATTGCGACGCACAGATCGGCACAAAACTGACATTTTTGGGAGGACCAGTGACATTACTACAGTAATCAGTGCTATAAATATGCACTGTTACTGTAATAATGACACTGGCAGGGAAGGAGTTAACACTGTTGGTGATCAAGGGGTTAAATGTGTGCCTCATGCTTACTGACGTGTGTGGGGGGGGAGGGGGTTGTGTGACACAGACCGCAGGTTCAGCTATGCCGAATCCTGTGATCTGTCCCTTTCTGTCACAGAGGAGATCCGCCCGCTTTGTTTACACAAGCAGGCGGATTTCCTCACTCGATCCGACAATCAGGGGAAGAGCGGAGGTGATCATGGCCTCTCCTCCCCTGGCCCGACACCCGCTGTGTCTGAATACAGCGGGAGCGAGCCTCCGGCGGCACGCGGGCACCACCGAGAGAGGGAAATGTCTGGTGACGTAGGTCTACGTCGCCAGACGATAACGAGCCACTTTGCCACAGTACAGTCAACGTGACTGGTCGGCAAGTGGTTAATATGCAAAGCAAACTCATCCATGTCTGCATGTGATTATATTGCGGAGAAAGGAGTTAAAAAAAAAAAAAAAGTGCATAAAGACGCAAAACAAGTTAAAAAACTTGTGCGCAAAAAGCACTGCATACATCGCTATGAAAAAAAAAACCCTAGCATTTCTGGAATCCATCTGCCCTTGGAACTAAAGCAAACTAGAGAGGGATGGTATATGTATATATATATATATATATATATATATATATATATATATATATATATATATATATATATATATATATATATATATATATATATATATAGTGACAGGTCAAGACTCTGTCACGGTGAAAGTTGATGTTTAAAGGACACAGAGTGTGCACATTGGCTCGGTGCAAGACTACAGCGCATAGATGTGCAGTGGAGTAGTCTGCTGTTGCAGCTTTCTCCAGGTTTTGGTTTACCTGAAAGGGGCTCTGTAGTTTGGAGATTTCAAAGTGTCTTGGGTGGGATGGAATCTCCAACTCTGTGTCCATGTTTTATTAATGACCAGCAGGGTGTGTGCTCAGTCAGGTGCACACAGCCCTTATAATCAAGGTCTAGGAAGACATCAGGGCTCCCAGTTGGAGACTGTCAGACAGGAGGTCTGTTCGTGGGGAATCAGGAGGACTCCGATACTCTCCGGGAGTCAGTGGCTGCAGGTGGCAGCCGGAGCACATGTGTGTGTGCGCATGAGATAGGAGATGGCCTGAGGGCCAAGGCCACAGTGAAGCGGTTAGCTTCGAGGAGTCCATGGTCTGGGGACCAGCATAAAGTGCTGAGGAAGACTGCACGAGAGAGCCAGGTGGGCTAGTATTTTGTTTTGTACTTACTGGCGAAGAACCCCTGCGTGGGAAACTGTTATGGACTTTCCTTATTGTTTACGTTTGCCTTTTAATAAAAATGGGCTGCCATGCCGTTAAAATGTATACCTGACTGCAGTGAATCACTGGAGAAATGCATCTACCGCTGAGCTGATTGTATATACACACACTAAACTATGACAGCAGCTCAGGACAGATTTACAGGATAGGGAATGAATTGAGGAATCCAGCGCCGTAGGTCGCTGGACCCAGCCGAGCCGCTCTGCTGCAGTAGCAGCAACGTGAGCGGTCTGCTAGTGGTTAAGCAGCAAATGTCAGCAATAGGCCCAGTCCTTTAGTGGTAATTCCACTTTAAACACTGCCTGCCCTTCCAACATTTGTAGAATAGAAGTTTAAGGAAATAAATCAACTTCTAGAAATAATCACTGCCTAAAGGCAAAACTCTGAACCCCAAAAAAATGTCAGCGAGAAAAATCCCAAAAAATGACTTTGGATCTCGATGCCGGCAGACCCGGTCACTTGAAAGTCCCATTTTACTGGTCTGACATCCCATTAGGATCTTTGGTAGGTGAATTCATTTTTTTTTCTGGCCTGCATTCTGATCCTTAAATAAACTTTTCATTTTATAAAAAGTAAATCAGCAGTTTTATTGAGTTGCCTTTCTATGCTATTAATCCTGAATAGAGTGCTGATGCGCCGGTCTGTAGATGATGAATGGGAAGCAGAATCCACCCGGCACACTGCAGCAGCGAGTTCCATTGTGTCACCTGGACCCTTCCTGCATCGACGCGAACAAAACCTAGAAAGGGTGGCAACTTTGTTTCTGCAAAAATTCATCCCTTTTTCAACACCAGTAAAAAAACTAATCTATATACACACACACACACTATAAAAAATTATATTATACACACACTAAAAAAAAAATGTATATATATATATATATATATATATATATAATAATATTTTTGTGTGTATATGTGTATATATATATATATATATATATAATAATATTTTTGTGTGTATATGTATATATATATATATATATATATATATATATATATATATATATATATATATATATATATATATATATATATATATATATATATATATATATATATATAATAATATTTTTGTGTGTATATGTATATATATAATATTTTTGTGTGTATACATATATATATATATATATATATATATATATATATATATATATATATATATATATATATATATATATATATATATATATATATATATATATATATATATACACACACACACACATACACAAAATTATAATACATATAATAATATTTTCACACACACACAAAAATATTATAATATATATATAAAAATATTAATATAATATATACACACACACACACACACACACAAACACACACACACACACCTCATAACCCTGATAATGAAACACTGGATTCGTTTTTTTTTATTTAAAATAATTTTAATACAAACTAAATATAAACTATTTTCAGTTCTTAACATGTAAGACACTGACTTAATATACTTTAACTTTTTATCAAGTATTGCACAATTTAGATACAAAAATTACAATTACATATCTCCATCTTTATATAGCAAAAAATCTTAATTTTTGTAACAGAAAATACAACTCTTGAAATTACAAGTATCCCTCTATAATTAAAGTACAGTGAGGAATAAAATTGATAATGTTTTTTTTCTTTTTTTAAACAGCTTGGTGTCTCAAAGACTTTTCAGTTTCAAAATATAAAGAAAAAAAAAAAAATCTACATAAAGCCGCTGAAGGAATCACAGATTCGTAAAAATCTTGAAATGTGTCAATGTAAATATATTATATAGAAAAACTTTTACAAAGTTGGAAAGTCATTTCCCCTTTTTATACATTATACAATGTAAATATTTTTTTTTTCTTCACTCCTCCAATGCAGGTGAATGGGATATTCGACCTTCGAAAAAAAAAAAAAACACGCCAAATATCTTCCATTTTTAGAAAAAAAACAAAAACTCAATGCCTATAAAAAAATAGCTTCTAAATACTGTACCAGGCAATATTCCTTAAAAGTGTAGTGAACACAAAAATAAGCTTGCACTTAGTCTGGGAAAAAAAAAAAAAAAAAAAAAGTTGTATGTGCTTCTGCAACCAACTTGAATGTACGAGGGCAACAAGCTGGAGGAAATCAGACCGCGCAGCTTGTACAATACTTTGGATAAACAGTTTAGTTTGCCATAACCGGCTGGAATTGCTGATTAGAATACTGCACGTTGCCGAGGCTGAAGTTCAAGCCGTCCACTAGCGATTTCTCATGGAGACCGCCGTACGCCGCAAACATGTCGAAGGCATTGCTGTAAGGAAAAGGGCCAAGGCCTAGTGCATTATCGTTAGGGCAGTTCATGCCAAATCTTCCTTGATCTGGCATTTCGGGGAACATGAACTCCTTGGCGTTCGGAGAAAGGGCCGAGGTATTCTGCTGGAGGTTTGTAAGGCCGAGGCCGTACAGAGAGTGCATGGAGGACGACAACGCGTTCTGCTTTAATAAGTTATTGACGGTGAAGCCGAACTGCGTGGGGGAGGACCGTGCAATCTTACTGCGAGCGCTCTTCATTTTGGTGGAACCGAACTTGGTGGCAGCAAAAGTGGCAGTCGTAAACGTTAACGGTTGAGAGGCCCTGGGCATAAACGACGGGCTTACAGCAGCTGAGTCGCCAAACGGAGGTGAGGGCGAGCTGGATACTGGAGAGGACTGGTCAGTGATTGGCATGAACGCCTGGGCCTCGGGGTTAAAACTGTTCTTGATTTCCTTGTCAAGTTCTGATCCGTTCTCGCTGGTGTCATCGACGTAAAGTACTTTGATCTGTCCCTTCTCTCCGATCTGATAGGATACTTCAGAGGGATCGATCCACACGTTGAGGTCATGAGGAAGGTTTCTACGCACGTCCTCGATGTCCAGACCGCTTTCGTTGGCGGCCTGCTCTATCACTGGCTCCACCTTCTCACCGACATGGATGCACCTATAGCCAGACCCCTTGTACGGCTTGTCAGGGTACCAATGGCCTTCATATTTCTTCTTCAGAAGTCTTTCAAGCTCCTCTCCGAAGATGTTGACTCGTCGCCTGGGCAGTTTGTTATACAGATAGGAGATTATAAAATTCAGAGCTACCTGAATTTCAAGCTGCATATCTGTCATAAATATCTCTCGGTAAGGGCAGGAGGATGTTCGGCAGGCAGGTTGAGGGTAAAGCGCTTACAAGTCTTTGTTTTTCCTGCAACAAAAGAAAAAAAAAACAAATGGTTGGAAAGGAAAATCTTGAAATACTTCAGAAAAGTACCTGAGAAAGCTGCATAACCTGACTGAGTTCCAGAAAGGCCCCACCTTTTCCCCCCCCAGTGACAGGCACCCACCTTTTCCCCCCCAGTGAAAGGCCCCCACCTTCCCCCCCCCCAGTGAAAGGCCCCCACCTTCCCCCCCCCCAGTGAAAGGCCCCCACCTTTCCCCCCCCCCAGTGAAAGGCCCCCACCTTTCCCCCCCCCCAGTGAAAGGCCCCCACCTTTCCCCCCCCCCAGTGAAAGGCCCCCACCTTTCCCCCCCCAGTGAAAGGCCCCCACCTTTCCCTCCCCAGTGAAAGGCCCCCACCTTTCCCTCCCCAGTGAAAGGCCCCCACCTTCCCCCCCCCAGTGAAAGGCCCCCACCTTCCCCCCCCCCCCAGTGAAAGGCCCCCACCTTCCCCCCCCCCCAGTGAAAGGCCCCCACCTTCCCCCCCCCAGTGAAAGGCACCCACCTTCCCCCCCAGTGAAAGGCACCCACCTTCCCCCCCCAGTGAAAGGCACCCACCTTCCCCCCCCCAGTGAAAGGCACCCACCTTCCCCCCCCCAGTGAAAGGCACCCACCTTTCCCCCCCCAGTGAAAGGCACCCACCTTTCCCCCCCCAGTGAAAGGCACCCACCTTTCCCCCCCCAGTGAAAGGCACCCACCTTCCCCCCCCCAGTGAAAGGCACCCACCTTTCCCCCCCCAGTGAAAGGCACCCACCTTTCCCCCCCCAGTGAAAGGCACCCACCTTTCCCCCCCCAGTGAAAGGCACCCACCTTTTCCCCCCCCAGTGAAAGCCTACCCAAACAATGCAACAGGACCAGTTTTTTTTATTCAGTGAGGCCATTGCAAGGAAACCAGTGACTGAGAACGAAGTCAACACAACACACTGGGAAGTTTTACTAGCTGCAGGTAAATATTTTTCTGATTACACACAGCAAACATTTCAGAACGCACAACTGACCAGACTGCATCCCAACCCCCCACCATCTGTAATTTCCAGTCTGGTCAGGGCTGAAAAATATTGCCTGTCAAGCTAAAAATGAGAACTGCTTGTTAGACTGGTAATGCACAAATCAAATTTGTTACATGGGTGGCCTTGGAAGTCTCCCCCAGGCTGGACAAAATGTTACAAAACTGTACTTTGAGGGTAAATACCGAGGTTATGGCAGCAGCGAGTGGCCATTACCCTGGTATTTGTTTTTATACATGCAGGGAACCAGAATCTGAGAAGTGGTGCCAGCAGCAGATTCGCCACGAGATAATATATGGGCAGCAGGGGAGGTACCCCCTCCCGCCGCTTTCTGGTCATTTCCCCTTGTTACCAGAGCCGTTGGCAGCTGCAAAAATGATCCGATCTGGTGTAGTGATGGGCAGGAAGTCGAGTGATGGCCCCCACTCCACTCTATGCCCTTGGAGGACCAGAGCAACATCAGACATCACTACCACCAACAGCATTATAAAAGGACCCCTTTTTTATAGGCAAATGTAAAGTGACTTTTTGCTTAAAGTGGTTGTAAACCCACCTTAACTTAAATATATAGGTAAGCCTATAATAAGGCTTCCCTATAGGTACTGTAAATCTCTCCTAAACTTGCACCGTTTAGGGGGTATTTACATTGCATGCAGACGATGACGTCATCAGCGCATGCGCTCTGAAGAAACAGCCACCCATGCCGTTTCTTCAGAGCCCTGTGTCGTGATGTTTCACAGCTCCGGTCAGTAATACAGCCGGAGTCGGCAGACCTGGAAAGACGGGCGAAGATGAATGTGGCCGCCAACGGGGACAACGCGGGCTTAGTTTGCAGGTGTCATAATGTGTGATGCATACTAGCACATTATGCATTTACTTTGCAGGGAATTTAAAAAAAAAAAAAAAAAAAAAAACAATAGGAAAGAGTTTACTTCCTCTAAGTGTAAATGTGAGATCTTTGACTCTAGATCAGGGATATTCAAACTGTGGACCTCCAACTGTTCGAGAACTACAAGTCCCATGAGGCATAGCAAGAAGGACAGCCACAATCATGACACCCAGAGGCATGATGGGACTTGTCATTTTGCAACAGCTGGAGGGCCACAGTTTGCATATCCCTGCTCTAAATCTTACAAGAGGACCTGTCCTCATTTCTTATTAAACAGGATGTTGGCATCCCTTGCAATAGGAATTAGTGCCGGTTCACACTAGGGCGACCTGTGAGGCGACCTGGTCGCCTCACAGGTCACCTCCCATAGGGAAGCTGCGGACCCGTTCTAATAGGAGCGACAAGTCGCTCCGACCTAGAAAAACGGAATTTTTGTAAAATCTTACCTGTAAAATTCCTTTCTCTGAGTCCTCCGACAGTCGCCGCCTCTTCATATTCGTCACATATGGGGTATTAGACTTTGCTCCGAAGGAGTAGCTAGGCAACAGAATATGTTAACAATAAAGCTTTAACATATCCCACCCTCAAGGGGTGGTCCCCTCAGTCAATACCCTCCTACTTCCTGCAACCATATCTCAGTTTTAGTGGAATAGCAGTAGAGTATACATTCAAACCCCAAAAGAGGGGCGGGGGCGGCGACTGTCGGAGGACTCAGAGAAAGGAATTTTACAGGTAAGATTTTACAAAAATTCCGTTTTCTCTTACGTCCTCCGACAGTCGCCGCCTCTTCATATTCGTCACATATGGGGACGTCCCAAAGCAGTGCAAACATGAGGGGTGGGAAACGCATCCGCGCCGAAAGGCAACGCAGTCTCCACATCAAAGAAAGGAACCTTACCAAAGGAAGGAAACCAGCTGGGCAACAGCAAAAATAAGTGCTCAACAGGAGCAACAACCCAGGAAAAGACAAAAAACCAGGGGATACAAAACTTATCCCAACAGCCAGGAGTCCCCAACAAGGGACCCTAGGGAACAGCCGCACTAAGAACCTTGCGGCCAAAGGAAGCATCCGCCGATGCCTGAACATCTACTTTGTAGAATTTTGTGAAAGTGTGTACGGTCGACCAAGTCGCCGCCTTACACACCTGGGCTACAGAAGCCCCATGACGACAGGCCCAAGACGTACTCAGAGATCTAGTAGAGTGCGCCTTCACAGGCACAGGGGGAACCTTCCCCTGCAAGGCATAGGCCTGTTCAATGGTCTGCCTGATCCATTTGGTAATGGTAGAGGCGGAAGCCGCCATGCCCTTCCGAGGACCCTCTGGAAGAACAAACAAGGAGTCCGTCTTTCGAAAAGACTCAGTCGATTTAAGGTAAACCCTAATCGCCCGAACAACATCCAGAGAATGCAATCTCACCTCCTTTGGATGTTTAGGCTTCGTGCACAACGAAGGCAAAACAATATCCTCGTTAAGATGGAATTCCGAAACTCGTTTCGGCAGAAAAGAAGGATTAGGTCGCAAGACCACCTTATCCAAATGAACAACCAGGTACGGAGACTTGCAGGACAAAGCCGCCAGTTCCGACACTCTGCGAGCCGAAGTGATCGCCACCAAAAAGGCGACCTTTTTGGACAACATAGACAACGAGATCTCCCTGATCTGTTCAAAAGGAGCACGTTGTAACACAGACAGGACTAGATTCAAGTCCCAAGGGGGCAAGGGATCCCTCCTAGGAGGAACCAGATGCCGCACACCCTGAATAAAAGTGCCAACCAAGGAGTTGGAAGCCACGGGACGTTGAAACAGAACGGCCAGCGCAGACACCTGACCCTTTATCGTAGCCAGCGCCAAACGCTGATCGACACCCGTCTGAAGGAAAGACAGCACACGGGAAACCGAGTACGTGCGGGGTGAAAACCCCCTGGACTCACACCAGGCAAAATAGGCCTTCCAAGTACGGTAATAAACCTTTCCCGAGGAAGACTTCCTCGCGTTGATCAAGGTATGAACAACCTCTGGAGAGAGACCCTTCTCCTTCAGGACCTCGGTCTCAACAGCCAGGCCGTCAAAGCCAGCGACTGTAAAGCAGGATGGTAAATCGGTCCTTGAGACAGTAGATCGTCCCGAAGAGGCAGACGCCAGGGGGCGTCGACCGCCAGATTCACGAGGTCTGCGTACCAGGACCGGCGAGGCCAGTCCGGTGCCACAAGAATCACCGTGCTGCGTTCCGAGTGTAACCTGCAAAGGAACCGGGACAGCAACTGAATCGGTGGAAACGCGTACATCAGCCTGTACTGATGCCACGGGGCCACTAACGCGTCCGACGCGTCTGCCCGAGGGTCGCGCGTCCTTGCCACGAACCTCTTCACCTTGTAGTTGAGGCGAGACGCGAACAGGTCCACATCTGGAAGACCCCACTTCGCGCACAACATCTGGAAGACAGCCGGGTGGAGAGACCATTCCCCCTGATCCAGGGTCTGGCGACTCAGATAGTCCGCCTGCCAGTTCTCCACTCCCGGAATGTGAACCGCCGTTATCGCCGGGACATGAGTCTCGGCCCAAGACAGAATGTCGGCCACTTCTCGAGCCGCTCGGGCACTCCTGGTGCCCCCTTGGTGGTTGATGTAGGCCACCGCCGTGGCATTGTCCGTCTGCACCCGAACCGGGCAGCCCTGCAGCCGGTCCGTCCAGCGATGAAGACAGAGCCTTATCGCACGCAATTCCAGAATGTTGATCGGGAGGGAAGACTCCCCCTCCGACCAGGTCCCCTGGGCGGACAGAACGCCCAGAACACCACCCCAGCCCGACAGGCTGGCATCCGTGGTGATTATCGTCCACGAGATCGGACGAAACGACTTGCCCCCGGACACCAACGGGGACTGGAGCCACCACAGAAGGTTTTCCCTGGTGCGATGACTCAACGAGATCTGAAGATCCAGAGATTGAGGTCGCCCGTCCCACTTGGACAAGATCTCCGCCTGGAGACCCCGCGTGTGAAACTGCGCGAAAGGAATCGCCTCGAAAGCCGAGACCATCAATCCCAGACATCTCATACACGTCCGCAGAGATGAGTTCGGAACGTCCCTGAGGGACCTGACTTCCTCCTGAAGAGTCCTGAGTTTGTCTTCCGGCAGGAAGACCCTCGCCTGCACCGAGTCCAGTATCATTCCCAGATAGGGAAGACGAACCGACGGACTCAGTGTCGACTTTGGAACATTTATCGTCCAACCGAACTCCTGCAGAGTTTGCATCGTGACAGACAGGTCCTTCTCCAGACCCTGACTGGTCGCAGACCGAATCAGAATGTCGTCCAGATACCCCAGGACAGAAATGCCCTGGGCTCTCAATAATGCCAGAACCGGTGCAAGCACCTTGGTGAAGACCCGCGGAGCCGAGGCGAGCCCAAAGGGCAACGCCACGAACTGGTAGTGATCCTCCGCAATGGCAAATCGAAGGTATCTCTGATGACCTTCGAATATGGGGATGTGAAGATACGCATCCTTCAAATCGATGGAGGCCATGAATTCCCCCGGAACCAGGGCAGCCACCACCGAGCGCAGGGATTCCATGCGGAACTTGCGAACCCTCACAGAGCGGTTCAGAGCTTTCAAGTCCAGAATTGGACGAACCTTGCCCTCCTTTCTGGGCACAGTGAACAGATTGGAATAAAACCCCCGAAATCTGTCCCGATGAGGCACCGGAACCACCACTCCCTGAGCCCTCAGGTCCCGCACCGCCAGGTGCAGATCCCGCAGGCGCTCCGGAGACAGTTGTAGATTTGAGGGAAAAAAATCTGCTCTCTGGCCGAGAGAGAAACTCGATCTTGTAACCAGATCGAACGATTTCCAGAACCCATCTGTCCCGCACACGGGCCAACCAGGGCTGAAGAAAACCGAGCAAGCGTCCCCCCACCCCAAAACTGGGTGAGGGCGCCCCTTCAGGCCGAACTGTTATGGGCCGCAGGTCCGGATTGGCCGGACTTCTGTTTTCCAGACCAGGGTTTCTTCTGAGAGCCCTGGCCCTTGAACGGTTTGCCCTTGTAGTGCGGCCGAAAGGCACGAAAGGACCCCTGAGGGGGCCGAAAATTAGCATGCTTCTTCCCAGAAGCCCCCTTAGCCTTGGGGAAATGGGGCAAGAGAGTGCTCTTACCCCCGGTAATCCCCTTAATCAACACATCCAGGGACTCCCCAAAAAGGCGAGACCCATCATAAGGCAGATTGGCTAAGGTTTTACGTGAAGATTGGTCCACCGACCAACATTTCAACCAAACCAGGCGGCGAGACAACACCGCCACGCTGTGCACACGCGCGGCCAACGGAATCAGGTCCAGGTCCGCATCACACAGATACATGACACCCTGGTGGATCTGATCTACCATATCCAGGGTCGCCGCTGAGGCCGAATCGGCCACCAGGACGCGCCTAAGCATCTGCGTCCAACTTGCGATCGCCTGGGCCGCCATGAGAGAAGCAAACAGAGCCTTAAGCATAGAACCCGTAACAGAATAAGTATGACGGGCAAGAGACTCCAGTCTCCTATCCGTGGCATCACGGAAAATAGGGGATCCCTCTGCAGGGATCGCAGTGGCTTTGTTCAAAACCGCAATAGCATGATCCACTGGCGGAGGCACACACCACCGTTCATCAGTGGCAGGCGAGAAAGGATAACGCAGCTTGAATTTACTTGGTACCGCAAAAGGCTTGCGCAAATCGCGCCATTGGTCCTTAACAGCGCGCTGAAAATCAGCATTGCAGGGAAAAACCTGCGGCGTCCTGCGTTTTCTCTGCGTCCCATAAGCCGCCAAGGCAGCTGGGGGACACACCTCGTCCTGCAAACGTAGCGTCTGCTTAATGGAAGCAATCAACTCATCCATGATTGCAAGCTCTTCAGGCGAGCCAGGGGGAGAATTATCAACCCCCTCAACTTCAGCCTCTACCTCAGACCCCACTAGATCAAGAGAGGAGCGGGACCCCGATAGGGGGGTCCCCGCCAGAACAGCCCCATCACCTTCACCCTCAGAATCAGAGGACAGAGCAACTCTGGGCCGTTTAGTAGATTGAGCAGCCACCAGCATTTGCACCTGTGCAGCAAGGCCAGCCACAATAGTGGCCAAATCCCCCCCTGGGGGGGAAACAGCGGTCCCCTGGCTTTCCACCAATACTGTGGGAAACTTGCCCTCCTGAGAATCCATTGCCCCTGTATGCCAGACAACCAAGGGTTAACTGCCCCCTTACAGCAAGCGCGGCAAGCGCAGCCCACCGCACCACACTCAGGCACAATGAGACCCCCACAGGGAATATACAGACTGAATACAGGCAATGGAACACAGGAATAGAAGGATAAAACCTGAGGAGACTCCGCTGCTGCTGCCTCGATCGGTGCTTCCAGGAGAGAGGAAGTGATGCTGCCAGGGCGCTCTATGTAAGCCTATGGAGGCTACAAGAAAATGGCCGCCGTGCATGTAAACCATGCGGCCGGAGCGGGCGCCGGTAAAATGGCGCCGTTTGGCGCCGAAATCGCCGCTCCACAGTGCATAAAATCACACACAAAATTATCCCAAAATATGGATACATGTTAGATCGCCGCAGCGATCGCTGTATATGCCCCAACATGCCATTAAAAACATGCCCCACAGCACACAGCTCCTCACACTGCCCAGCCTGACATACTCAGTGTCATACAGCTCCCCCCCCCCCTTGCAGCCCACAGCATGCAGCCGAGATATAGGGAGACAAGCAGTGTGATTAAAGGCAGGTTACACAGTCCCCGACTGAGACCCCCCCCAGACAGACAGGTCCCCACATAGATACACTTACCTCACATGGCGTGGGGAACCCGCACAGGCGAACAAGCCGCTGCACATGAGGCAGGGAGAGTCGCAAATCAAGACGCACACAATGGCGGTTCAGAAACCGCACAGCATCCGGTGAGGTAGCCACCTCACCAATCATCCCTGCACCGAACAGGGATGGGTCGTTCACCGTGCCAGGAGCGTTACCTGGCTGAACGCTCGATGGCAGACTGGGAAGCCACTGACCCACGACCTGCGACCAGGGGGATCAGCCCGAGACCCAGTCCGCATGATCCTCTTCGTCCGAAGAACTAACTAATGCTGACAAAAATAACAGCTAAGTAAAGGTAGAGAGAAAACTCAAACAAAAATCAAAAAGAAGAAAGAGTCTGGGACAAAAAGTCCCAGCACAGAGAGAGCCAGCCACTCCTGACAAGCTAGACATTAAAACTGAGATATGGTTGCAGGAAGTAGGAGGGTATTGACTGAGGGGACCACCCCTTGAGGGTGGGATATGTTAAAGCTTTATTGTTAACATATTCTGTTGCCTAGCTACTCCTTCGGAGCAAAGTCTAATACCCCATATGTGACGAATATGAAGAGGCGGCGACTGTCGGAGGACGTAAGAGAAAAGGGTCCGGAGCTTCTTTGGAGCGACACGGAGGCGACCGCCATAGACTTCAATGTTATGAAGTCCGTGGCGGCCGCTCCGAGGTCGCGGCGCGCTGCTCGCACCGCGACCTCGGAGGTCGCGGTGCGAAGTAGCGTCGCTGCAATGTGAACCGGCGCTAAAAGTGAGCAAAATATTTTAAAAAGGGAAAGTAAAAAAAACAAATAAAAAAAAAAAAGTGAAAGTCCCTTCGAGCTCGTGCACAGAAGCGAACACATACGCAAGTCACGCCCACATATGTAAACTGTGTTCAAACATCACGCGAGGTATCGCCGAGATCACAAGAATAATAATTCCAGCACTAGACCTCCTCTTCTTTAAACTGGTAACCTGTAAAAACTTTTTAAAACATTGCCTATGGAGATTTTTTAAGTCCCGAGGTTTGTCGCCATTTCAAGCATTTGCAACTTTAAAACAAGACATGTTCGATATCAATTTACGCTTCAGAACATCATTCACATACAAAAAAAAAAAATTCTGCTAACTTTACGATTTTCTCATTTTATAATTCAAAGAAGTGTAATTTTTTTTTTTTTTTTTTATGTGTTTTGAAGACCACTGCCCAAATACGGTGTGACAGTATTGCAATGATCACTATTTTATTCTGCAGGGTCTCCGCTTAAAAAAAAAAAAAAAAAAAAAAAATTATATAATATATTATATTATATATATATATATATATATATATATATATATATATATATATATATATATATATATATATATATATATATATATATATATATATATATATATATATATATATATATATATATATATATATAATCTCATTTTTTCTTAGATTGCAAGTTCAAATCCTACTGATTCCTACTGTATTAGTTTATTGTATTTGCACTGTCTACCCTCATGTTGTAAAGCGCTGCATAAACTGTTGGCATATATGTATGTATGTATGTATGTATGTATGTATGTATGTATGTATGTATGTATGTATGTTGTGGGTGCCAAATAATTTTCTAGCAAAAGATACTGATATGATATTGTAAACCACAAAAGGTCAGAAATAGGCCCGGTCCTTAAGTGGTTAAAAAGCAACCAGTGTTGCAGCAACTGCTCTGGCATTCTAACAGCCGCTGGTGCCAGCTGTCTATACTATAACCAGCACTCCAGGGTCGCCTATCCCTGTGGTAGTCAAGTAATGAGCTAAAGGGGGGCTTCAAATATAAACCTCACCAGAGGGTTGCACATATTCAATATAGGTAATGCTTGAGAAGAAAGTCAGACTGCAGACCTAACAGAGGGAATAAGGGTCAGAGTGGACGGGATACATTATTGGCTGTTGGCTGGGGATAACCTACAGAAGACAATGAAACTGAGAACATGTTATAGGAGGCCAACTGGAATCAATGCTACAATGTTCCCACTACAGACTGCTGAGATCTGAGGGCCGCACATCAAATACCAAAGGGCCCAAATGCGGCCCTTGGGCACCAGTGGTCTATCCACATTGTGGAGTATGGATGGGAGAATGGACTATGGATGGGGGAATTGACCGATTTGTCTCGTTCAGCCTGAGGTAGGCAAACACAAGGAGAAATTTTCAAGGGATATTGAAAAGATCGGGTGCAGAAAAAGTACAGCGATTTTTGCTTTACCATTTTGGTTTACAATGTGGCACAGAGCAGGTTTAGCATTAGTTAAGTTTTGCCTGGACTTCTCCTTTAAAAAGGCACGTTATACTTACCTGCCCTGTGCAGCGATTTTGCACAGAGCAGCCCCGATCCACCTCTTCACGGGTCCCCACTTGGCGCCCCATTATCCCCCTTGGGACGAGCAGCCCGCCCCATTATCTTCTTGGGACAAGCTGCGCGCCCCATTATCCCCCTTGGACGAGCCCCATTATCCCCCTTGGACGAGCCCCATTATCCCCCTTGGACGAGCCCCATTATCCCTCTTGGACGAGCCCCATTATCCCCCTTGGACGAGCCGCGCGCCCCTCACCCAGGCTGCGCGAGTTCTCTTGGTCACATCATTCAAATATTTTGGTGTCCTTATCACTCCTGATTCAACCAAATATCTGGAACTGAATTTACTCCCTTTGTGCAAACAATTTCAAACTAAATGTAACTCCTGGTGCAAACTGCCACTTAGTTGCAGGTAGAGTGAACCAAACTAAAATGGTTTGAGCTCCACAACTATTGTACATCCTTCACAATCCCCCTCAATGGACACCTCAGGGGTGGTTTACACACCTATGGGCTCTTTCACACGGGTGTTCCGTATGTCCGTTTTTCATCCCATCCCGTTTGTGGATGAAAAACGGACATAATGTATCTCTATGTAAATACGGATGTCAGTGGATGATCATCCGCTGACATCCGTTTTTCGTCCTTTCAGTTCAGTTTTTTGGAACGGAAGAGAAACCAATTTTTTCTTCCGTTCATAAAACGGAACGGACGCAAAAACGGATGTCAGTGGTGTCATCCGCTGACATCCGTATTTACATAGAGATACATTATGTCAGTTTTTCATCCGCAAACGGATGGGATGAAAAACGGACAGACGGACTGGATGACACAAGTGTCATCCGTGTAAAAAAAAATAAAGGACCTGATCGGGCAAAAAACTGAACGCCCGTGTGAAAGAGCCCTATAGGTGACATCAGTTCCCATTCATTTCACAGCCGTTGTCAGTCCTCTCCTGCACAGAGCTTCCGCTGCTGCAGACCGAATCGGGTGCAGAATAAGTACAGCGATTTTTGCTTTGCCGGGTTACATAGATTTGGTTTACAATATGGCACAGAGCAGGTTTAGCGTTCGTTTTGCCTGGACTTAACCTTTAGAGCCCATTCACACAGGGGGCGACACGACTTGCCGGGGCGACCTTGGCGCGACATGCACGGACTTCATATCATTGAAGTCAATGTAAGTCGCCTCCAGGTCGCCCCGAAGTAGTACAGGTCCCTTTTTCCAAGTCGGAGCGACTTGTGTCGCTCCTATTAGAACGGGTCCTGTGCTAATCAATGGCAGGCGACCCACCGTGACTTGTCAGACGAAGTCACGCTAGTGTGAATGGGGACTTAAGCAGCCCAGCAGGTTGTAAAAAACAAAAAACAAACTTCACATATTCAACATAGATGGGAAATCCTGCCCACTCAGGTATTGTATTCTGACAGCAGGGGAGACTCCCCACCCCCCCCCCCCCCAAAATACCAATACACCGATCAGCACTGCCACCTGTAGCCATTAGCACGGATCATAGACATTTTCTTACCGGCACATTTGCTGAATGACTTCTGTACAACCAGCCTGCCCATACATGGAAATTCAGCCAATCCCTACTGAACCAGCCGAACTGACAGACATTAGAATATATTCAGCTAGGAAAGTGTGGGCCTTAATAAAACCCTCCTGTAATCAGAGCTTCCAAATTTCCCCCTTACCATCCAGGACACAAACATTCCACCTTTTCACTTGTATTAATTAACCCTTTGGCTGCCAGAGCCAATTTTTGCGTTTTGCAGATTGCATTACATTCTTTCAAACCATACTGGCCAGGGAAACTGATAAGGGGACCCAGAAGGGACGTCAAAACACGTCACCTTCAGAGCACCAACAAGGTGAGGGGCGCAGAAGTATGCCCCCTCAGCAGCCCCCGCTACGCTAGTCATGGGCCTGCAGATGGGCAAGCAAAGCAAAAGTGTTAAACTAATTAAATTCCAACCTAAAATTTCCCTATTCTGTAAATCTGTCCTGAGCTACTGTGCCATAGTTTATAATCACTCCATCTACCGCCCCTCCATCTACCGCCCCTCCATCTACCGCCCCTCCATCTACCGCCCCTCCATCTACCGCCCCTCCATCTACCGCCCCTCCATCTACCGCCCCTCCATCTACCGCCCCTCCATCTACCGCCCCTCCATCTACCGCCCCTCCATCTACCGCCCCTCCATCTACCGCCCCTCCATCTACCGCCCCTCCATCTACCGCCCCTCCATCTACCGCCCCTCCATCTACCGTCCCTCCATCTACCGTCCCTCCATCTACCGTCCCTCCATCTACCGTCCCTCCATCCTTAACTTCTTGGTATCAGAAGCCAAGCACCTTCAGAGCCTTCTAAATATGATCAGGCTGCTCTAAAGCCACCAAGTTAACTTTAAGGCCACTTTCACACTTCTGCAATGTCCTGAGACTTGGGACAGCAAAGTCGCATGACAAGTCGTACTTCATAATTTCCAATGAGTACCGTTCATATCTGTACAACCTAAAGAGTAGTTTCTGCACTACATGCGGACAATTTTAATGTATTTTGAGGTCCATAGACCTAGGCATTGCTTCAAGTCCAGTCAAAATTGCAGTAAAATTGTGTGACTTTTACGTCGCATTAAGTGTGAAAAGGTGCCTTAATTCTGCCTAACACACACGTCCCCTTTAACCACTTGCCTACTGGGCACTTTTCACACCCCTTCCTGCCAAGGCCAATTTCCAGCTTTCAGCGCTGTTGCACTTTAAAGCAGAGTTCCACCTAAAAACTTAACTTCCCCTTTAAATACTGCTGACCCCCTGAGAGGTCACATTTGGCATGTCATTTTTTTTGGAGGGGGGGGGAGCGGGTACCTAGATTTGACAGGTACCCGCTCCCACTGGGTGCCGCCTAGGCGGCTCAAGCGAAAGTTCTCCTCTCCCCCTCACTCCCTGCAATCTTCAGGGACACGTCAGAGGTCCCAGAAGAAAGCCCGGCAATTCACAATGCGCAGCCCGACTCGCGTATGCACACCCGGATGTGAAGCCGCCACAGCCGGGTGCCCACACTAGAGATGCCGGCGCTGCAGAGAGGGTGAGAATAGAGGCTTCGGGCGGCCTGGGACAGGCGAGTTTATTAAGAGTCAGTAGATCCACTTTTTGTAGCTGCTGACTTTCAACACAAAAATGAGTGGAACCCCGCTTTAAATGACAATTGGGAGGTCATCCAAAATTGTACCCAAATTCCATTTTTATCACTTTTCCTACACATAGCTTTTCAGTGGAACTTACTCACCGCTGTTTATTTTTGCAAAACTTATAAAAAAATTTTTTGAAACAAAACATTTTTCAAAGTCGGTTATAAAACATTGCCAGGACGCAGATAATCCTGACAGATGTCCCTTTGACACAAGGCTCGACTTCCCCACCCACCCGTTATCGGCTCTCCTTCCCCACCAGTTATCGGCTCTCCTTCCCCACCAGTTATCGGCTCTCCTTCCCCACCAGTTATCGGCTCTCCTTCCCCACCAGTTATCGGCTCTCCTTCCCCACCAGTTATCGGCTCTCCTTCCCCACCAGTTATCGGCTCTCCTTCCCCACCAGTTATCGGCTCTCCTTCCCCACCAGTTATCGGCTCTCCTTCCCCACCAGTTATCGGCTCTCCTTCCCCACCAGTTATCGGCTCTCCTTCCCCACCAGTTATCGGCTCTCCTTCCCCACCAGTTATCGGCTCTCCTTCCCCACCAGTTATCGGCTCTCCTTCCCCACCAGTTATCGGCTCTCCTTCCCCACCAGTTATCGGCTCTCCTTCCCCACCAGTTATCGGCTCTCCTTCCCCACCAGTTATCGGCTCTCCTCCCCACCAGTTATCGGCTCTCCTTCCCCACCAGTTATCGGCTCTCCTTCCCCACCAGTTATCGGCTCTCCTTCCCCCCCAGTTATCGGCTCTCTTCTCCGCTTCTCATGCTGTCAGCGTGAGAAAAGGAGTGCCGATAACTGGCTTGTGTTTACATCGTGATCAGCTGTCATTGGACACATCTGATCACGTTGTAAAGGGTTGCTGTGATTGGCCTTTACCCGATCTGTGATCAGCTAAGTTTGCACGGGGGTGTGCGGGCAGCGCGATCATGGCAAGACATCCATGGTTGCCATCCCAGCAAAGTAAGCCCACGCTGTAGCCGTCTTTCAGCGTTTGCAGGAAGGGGGTTAAAAAGTGCAACAGGTCAAAAACGTATGCGCAAAAAGCACTGCACACATTGCGATAAAAACCCCCCTGGAATCATCTGCCCTTAGGCCTTAACACCTATGCAGTTTGCTAGTCTGCTTATGATCAAAGGGCAGATGGATTCCAGAAATGCTAGGGGGGGGGGGTTTCTCATAGCGATGTTTGCAGTGCTTTTTGCGCACAAGTTTTTGACTCGTTTTGCGCACTTTTTTTTAACTGCTTTCTCTGCAATATAATCACATGCAGACATTGGATGGGGGGGGGGGGGGGGGGGAGTTTGCTTTGCATATTAAAAATTAGACATTTTTGCCTTGTGGCGCTCCGATGCAGTGAAGGTCCACTTTAACCTCTTGAATACCTCAATGTTTGTAAATGTACCTTGGTAGACAAGGGGTTAAAGCCCACCCCCCAATCCTCCTACTCAACCACCCAAGTGGGTTATCTGCTTCTCTTGCTGAAGCTGCTGGAAGTGATGACCAGCAAATCCAGCTCTGCAATCTATGCACTTCTTGCTGCTGCTTCCTCCAGAAGTGATGACCAGCCAAGTCCAGCGCTGCATTTTGTGACCCCCCCCCCCCTCCTCCCCTCCCCCATACAGGGGCAACCAGTCATGCGAAACCTGAAACGACCCTGCTGCTAGAAAGCCAAATGAAGCGTCCCATGTTTCAGACAATATTGAAACTCACAGAAGACCCTTTCCTTCTCCTGTAGACCCGGCATGCCAGGTGACCCCCACATCTGTGGTTGTAAATTTAGATTTTTTTTTTTTTTGGCAATGCATTCTCTGTATTACCCACTTCAACTATGGCAGATTTACCCTTTTTATGACCAGGCCATTTTTTGCAATACAGCACTGCATTACCTTTACAATTGTGCGGTCATGCAATGTGGTACCCAAATAAAATGTATGCCACTGCCCCCCCCCCCCCCCGCACAAAAACTTTGGTGGTATTTGACCAACTCTTTTCACTAGTAATAGAGGCAAACAGCGACTTCTAGCGAGACTGCAATACTGCAGCAGACAATGTGACACTTTTTGGGGACCAGTGACACCAATACAGGGATCAGTGCTACAAAATATGCACTGCCACTGAACTGCCACTGGCTGAGAAGGGGTTAACATCAGGGGCGATCAAAGGGTTAAATGAGTGCCTAACTAAACTGTGGGAGGTGCTTTTACTAGGGCAAGGCAGAGATAAATATTCCTGCTTTGTAGGAACACAGGAACAATGCCTTCCCCGCTGACAGAATACAACCTGCATTGTTTACATAGGCAGACTGGCGTGCTGCCTGTGATGAATAATCGGTGGGTGCTGGCGGAGACAATGTCCCTGCTGATTGGCTCCCACTGAATAATAAAGAGCGGGCTGCCAGCAGTGCACCTGAGCCCCCCCAACCCTGAAATGCTGATCATGTACTAGGTAGGTGATCTAGCACAGGAGAGCTGCCTTGGCGCGCGCATTATTTATAATGTGTACACACAACACACCACAACACACACAACACACACAACACACACAACACACACAACACACACAGCAGTTAAGGTGGATCTTCACTGCTTCAGAGCACGATAAACCAAAAAGGATTTAATCATTTAATATTCAAAGCAACAACCCCCCCCCCCCCCCCCCCAATCCACGTCTCCATGCTTTTTATTGAGAAATCACTTTGAAAAACCACTTCCTCAGCATTTTAAGCAGTGGCCATTTTTAGTTAGGGCAAATGTTTCCTGTAGCATTTACTTCCTGGAACCCATCTGCCCTTAGCACAAGCTTGCATGCAGAGAGCATTTAGCTGAGAAATCCCCTCCTCTCCGTCCCTCCTGAAGGCTCCTGGTATGGATGACATTAGCCTGGCCAGGAACCAGAGAAACCAGTAAAAGAAATGTAGGGAAAAAAAAAAAAAGTGTATGATATCCGTTTACCAATGCTAGCAGCCATAAGGACTAAATGTTTATTGGGAGAGTGAAGTTCCGTTTGCCACCAGCACCCCCCATACGTACCCGTGTCCCCCTGCACCCCCCATATGTACCCGTGTCCCCCAACACCTCCCATAGTTACCTGTGTCCCCCCAGCACCTCCCATAGTTACCTGTGTAACCCCAGCACCCCTGTGTCCCCCCCAGCACCTCCCATAGTTACCTGTGTAACCCCAGCACCCCTGTATCCCCCCCAGCACCTCCCATAGTTACCCATGTACCCCTGCACCCCCCATATGTACCCGTTTGCCCCCAGCAACCCCCATACGTACCCGTTTCCCCCAGCACCTCCCATAGTTACCTGTCCCCCCAGCACCTCCCATAGTTACCCGTGTCCCCCCAGCACCCCTGTGTCCCCCAGCACCCCTTTCTATCTCCCAGCACCCCCATACGTACCCGTGTCCCCCAGCACCCGCCCCCCCCATACGTACCCGTGTCCTCCTGCACCCACCCCCATACATACCCGTGTCCCCCAGCACCTCCCATAGTTACCCGTGTCCCCCCCAGCACACCTGTGTCCCCCCAGGCCCCCCCATAGTTACCTGTGTCCCCCCAGCACCCCCCATAGTTACCTGTGTCCCCCCAGCACCCCTTTCTATCTCCTAGCACCCCCATACTTACCTGTGTCCCCAGCACCCCCCCCCCCATACTTACCTGTGTCCAATCTCAACCAAGCAGCTTTCTCTTCATTGGACATGGACCGGTAAGAGCCATTCACTCCTTCTGCTGTCAGTCAGTCAGTGAGCCAGGGCCGAGCCAAGGTCTGTGGGTATTGATAGAGAACGCAGCTCGGGATTGAGCCCACACAAGGGGAGGAGCCAGGAACGTCGGCGGGGGACCCCAGAGGAGGAGATCATGGCTGCTCAGAGCATGCAAGAACAGTTTTTTTTTTTAAAGTCACTTTAAGTTTGCAAATAAAGGGGGTAAACACCCCCCCCCCCTTTTCTGCTCCCAAGCCCCATGGCTTCCAGATGAGAGAGGCACACAGGGCGATACCATGACTGACTTCACAGCGTCAATATTTGTATATTGAGGTTCCCAGGAGGTAAAATAAAGGGAGGCACTTGGCTCACCGCCCTTCTCTGGTACAAGGAGCTCACACGTGACAGGTGGTTAACTTTAGGTTTACTCCCAGACTATCCTGGACTCCATGACCCTTCCCCCATACTGTAACCTAATCTTCCCAGTTACTGTGAACGACCTTTAAACATTTGCTGGATCAGCAAGGGTGGGGTGGGGAACACGGATCAGGGCACAGCCAAAAGGTATTTAAATAAAACATCATGGCAGACATTAGACAGGAACACCCCACTGTACCTCAGGGAGAGAAGAGCGGGGGACACCCAGACCCCCACCCCCCCAACACAATCTGGGGCTCCCAGGAATAGCAGAGACTCTGCAGGCGGGATCACAGATTTCAGATTGTAGCAGAAAACAAACTTTGGTAGAGAATCATTTAATCCCTCAGACGTGGCAGAACTAGAAGTCCCAGCACGCGCCCCCCCCCCAGCAGGTGCTCACATAAGTTCAGCCTCATCTAGGGATACGTCATGTTGACAAGAATGGAAGTTGCAGCATGCTGAAATCATGGGGTTAAAAATACCCGACAACCAACATAAGTCATCCGTCACATAGCCTATAAATACCCAGGACTATAGACGGCACCATACACCGTCCCCAGATCATACAACTGCTGATAGGGGGAGCAGCACATATGGCACAGGACATGCTGGGACATGTAGTTCAGCCACGCTTGGGGGGGTGCAGATGGCACAGCACAGGGCATGCTGGGTTCCACGCACTTGAGGGGGTTGTATATGGCACAGCTCATGCTGGGTAGTTAAGCTCACTGGGGGGGGGGGGGGGGGCAGGCATATGGCACAGCACAGGTCACGCTGGCTGTTCAGCTCCCTTCGGGGGGGGGGGGGGGGGTGAATATGGCACAGCACAGGGCATGCTGGGTAGCTCAGCTCACTTGGGGGGGGTGGGGGGGGATATGGGCACAGCACAGGTCATGCTGGGTGGGTTCAACTTATTAGGGGGCTGCAAAAGGTATAGCACAGGGCCTGTTGGTTAGCTCAGATCACGCCTGGTAGTTCAGATTACTGGGGGGGCAGCATATGGCACAGCACAGGGTATGCTAGGTAGTTCGGACACAGGAGGGTGCATATGGTACAGCACAGGGCATGCTGGGTAGTTTAGCTCACTTAAGGGGGGGGGAGGGTACGGATATGGCACAGCACAGCTCATGCTGGGTGGTTGAGCTTACAGGGGGGCTGCAAAAGGTATAGCACAGAGCATGTTGGTTAGCTCAGATCACACCGGGTAGTTCAGCTTACTGGGGGGGGGGGGGGGGGGGGCAGCATATGGCACGGCACATGCTGGGACATGTAGCTCAGCACACTTGGGGTGCATGGCACAGCACAGGGTATGCTAGGTAGTTTGGACACAGGAGGTTGCATATGGCACGGCACAGGGCATGCTGGGTAGCTCCGCTCACGGGGGGGGGGGGGGGGGTTGGTGGTTGTGGCACGCACAGGGCATGCTGGGTAGTTTAGCTCACTGGGGGGGGGGGGGTGGATATGGCACAACACAGGGCATGCTGGGTAGTTCAGCTCACTTGGTGGGAGGGGGGGTGGATATGGCACAGAACAGGTCATGCTGGGTGGTTGAGCTTACTGGGGGGGGCTGCAAAAGGTATAGCACAGGGCATGTTGATTAGCTCAGATCACACCCGGTAGTTCAGCTTACGGGGGGGGGGGGGGGCAGCATATGGCACGGCACATGCTGGGACATGTAGCTCGGCCACACTTGGGGGGGGTGCATATAGCACAGCACAGGGTATGCTGGGTAGTTTAGCTCACTTGGGGGGTGGTTTGATATGGCACGGCAAAGCACAGGGCATGCTGGGTAGTTCAGCCCACTTGGGGAGGGGGGGGGTGAATATGGCACAGCACAGGTCATGCTGGGTAGGTCAGCTTACTGGGGGGGGGGGGGGGCTGCTGCAAAAGGTTTAGCACAGGGTATGTTGGTTAGCTCAGCTCACATATGGCTTAGCACAGGGCATGCTGAGTAGGTCAGACACTTCAGGGGTGCATATGGCACAGCACAGGGCATGCTGGGTAGCTAAGCTCACTTAGAGAGTGCATATGCTATAGCACAGGGCATGCTTGGCAAGTCAGACACTTGAGGGGTGCATATGGCACGACGCTGGGACATGAGTTGACACAGCACAGGACAAGCTGGGACATGTCACACACACCCCACTTCCTCCTCCCCCACCACAAACAGCCCAGGAGACAGCGTGCCCCTTCAGAAAAGGGTCAGGAAACCCCTCCACTCAGTGCCCCTCCCCCCCCTGTGTACCAACAGGTCAATGTTCGCACCATGTGTCACTCGCTGATCCTACATACGCCAGCAGGACGCTGACGTCAACAGAGGATCACACATGTCAGTGACATGTCACACCTGCACAGACAAACAGCAGACGGGGGCCCCTCAACTGACCTCGGGAGGGTTCTAACATCCAGATGTTTACACAGCTTATATACAACCATACAGCACAAACATCAGATCACCAGAACACATCAAAACCACCAACATAAGAGGAATCCATCTTCATTTTTTATACAAAAACAAAATACCCATAAAAGAAAATAGAAAAAAGGAATTCTGAGATCTTCCCCTGGACAAACATTTCCCATCTACAAGTTTCCTCCCTCCATAGGGATGTAGAGGAGACGATGATCCCACCTGGCTGACCCTCCGCTCAGTCTGCCAGCCCCGCGTCATTACAATGAACTCTGCATTCTTTGCTGACGTCAAACTTCCCCACAATGCACCAGGTCTCAGTGTAAACTTATTTTCTATGTAGCCATGTTTGCTCATTAAACATGCAGACCCCTCCTCCAGCAAAGCTACTAGCCCCTCCTCCAAAGGTAACCACTCCTCCCAGTATAAGTATTAATCTGATCCGAGTTGATTTAAGGCCAGCCTGCATTGCAAAACACGTTTTACTGGGAAGGCTGGTGCTGTGCCGGCTCCAGCAGTGAGCGTCCAGCCCATTGCACTGCTTGAATGTTTTCAACTTTATGTGAAGTGTCGTCATCACGCGTTGTGCGGTGACGGAAAAGTACAGACATGCTGAATTGTTCCCCACATCAAATTATTGGGGGAGAACGTGGCGGCACACAGAAAACAGACGTATATTAACCAGTGGTGACCCCTTGCTTACCCAGTGTGGGAAACCACAGGTGACAGCCACAATTGCACAGCTTAAACACAAGAGGTGGGGGGGGGGTCCCTGGTTACGGCCACAACCATGTTTAAACATGAAGGGGGGCGCACAGGCAGAACTACAGGAAGGGACGCCAGGACAAAGCCAGGATTACGGGGGGGGGGGGGGACTCTGAGGCACAGCCAGGACTACAGCAGGGGGCACCAGTCACAGCCAAGACTATGGGAAGAAAAGGGGTTGGGGTGAAGGGGGGGCCTTCCGGGACTACAGGAAGCGTGGGGGGGCCTTCCAGGAAGCAGGGCACGAGGGCCTTCCGGGACTACGGGAAGTGGGGCACGGGGGCCTTCTGGGATTACGGGGGGGGGGCGACTCTGAGGCACAGCCAGGACTACAAGGGGGGCACCGGCCACAACCAGGACTATGGGAAGAAAAGGGGTTGGGGGACAGGGGGGCCTTCTGGGACTACGGGAAGGAGGGGGGCCTTCTGGGACTACGGGAAGGAGGGGGGGCCTTCTGGGACTACAGGGGGGGGGGGACTCTGAGGCACATCCAGGACTACAAGGGGGGGGGCACCTGCCACAACCAGGACTATGGGAAGAAGAGGGGTTGGGGACAGGGGGGCCTTCCGGGAAGGAGGGCACGGGGGCCTTCTGGGATTACGGGGGGGGGGCACAGCCAGGACTACAAGGGGGGGCACCGGCAACAACCAGGACTATGGGAAGAAGAGGGGTTGGGGGACAGGGGGGGCCTTCCGGGAAGGAGGGCACGGGGGCCTTCTGGGACTACGGGAAGGAGGGCGCCTCCTGGGACTACGGGGGGGGGGGGACTCCTGGGACTACGGGGGGGGGGGGGGGGACTCTGGGGCACATCCGGGACTACAAGGGGGGGCACCTGCCACAACCAGGACTATGGGAAGAAAAAGGGGTCGGGGGGGGGGGGGGACAGGGGAGCCTTCCGGGACTACGGGAAGGGGGGGGAAGCCTTCCGGGACTACGGGAAGGGGGGGGGGAAGCCTTCCGGGACTACGGGAAGATGGGCACGGGGGCCTTCCGGGACTACGGGTATAGTATATAGGAATAGTATTATAGGTCTGTTGGACATAATTGCTGCACACCATATCCCACCCACCACACAGAATATGTAAATGAGATTACCTAGGCCCCACCCACAATGCTGGGCACAGCTGTGATAGAAGCCCAGGGCGGCCATTGCTGGTCTGTCCTGGTGACACCCCTCACCCCAATATAATTTTGAAGACCTAGTTGGCGCCAGGAATCCGGCATTTTCATGAGGCCCCCCAGGAATGGCAACCGCAACATTTCTCATGACAGGTACACTTTAACACCACAGGGAACCAATGAGAGGGCTCTGTACACATCACATGACACAGACAAGGGGGTGGGATGTGTTTTTCCACGTGTTCTTTTGAGGGCCAATCTCTTTACTCCCTACCTTTGGCCCCTCCCCTTAACCCACCAGGTCCTGAAGGCACACTACTATTAATGGCCCAGCACACTGGGCGGAGTTATTTCAGGTTAAACCCTCCCACACATCTCACAGAAAGGACTTTTCCCTGAGAAGGGGGAGATGGGCGTGGCTCAGAAAGAATGGGCGGAGCCCTTTAAATAAGGGGAAACTGGGCGGGGCCGATATCGGGAGATAAGGGGGTGGGGCAGGGGATCCTTGGTATTAGAAATGTAGAGCTGGCTGTCCCCTCACTGACTCCCCTATAATACTACAGTGAGGGGGGGAGGGAGGTGGGGTCACCACACACGACGGACTGACGGCGGCACTTCCACACGTAACGCTCCTATCGGTGTTCCTAAGGCGGCATGTCAGCTCTCCATGTACCCCTAACCCCGCTCCCCCCTTCACACAGCGCCCGGCCCAAACCATCAAATCCCCGACTCTTACCTCCTCCGTTCCCCTCTTAGCGCTGCTGGAGCTCTCGCTGTCCGGACTGTCACCCACGGGACTATATATCACCTCCTGCCCCTCCCATCACACGTGGGAGGAGTTAGCCAATCAGCACCTACAAAGAGGAAAATCTCGGCGCGCTATTGGTCGCTGATTTGTCAGTCAGGAGAGAGGCGTCGTCCTGCCAGAGAGAACAACGAAGTGGCATTGGTGGAAAGGTCAGCCAGTAGCGTCGCCTGTTGTTGGGACTCTGAGAGGCGATTGGACGGACGTCGTGTCAGTCGGGGTAGGAGGGGCGAGCGATAATTATAGGAGATCTGACAGCTGCAGGGGGCGTGTTCTGGCTCTGCTGACGTCATGAGAGCCGGAGTACAGCGGCCATAACCAGGCTACAAAGTGAATACAATGTTACGAAAGAGATCCCCGATCTGTATACAATGTTATCATATATACACCAATCTGTATACAATGTCACCCTACTGTATATATACTGATCTGTATACAATGTCATACATCATATATACACCAATCTGTATACAATGTTATCATATATACACCAATCTGTATACAATGTTATCATATATACACCAATCTGTATACAATGTTATCATATATACACCAATCTGTATACAATGTCACCCTACTGTATATATACTGATCTGTATACAATGTCACCATACTGTGTATATACACCAACCTGTATACAAAGTTATACTGTATATATATATATATATATATACCAATCTGTATACAATTTTATCATACCATATATATACACCAATATGTATACAATGTTATAATATATATACCAATCTGTATACAATGTCTCCATACTGTGTATATACTGATCTGTATACAATGTTATCATACCGTATATATATACACCAATCTGAATACAATGTTATCACATCACATATACACCAATCTGTATACAATGTCACCCTACTGTATATATACTGATCTGTATACAATGTTATCACATCATATATACACCAATCTGTATACAATGTCTCCCTACTGTATATATACTGATCTGTATACAATGTCACCATACTGTGTATATACACAGATCTGTATACAAAGTTATACTGTATATATATACCAATCTGTATACAATGTCACCATACTGTGTATATACTGATCTGTATACAATGTTATCACATCAAATATACACCAATCTGTATACAATGTCACCCTACTGTATATATACTGATCTGTATACAATGTTATGAAAGAGATCCCTGATCTGTATACAATGTTATCATACTGTGTATATATATATATATATATATATATATATATATATATATATATATATATATACACACATATACGGATCTGTAAACAATGTCATCACATCATATATTTCCCTTTTTGTATACAATGTTATGAAAGAGATCACACTGTACATACAGTATCTCAGAAAAGTAAGTACACCCCCCACATTTGTGTAAATATTTTATTCTATCTTTTCATGTGACAACACTGAAGAAATGACACTTTGCTACAATGTAAAGTAGTGAGTGTACAGCTTGTATAACAGTGTAAATTTGCTGTCCCCTCAAAATAACTCAACACACAGCTATAAGTCTCCATTCACACTAGTCCGACTTGTCAGGCGACTTGGTCAGCCTGACAAGTCAGGCACTGTCGCGGTCCACTGTGTAGTACAGGAGCCGTTCTAATAGGAGGGACACAAGTCGCTCCGACTTAGAGAAAGGGTCCTGTACTGCTTCGGGGTGACCTGGAGCGACTTGCATATTCAGAGGCTCTGAGGAAGAGGCACGGCCTCGAAACGCGTCAGCCCTTCGCTTTCATGAGATATTGGACTCCTGTAAAGATGCTGCTTTATGGAATTGAAATGCTTGACTTTCACGCATGTTTCTGAGTAGCTGACTTTTACCCTTTTTATCAATAAACTTGCTGAGGATAATGCGCTAGGCTGGTGCGCCCTTTCTTTGTTTTGTATTTACAGTGTCTGGTCGACCATCCCGGTCGTAGAGTGCAGCAAAGCCTAGCCATAGTGGATGCCAAGTATGAATACAAGTTCCAAGATTGAGGCAGCCTGAGGACCAGGTTCTGAGCGCAGGAGTAGGGTGCTGAGCAGCACTTATCTTTTTCTGGGACACTGGAGTGAGGCCTCCTCAGTGCAATGATCACAGCACTGAGGACACTGGAGTGAGGCCTCCTCAGTGCAATGATCACAGTACTGGGGACACTGGGGTGGCGCCTCCTCAGTGCAATGAACACAGCACTGGGGACACTGGAATGAGACCTCCTTAGTGCAATGACTACAGCACTGGGGACACTGGGGTGGTTCCTCCTCAGTGCAATGAACACAGCACTGGGGACACTGGAGTGAGGCCTCCTCAGTGCAATGATCACAGCACTGGGGACACTGGGGTGGTGCCTCCTTAGTGCAATGATCACAGCACTGGGGACACTGGGGTGGTGCCTCCTTAGTGCAATGATCACAGCACTGGGGACACTGGGGTGGTTCCTCCTCAGTGCAATGAACACAGCACTGGGGACACTGGGGTGGTGCCTCCTCAGTGCAATGATCACAGTACTGGGGACACTGGAGTGAGGCCTCCTCAGTGCAATGATCACAGCACTGGGTCGGTGTCTCCTTAGTGCAATGAACACAGCACTGGGGACACTGGAGTGAGGCCTCCTCAGTGCAATGATCACAGCACTGGGGACACTGGGGTGGTGCTTCCTTAGTGCAATGACTACAGCACTGGGGACACTGGAATGAGACCTCCTTAGTGCAATGACTACAGCACTGGGGACACTGGGGTGGTGCCTCCTCAGTGCAATGAACACAGCACTGGGGACACTGGGGTGAGGCCTCCTCAGTGCAATGAACACAGTACTGGGGACACTGGGGTGGTGCCTCCTCAGTGCAATGATCACAGTACTGGGGACACTGGAGTGAGGCCTCAGTGCAATGATCACAGTACTGGGGACACTGGAGTGAGGCCTCCTCAGTGCAATGATCACAGCACTGGGGACACTGGAGTGAGGCCTCCTCAGTGCAATGATCAAAGCACTGGGGACACTGGATTGAGACCTCCTTAGTGCAATGAACGCAGCACTGGGGACACTGGGGTGAGGCCTCCTCAGTGCAATGATCACAGCACTGGGGACACTGGAGTGAGACCTCCTTAGTGCAATGAACGCAGCACTGGGGACACTGGGGTGAGGCCTCCTCAGTGTAATGAACACAGCACTGGGGTAGTGCGTCCTCAGTGTAATGATCACAGCACTGGGGACACTGGGGTGGTGCCTCCTCAGTGTAATGATCACAGCACTGGGGACACTGGGGTGGTGCCTCCTCAGTACAATGAACACAGTACTGGGGACACTGGAGTGGAGCCTCCTCAGTGTAATGAACACAGCACTGGGGACACTGGAGTGGTGCCTCCTCAGTGTAATGAACACAGCACTGGGGACACTGGAGTGGTGCCTCCTCAGTGTAATGAACACAGCACTGGGGACACTGGAGTGGTGCCTGCTCAGTGCAATGAACACAGTACTGGGGACACTGGAGTGGAGCCTCCTCAGTGCAATGACTACAGCACTGGGGACACTGGAGTGGAGCCTCCTCAGTGTAATGAAGACAGCACTGGGGACACTGGAGTGGTGTCTCCTCAGTGCAATGAACACAGCACTGGGGACACTGGAGTGGGGCCTCCTTAGTGTAATGACTACAGCACTGGGGACACTGGAGTGGTGCCTCCTCAGTGCAATGACTACAGCACTGGGGACACTGGGGTAGCGCCTGCTCAGTGCAATGAACACAGTACTGGGGACACTGGAGTGGAGCCTCCTCAGTGCAATGACTACAGCACTGGGGACACTGGAGTGGAGCCTCCTCAGTGTAATGAAGACAGCACTGGGGACACTGGAGTGGTGTCTCCTCAGTGCAATGAACACAGCACTGGGGACACTGGAGTGGGGCCTCCTTAGTGTAATGACTACAGCACTGGGGACACTGGGGTGGCGCCTCCTCAGTACAATGAACACAGTACTGGGGACACTGGGGTGAGGCCTCCTCAGTTCAATGAACACAGTAATGGGGACACTGGTGTGGTGCCTCCTTAGTGCAATGACTACAGCACTGGTGACACTGGGGTGGTGCCTCCTCAGTGCAATGAACACAGCACTGGGGACACTGGAGAGAGGCCTCCTTAGTGCAATGACTACAGCACTGGGGACACTGGGGTGAGCCCTCCTCAGTGCAATGATCACAGTACTGGGGACACTGGGGTGGTGCCTCCTCAGTGCAATGACTACAGCACTGGGGACACTGGGGTAAGGCCTCCTCAGTGCAATGAACACAGCACTGGGGACACTGGGGTGGTTCCTCCTCAGTGCAATGACTACAGCACTGGGGACACTGGGGTGAGGCCTCCTCAGTGCAATGATCACAGTACTGGGGACACTGGGGTGGTGCCTCCTCAGGGCAATGACTACAGCACTGGGGACATGGATGTGATATGAATACACAACAGAGATGTTTGTTTGCCAGGGACAGTCCCCAATCCTGAGGACAAACAAGAACGAATGGCAACCACACCACAACGATTGTTCCACATGCAAAGTTGCATCACCGTCTTCCTATACATACAAGATGATATTTTATTAAACTGCAGCAACTTTAAACCACCATTTTTTTTCCACAGCTGAGCAGCCTGAAATCCACCTCTAGGGAAATGCGATCTCTGGTGAGCGAAGGCTTGTGACATTATCCGCTCGCTGTGCTGCCAAAGTGCTGAGCTCAGCCTCTGCCCTTTCCTGCTATTCCTAGAGGCAGACAAAAGCTATATTTAGCTCGTCTCTCCATTGATAAATACCGTCACAAACTCCTAACAAGCTGACAATTATTGGGGACAAACTACTGACAAGAAGGGTGACATCACTGAGGTCCTGTGTGCCTCATGCCTCACTGCTGCCGCCTACAGCTGCCTGCAGGGTATTTGGAGTCAAGTCCTGTGGGCTGTGCTTCCAGGGACTCACTAAGCTGTAGTGGAAAGGAGAAAGTGGACCTGTCAGTAACTTGACAATGAATATATTCATGACATGTCACAATATACGGCAACAGTATTATTTTTTCAGAAAAGCTCCACCTTTTATCATTAAAAATCCATCTTTAGCTCCAATCAGGGCCTAGACTGAGATGACGTCTTCAGTGGGCTGCATGCAGGAGGAAGACCTCAGCTGGACTGCCCCCCCCCCCCAAATAAAATGTTTTGAATAAAACGTAAGCAGTTCGTTAGATCTTTGTTAGATTGATTGTTTGCATTAGATCTCATACAGAAGACCCAATATGAACAGTTATTTGCTGGGGGGGCTAACCCGTCATCACCCCCCCTTTATCAAAAAATTGACCAAACAGTTAGCTATTTTGGAAGCTATTTGTTGGATCCGGTAAGATCAAGTGATTTTAAAGTTAGATCTCACATAATTAGAGACTTAACCACTTAAGCCCCGGAAGATTTTACCCCCTTCCTGACCAGGGCCTATTTTGCGATTCGGCACTGCGTGAATTTAACGGACAATTGCGCGGTCGTGCAACGCTGTACCTAAACGAATTTGACGTCCTTTTTTCCCCACAAACAGAGCTTTCTTTTGGTGGTATTTGATCACCTGTGCGATTTTTGGATCATGCGCTATAAACAAAAAAAGAGCGACATTTTTGCAAAAATAATATTTTTTATATGAAATTCCCCCCCAAAAAAATGTAAAAATCAAAATTTTTTAACATTTTCAGCCAATTTGTTTTCTGCTACATATGTTTGGTAAAAAAAATTGCAAAAAGCGTATTTTGATTGGTTTGCGCAAAAGTTATCGCGTTTACTAACAAAGGGAAAGATTTTTGTCATTTTTGTTGTTTTTTTTTATTAACGAGTAATGGCGGCGATCTGCGATTTTTTTTGCGGGACTGTGACATTGCGGCGGACAGATCGGACCCCTGACTGACATTTTTGACACTTTTGGGGGTACCAGTGACATTACTGCAGTAATCAGTGCTATACATATGCACCGTTACTGTAAAAGTGACACTGGCAGGGAAGGGGTTAACTTTATTAGTGATCAAGGGGTTAAGTGTGTCCCTAGGGGCGTGCTTCTAACTGTGAAGGGGCGTGACTTGTGATGTAACCACAGAGACATACGATCCTACATAGCAGGACCGTATGATCTCTGCAGTTACACCAGGGAGAGTGACAGGCGGCTTTGTTTACATCAGCCGCCTGCCTTTCTCCCTCTCCAGCGGGAGATCTCGAGTGACCGGTGGACATCGGAGCCGCCGGTAACACGCGCGGGGATGTCAGGGAACGAGCGGGGGGGGAAGCGCGCCTCCAGCGGTGCGCGCTTGCCCCCTGCAGGCTCCTGGGCGAGCGACGTAGTACTACGTCACTTTGCCCAGGAGGGGCTGACCGCCGCAGTAAATATACTGTGGGCGGTCGGCAAGTGGTTTTAATATCGGTTCCTCTGTGTGAGATCTAATGAAAACAACAATTGATCCAACAAAGATCTAACGGACTGCATACGTTTTATTCAAAAATTTTGATTGGGGGGGGGGGGGGTTCACACCCATGCTATCCGATTCTGCAATTTGTGGGGTGCCGGTAACTTAACCATACGCTTCGCATTCAGTTTGCATGAACAGGTTGCGATTTTGATGCGGTGCGAATTTGCAGCCAATTCACTGTGAATTTACACCGCTTCTACTGCAAACCGGGCCTAAGAAAGAATAAATACCTGGAAATGTTACACTTAGGCTACGTTTCCACTAGTACGACGCCAAAGTCGTGCGATTTACAGTGCAACTTTGCAGTGCGACTTCGATGCAACTTTTCTGATCTGACTTGACACGCTCTGACTCAAAGTCGCATCAAAGTAGTGCAGGCACCTTTTCAAAGTCGCTGCAACTTTAAGTCTCATAGATGGGAACGGGTGCCATTGAAATCAATGGGCTGTGACTTGCCATGCGACTTTATGTGTCCAAAGTCGCACGACAAGTCGCACTAGTGGAAACAAAGCCTTAGTGCCGGAACAAGATAATCTAGAAGCCAAGGTGAACATGCCAAATTGCGCCCCTCCCCCAAAAAAACATGAACATTATGTGTCAGCAAAACTCCCCTCCCCCTCTAAAAACTTGAGCACTAATCTGTATGGTTAACCCTAAGCATGAAGTTCCCCTCCTCCCAGCACAAAATCCTCTCATTCTTAATAGTAGGGGTCTTCAAACTACGGCCCTCCAGTTGTTCAGGAACTACAACTCCCATCATGCCTAGTCATGTCTGTGAATGTCAGAGTTTTACAATGCCTCATGGGATGTGTAGTTCTGCAACAGCTAGAGGGCTGTAGTTTAAGGATCCCTGCCCCCCCCCCCCCAAAAAAAAATTCCTAGTACAAATCCTCTACCACACACATGTCAAACACAAGGCCCTGGGGCTGAATCAGGCCCTCCAGGCCACTTCATGTGGCCCTCGCACCTCTCCAGCAGGTTGCCCCCTTCATTGTTGCCCCCACCTTGTCTCAGCAGTCAGCAGCAGAGAGGAGGACATAACTCTTCCACCAGATCCTGCCATTCTCTATGCAGCCACAGAGGCACTATCTACCCCTCCCCCCTTCCCCGACTCAGCAGTCTGCAACAGAGAGGAAGACTGAACTCCTCCTACAGATCCTGCGCCTCTTTGTGCAGCTGCAGAACCCCCTCATTTCCACTTCCCCTGGTCTTAGCACTCCATAGACTCCAGCCCTCCTCTGGTCCTCCTCCAGACTCTGCACTTTCTGCTTCCAAGCTTCTTCCAAGCAGCAGCATAAGGTAAGGGGGTGCACTGTGATGTAAGGGAGGGTGAGGGACTCTGATGGTGGGGGTTGCTCTTGAAATCTGAAGTAAGGGGGGGGGGGCTCTGGACATGTAGTCTTACAGATACAACCGGCCCTTTGAGGGCAACCATAATGCTAATTTGGCCCACAATGAAATTGAGTTTGACACCCCCGCTCTACCCCAATCCTCAATCCTAGAGCACACTTCCCAAAATGTTCCCTCCTAGAACAATACTTACCTCTTGCGGTCCCCCCAAATTCCCCCTCCCAACACAAATCCCCCCCCCCCCAATCTCCTTATGGTGCCCCTGTACCTCACAAGATATCACAGTGTCCCTGCTGCCCACCCCTTGTCCTGGCCCTGGTTACACTGACACATTAATCATCATGTATGCATTACATGTATAAATATCTGATGACAGGTCCACTTTAAATGTAAAGAAACCATTAAATATCATTGTAGGTTTTATTAGGATTACCCATAATGCATCAAACATCTCAGAATGTACATAGAAATGTACGGTGCGGCTGTATATGAGATTCATATACAGATATACAGGACAGACAAGCCGGGACTTGTCCTCTGCCCAAAGGTGCAACATTGTGTCAGAGGTAATCCTGTCCTCTCACTGCTACAATGTACACAATGCAAACTTTACTTACTTACTACTGAACCCAGGGCTGGGGGGTCGCTGAGCCTTCCCAACAGCACAACCATACCCAGCCATGTGAGTCCGCACAGCGCACAGGAACTGCCTGCTGGGCACCTTCACCCCCTTCCTGCACAGGCCAATTTTCAGCTTTCAGCGCTGTCACACAGAGCCCATTTACACAGGGGCGACACGACTTGCTGGGGCGACCTGTGAAGTCGCGGTGCACAGCGTGCACCACGACCTCGGCGCGACTTGCATGGACTTCATATAATTGAAGTCTATGCAAGTCGCTCCCAGGTCGCCCCAAAGTAGTACAGGACCCTTTTTCTAAGTCGAAGCGACTTGTGTCGCTCCTATTAGAACGGGTCCTGTACTATTCAATGGCGGGTGACCCACCGCGACTTGTCAGGCGACCAAGTCGCCTGACAAGTCGCGCTAGTGTGAATGGGCTCTTAGAATGACATTTGCGCAGTCATGCAGCACTGTATCCATATGAAAATCTTTATCATTTTTTTGAGACAAAGATTTTTCTTTTGGTGGTATTTAATCACCTCTGGGGTTTTTTATTTTAGGCTAAACTAACAAAAATAGAGAACAGAAGTTTTGAGAGGAAAAAAAAACATTATTCTTAGTTTCTGTTATAAAATTTTCGCAAATAAGTCATTTTTGTTCTTCACTGATGTGCACTGCTGAGGCGGCACTGATGGGCACTGAGGAGGCAGCACTGATGAGGCAGCACTGTTGTGCACTGATGAGGCAGCACTAATGGGCACTGATGAGGCTGCACTGATGTGCACTGATGAGGCAGCACTGATGGGTACTGAAGGCAACACTGATATGCACTGATGGGATAGCACTGCTGAGGCGGCACTGATGTGCACTGCTGAGGCGGCACTGATGTGCACTGATGAGGCGGCACTGATGGACACTGAGGAGGCAGCACTGTTGTGCACTGATGAGGCAGCTTCGATGGGCACTGATGGGGCAACACTGATGTGCACTGATGAGGCAGCACTGTTGTGCACTGATGAGGCAGCACTAATTGGCACTGATGAGGCTGCACTGATGTGCACTGATGAGGCAGCACTGATGGGCACTAATATGCACTGATGGGATAGCACTGATGGGCACTGATGAGATAGCACTGATGAGGCGGCACTGATGTGCACTGATGAGGGAGCTTTGATGGGCACTGATGGGGCAACACTGATGTGCACTGATGAGGCAGCACTGTTGTGCACTGATGAGGCAGCACTAATTGGCACTGATGAGGCTGCACTGATGTGCACTGATGAGGCAGCACTGATGGGCACTAATATGCACTGATGGGATAGCACTGATGGGATAGCACTGATGAGGCAGCACTGATGTGCACTGATGGGATAGCACCTATGGGCACTGATGAGATAGCACTGATGAGGCGGCACTGATGTGCACTGATGAGGGAGCTTTGATGGGCACTGATGGGGCAACACTGATGTGCACTGATGAGGCAGCACTGTTGTGCACTGATGAGGCAGCACTAATGGGCACTGATTAGGCTGCACTGATGGGCACTGAGGAGGCAGCACTGTTGTGCACTGATTAGGGAGCTTTGATGGGCACTGATGGGGCAACACTGATGTGCACTGATGAGGCAGCACTGTTGTGCACTGATGAGGCAGCACTAATGGGCACTGATTAGGCTGCACTGATGTGCACTGGTGAGGCAGCACTGATATGCACTAATGGGATAGCACTGATAAGTCAACACTGATGAGGCAGCAGTGATGTGCACTGATGAGACAACACTGATGGGCACTGATATGGCAGCAGTGATGGGCACTGATGGGGCAGCAGTGATGGGCACTGATGGGGCAGCACTGATGAGGCAGCACTGATGGGGCAGCACTGATGAGGCAGGACTGAAGGGCACTGATGAGGATGCACCGATGGGCACTGATGAAGTAGCATTGATGGGGATGCCCTGATTATGTGTAAACAATGTACTCACTGTGCATAATTCCCAACTGTCCCTGATTCGGAGGAATTTGGAACAAAGTCCCTCTGTCCTCCTCATTTGTCCCTCATTTTGGTCTGATCTACATAGTTGTATACAGGGCTGCTGTTAGAAATCATGGGGCCCTACACAGCCGCTTACCCTTCCCTGCCGAAAGTGACTGAGGACATTTTTTTACCAGTCCCTTTCTTTGCAGAGGCAGATATACTACAGTGTTTTCTTTGTGTTGATTTGCATTTAATTGTGTAAATGCAGGCTGATAATTTCTCTTAGTACAGAACATATTCCTCCCCCAATATTGATTTAATTGTCTGCAAACATTTCAACGAATGCTGGCCATACACTAGTAGATGATTGGACGAGAATACTCGTATGAACATGCGTACAAAAAATCTTTGCATATTCGATGAATGGAGGAATGTTGTTTGAAAATGTCACTTGCTTTTAACAAAAATGTAATTCCAGAACAAAAAAACCACATACACTGTCCGAAAATTTTTTTCTCTAAAGGAAAAATGACCAAACCTGCTCCTTCTAATTTTCTCGTGACTGCGGCTGAAAACAAATGTTACATGCACGGTAGGGCTGCTGAATATGATCGCCGAATCGATGCATCGCGATGCGACCCTTTGCGATTCTGCATCGATTCAGGGTGGTTGAATAATCGATTACCTAATGACGTCACTTCCAGGGGCGGGGACAGAAGTGACATGGCGGCGCTGGCCGAGCTTGTGGGATACGGAGCTCCTCCTCGCGGCGCGGGAGAGGAGAGGAGGAGAGCGGAGCTATCAGTGCTCTCTCTGGCCCCGGGATACACACGGCACGCCCACTTAGCACGCTGCTGCCCGACCGCCCGCTCTGACAGCCCGGGCCGCCCGAAGTCGCGGCCTTCCCAGCTCGGTACACTTCTGTTAGCGGTGCGGTTCTCGGCAGACAGCCTGAGTTGACCGCAGGGGAGCGAGGAGGCCCTGCTTTCCACCTGTACCGTGCACTGCACTAGTCCGAGCTCCAAATTCCCGACATAAGGCTCATCACCCAGGACCTGTCCGAGCCCTACTCCATACACCTACCGCTACTTCATCCACAACTGGCTACAGCTCTGCTTCCTGGTAAGTCGGGGCACTACAGAGCCCAGCATTCCTCCTTACCAGGGCCTGCTATAATACAACTAGGGGCACTACAGAGCCCAGCATTCCTCCTTACCAGAGCCTGTTATACTACAACTAGGGGGACTACAGAGCCCAGCATTCCTCCTTACCAGTGCCTGTTATACTACAACTAGGGGGACTACAGAGCCCAGCATTCCTCCTTACCAGGGCCTACTGTACTACAACTAGGGGGACTACAGAGCCCAGCATTCCTCCTTACCAGAGCCTGCTATACTACAACTAGGGGGACTACAGAGCCCAGCATTCCTCCTTACCAGAGCCTGCTATACTACAACTAGGGGGACTACAGAGCCCAGCATTCCTCCTTACCAGGGCCTACTGTACTACAACTAGGGGGACTATAGAGCCCAGCATTCCTCCTTACCAGGGCCTACTGTACTACAACTAGGGGGACTACAGAGCCCAGCATTCCTCCTTACCAGAGCCTGCTATACTACAACTAGGGGGACTACAGAGCCCAGCATTCCTCCTTACCAGAGCCTGCTATACTACAACTAGGGGGACTACAGAGCCCAGCATTCCTCCTTACCAGAGCCTGCTATACTACAACTAGGGGGACTACAGAGCCCAGCATTCCTCCTTACCAGAGCCTGCTATACTACAACTAGGGGGACTACAGAGCCCAGCATTCCTCCTTACCAGAGCCTGCTATACTACAACTAGGGGGACTACAGAGCCCAGCATTCCTCCTTACCAGGGCCTACTGTATTACAACTAGGGGGACTACAGAGCCCAGCATTCCTCCTTACCAGAGCCTGCTATACTACAACTAGGGGGACTACAGAGCCCAGCATTCCTCCTTACCAGGGCCTACGGTACTACAACTAGCATCAGGTAACTCTTCTAACCTGATGTGGCCTGCTCTAAAGGGGGATCTATGAGGGGACCTGCTCTACTAAAGGGGGATCTATGAGGGGACCTGCTCTACTAAAGGGGGATCTATGGGGGGACCTGCTCTACTAAAGGGGGATCTCTGGGGATGCTGGCCTGCTCTAAAGGGGGATCTATGGCGATCCTGCACTAAAGGGGATCTATTCCATAGATCCCCCTTTAGAGCAGGGTCCCCATAGATCCCCCTTTAGAGAAGGGTCCCCATAGGTCTGCCTTTAGAGCAGGATCACCATAGATCCCCCTTTAGAAAAGGGTCCCCATAGTAATCGTGATGCATCGCGGAATCAAATCGTATCGAATCGCGACCCTAATAATCGTAATCGCATCGAATCGTGAGGTAAGTGAAGATGCGCAGCCCTAATGCACGGCCAGCATTACAAATAACACTTTTTGTTTTTTATATAGTTTGCCTCCACCAAAGGCGTAGATAAGGGGGTGGGGGGTCAGGGGGGTCCAACCCCCCGAGAGCATCGGTCAATTTCACAGCAGCAAGGCTAGTGTAGCCTATCAGCTGCGGGAGCCTTACAGCTACACTGCCTTATCCACGAGGCTGATAGGCAAGGCCCAGCTTACATTAAAGCCATGTTTACTATTTGCTTCACTAACAGTTGTGCCTGCTGGGGGCGCTGTATATACTGTATACTGTATATATATAAACACCACAGTTTGTCACAGCGTGGCAGACGTGCTAATTATTGTTCTCTGGGTACTCAAGGCTGAACCACCCCCCCCCAGGAAAAAAAAATGATCTACGGCCCTGCCCTCCACCCAACAAAAGAATCACTCAGATATTATCTTCAGAATCGCTTTTATTCCTTTTCTGTTTTCTAGAATAATGTTGACATTTTTTTGGACAATACAGAAAATAAGAAATCTTGCCCCTGATGACGTCACTTTGACGGAACGTGCGTAGGGCGGGAATTCAGCGTCATTGCGTCACTTCCGCGATAGTTGTTTGAGGACCGTGGATCGCACGGACCCGGACATACGCGCTGCACGGCGGATAGCATTTTGGAATTCTTAGCTGTGCGTGGATATTTTATTTTCTTGAAATAAAAAATTTGGATATACTACACTATGGGGGTTCTCTGATATCTTTCCATGCTGGGGACCGAGTGAAGCATATATACCCTGAATAAGGAGAGGAGACCAGAACATCGGATATACACAAGGCTATATACCCCTGTCGGGGTAAGGAGCTCCGGTGAGTGCATTCACACAGGGGGAGAGCACGTGTGCATGAACCCACCAGAGCACTAAGGAAAAGGAAGGCACAAGTCACTTCAGCATTTTATTGTCTATCTGGCTACCGGAGGAGCCCCTCATTGGTTCCTTGCAACCTAAACTTGATAAAAATTGGAACACGGTTTGTACAATGTTGCCATAACCTTTTTTATTTGGCTTGTTGCCTGTTCCAATTTCCTACTTTTATATGTTCTTTTGTAAAATCTTTAATAAAAACTATTGAACATTAAAACATTAAAAATTGGAACACGGTTACGGACTTTTGCAGCACTAGAATATTTTTATGGACTGTTCATATTAATATTTCTGTTATTATTATCACATGTACTAAACTTTGCACCGTTGGCACTGCACTTTTCAGGCACTTATAGAATATATATATTTTTAATTTATTTATTTTATCACAGCACCATTCATTAAAGCTGCACACTACTCCCTCTAGTGGTGGCAGAGAAACACAATATCAGCACTGTTTTTTATTGATTGGCAATAGCACCTCTCTCTATGGGATAAATAACATTCACTGCACCTTGTGATATAAAGTTTGTATTGTATGGATTTTTAGTTTTATGCACAATTGCACACACAACCTACTAATGACCACACATGTTCCATTCCTTTATTGGCACATTTTATTTCAGTGATACATAATCATGGCACTTTAATAATTAGCATTGGAGAGGAGCGCCTACCCCGATCTCTCTTTTAACCACTTTACCACCGGCGGATTTTCCTGCTTTACGTCCAGGCCACTTTTTGCGATTCGGCACTGTGCGACTTTAACTGACAATTGCGCAGTCATGCAACGCCGTACCCAAACAAAATTTACGTCCTTTTTTTCCCACAAACAGAGCTTTCTTTTGGTGGTATTTGATCACCTCTGCGCTTTTCATTTTTTGCGATATTAATAAGAAAATGCGACAATTTTGAAAAGATAACAATATTTTTCTACTTTGACAGTTAAAAAATATCCAATATATTAAATTTTTGTCATATATTTAGGCCAAAATGTATTTAGCTACATGTCTTTGACAAAAAAAATTCTCAATGAGCGTATTTTTAACCGCTTTAAGACCGGAAGATTTTACCCCATTCCTGACCAGGCCATATTTTGCGATTCGGCACTGCGTTACTTTAACGGACAATTGCGCAATCGTGCGATGCTGTACCCAAATTAAATTTATGACATTTTTTCCCCAAAAATAGAGCTTTCTTTTGGTGGTATTTGATCACCTGTGTGATTTTTACTTTTTGCGCTATATACAAAAAAAGAGCTACAATTTTGAAAAAATAACAATATTTTTCACATTTTTTTACATGAAATGCCCCAAAATAAAATGTAAAAATCTAAATTTTTTAACATTTTAGGCCAATTTGTTTTCTGCTACATATTTTTGGTAAAAAAAAAATCGCAATAAGCGTATTTTGATTGGTTTGCGCAAAAGTTATCGCAGCTACTAACTACAGGAAATTTATGTCATTTTTATTGTTTTTTTTTAACTAGTAATGGCGGTGATCTGCGATTTTTTTGCGGGACTGTGACATTGCGGCGGACAGATCGGACCCCTGACTGACATTTTTGACACAGAGGGGAGTGAGCACAGTGGGGGGGGGGGGCAGCACAACGGGGGGGGGGAGGGGGACCAGGGGAGCACACAGGGGCCCAGAGACAGCAGAACACAAGTGAACTGGATAGGAGGAGTGGCGGGGGCAGCATACAGAGGAACCAATCTCCTCCATTTTCCTCCTGCAGCTACAGGATGATAAAGGAGGACAGTAATTTCTCTACATGCTGCCCCCGCCGCCCCTCCTATCCAGGTGTACAGGGGAGCCGCACATGGCCGATCCCAAGCCCGTGCTGTGAAAGGAGGAGGGTTGGGTGAAAATGGTGTCAGTGGGAGGAATAGTGTCCCATCATTGGTGTCAGTGGGAGGAATAGTGTCCCATCATTGGTATCAGTGGAAGGAATAGTGCCCCATCATTGGTATCAGTGGAAGGAATAGTGCCCCATCATTGGTATCAGTGGGAGGAATAGTGCCCCATCATTGGTATCAGTGGAAGGAATAGTGCCACATCATTGGTGTCAGTGGGAGGAATAGTGCCCCATCATTGGAATCAGTGGAAGGAATAGTGCCCCATCATTGGTATCAATTGGAGGAATAGTGCCCCATCATAGGTATCAGTGGGAGGAATAGTGCCCCATCATTGGTGTCAGTGGGAGGAATAGTGCCTCATCATTGGTGTCAGTGGGAGGAATAGGGTCCCATCATTGGTGTCAGTGGGAGGAATAGTGCCCCATCATTGGTATCAGTGGAAGGAATAGTGCCCCATCATTGGTATCAGTGGAAGGAATAGTGCCCCATCATTTGTGTAGATGGGAGAAATAATGGCCCATCACTGGAAATAGTGGGGGGGGGGATAGCGCCCCAATATTGGTATCAGTGGAAGGAATAGTGCTCCAATATTGGTATCATTGGGAGGAAAATTCCCATAATCATTGGTGTCAGTGGGAGGAATAGTGCCCCATCATTGGTATTGGTGGGGGATATAGTGCTCCATCATTGGGGTCAGTGGAAGGAAAAATGCCTCCTTGTTGGTGTCAGTGACATGAATGGTTTCTCACTGTTGGTGTCAGTTGAAGGAATAGTGCCTCCTTGTTGGTGTCAGTGGGGGGGGGGGGGGGGGGGGGCAGCACAACGGGGGGGGGGGGAGGGGGACCAGGGGAGCACACAGGGGCCCAGAGACAGCAGAACACAAGTGAATTGGATAGGAGGAGTGGCGGGGGCAGCATACAGGGGAACCAATCTCCTCCATTTTCCTCCTGCAGCTACAGGATGATAAAGGAGGACAGTGATTTCTCTACATGCTGCCCCCGCCGCCCCTCCTATCCAGGTGTACAGGGGAGCCGCACAGGCCCCCCGGAGCATGGGGCCCGGTTGCAATTGCAACCCCTGTAGTTACGCCCCTGGCCCCTGTTCACATAGGAGCGTTTTGTCACCTGAAGCAAAATGCCTGAAGTTCAAAAATGTACATGAGCTTCTTTTTTTGGCAGATTACAAGCTTTTTTGTTAGATGTCAATACCTGTCTCCAAACACCTGCAAAAAAATCCTGAAAGATCGCTCGAAAAATGCCTAAAAAAAAAGGCCTGAAAAAAGTCTAAAAAAAAAAAAGGCCTAAAAACTATACGCCCAGGTGGGAATGAAGCCTTAGGGCCCATTCACTGCACGTTTTTACATGCGCTGTGATCTGCATTGCATTTGTGCTGCATTTTTTCCTAAGCTTGCATTTCCTTTGAGGCCACTTCAGTCTTTTTTTCCTTCCTTGGGCTTTTATGTGCACTGCACTACATTGCGGTTCATTTGTGTGCATTTAAATTAAATTGCGTGCGTTTCTGTGCATTTTCAGTGCAGAAAAATGCAGCTTCTTGTACTTTTTTTTTCACTGTACTGCAATGGTGGAAACTACACCCATAGGATAACCTGGATTTGAACTCCGCCATGGCCGATCCCAAGCCCGTGCTGTGAAAGGAGGAGGGTTGGGTGAAAATGGTTGTAAGTAAAGTTTTTAGTAAAATTGTGAAGTAAAGGATAATCTGGATTTTGGACTGTCTATGCACTTGGAGTGCAATCAAAAAATGCATTTCACTACATCTCACTGCAGCTGGGATGCATTTTTGACTGCGTTCCAACTGTCCAAAATCCAGGTCATAGTTCATGCTATTGCTGCATTTTTCTGCACTGCAATTGCACAGAAACACATGAAAATACACTGCACATAAGAGCCCAAAGAAGACTGAAGTGACCTCAAAAGAAATGCAAGACTAGGAAAAAAATGCACCACAAATGCATGAAAATACATGTACAAAAGTGCCGTAATGCACGTCACTGCACATACAAAACCATGCAGTAGACGCATGCTTCAGATGTTAATGGGTTCTTATGGCTCGGTTCACACCTATGCATGTTGCTTTTGAGTGTTTCTGTAGTGCTTTTTGCTGTGCTTTCCACTGATTTTTTACCGCGATTTTGACAAGATTTTACCCCATTTTGCATTTTTTTAATGCTTTTTTTTTGGGGGGGGGGGAATTTATTGTTGGGCAGATTTAAAAATGCAAAACGCAAATCCCGGTAAAATCGCACTACATACTTTTCTGCAGCTTCTCCATTGAAGTCTACTGAACCAAAAAAGCAAAAAAAAGAACAGTTTTGCACTTGAAAAAGTCCCTGACCCTTTCCAAAAACACACAGGCACAGAAATGCATACTAGTACATTAACATTATGGCATAAGGCACCTGGCAGCCCATATAATAATAATATAATAAAAGAATCAGGTTTAATACCGCTTCAATGCTCTAGAGTGGGGGGTCTCCAAACTTTCTAAACAAAGAGCCAGTTTACTGTCCTTTAGACTTTAGGGGGGGCTGGAGTGGCCAGTGGGAGTAGAATATGCCCCAGCGTCAGAGGGGGAAAAAATGACGTAGTGCCTGTAGTCAGCAAGGGAATAGTGCCCTATTATTGGTATCAGTGGGAGGAATAGTGCCCCATCATTGGTATCAGTGGGAGGAATAGTGCCCCATCATTGGTGTCAGTGGGAGGAATAGTGTCCCATCATTGGTGTCAGTGGGAGGAATAGTGTCCCATCATTGGTATCAGTGGAAGGAATAGTGCCCCATCATTGGTATCAGTGGAAGGAATAGTGCCCCATCATTGGTATCAGTGGGAGGAATAGTACCCCATCATTAGTATCAGTGGAAGGAATAGTGCCACATCATTGGTGTCAGTGGGAGGAATAGTGCCCCATCATTGGAATCAGTGGAAGGAATAGTGCCCCATCATTGGTATCAATTGGAGGAATAGTGCCTCATCATAGGTATCAGTGGGAGGAATAGTGCCCCATCATTGGTGTCAGTGGGAGGAATAGTGCCTCATCATTGGTGTCAGTGGAAGGAATAGGGTCCCATCATTGGTGTCAGTGGGAGGAATAGGGTCCCATCATTGGTGTCAGTGGAAGGAATAGTGCCCCATCATTGGTATCAGTGGAAGGAATAGTGCCCCATCATTTGTGTAGATGGGAGAAATAATGGCCCATCACTGGAAAGTGGGGGGGGGGGGATAGCGCCCCAATATTGGTATCAGTGGAAGGAATAGTGCCCCAATGTTGGTGTCAGTTGAAGGAATAGTGCCTCCTTGTTGGTGTCAGTGGGTTGGTGTCAGGAATAGTGCCCCAAGGCCCCAGAAAAAGTCAAGCAAAGAGCAGCATTCTGGCCCACGGGCTGTAGTTTGGAGATCACTGCTCTAGAGCAAGCAGGCAGTGGTGGGGTTGTAGAATGGGCGCTTACCTCTGAGACAATTGGTGAATCTTGGGTGAAAATCGTATGACTCTTGGGTGAAAACATTGATAAATAGACCCCATAGAGCATTAACAAGTTTATTTAACCAAAAGTAATATTTTACTCCTCTTCACTTTGATTTTCATTTATTTGACATCATAAACAATCAGCAGAAGGATTGAGACTCCACACTGCTGGAGGGGGAGCTCAGTATGGAGGTTTTGTTGTAGGTATTCCTCAGATATAAGAAACCAGTGGGGGATTTAACCATCCAGCATCCGCCCAAAATGGAAATATCACTTTGGGTGGACAAGCCTTCTGAAAGAAACCCATACCTTGCCCATGCTAGGTAGAGTAACAGACATGCAGTCATACGGGGGGTTATTTACTAAAATGGGAGACTGCAAAATATGGTGCAGCTGAGCATAGAAGGTTCCAGATGTTATTGCCAAAGATTAATCGAATAAGCTGAAGTTAGAAGCTGATTGGCTACCATGCACAGCGGCAGGGCGTTTTTTTCTCAGAGAATAGGTACAGGAACTGTCACCTTCTGAGTCACCCTTCGTCTTTGTCCCCTACCTACCTCTGAACAGGGTCCCTAGGTTTCACCCCCTACCCACCTTCCAGTACTGGCCCTTTTAGAGAATACAGAACCAAGTATCATTTTGTGCTACTAAGTAGTTTGTATGGAATTTGATAGACCCCACCCCAGCAACCAGGGCTGCTGTTAGAAATTGCGGGGCCCCGTACAGACTACCTGGCAGGGCCCCCCCCAAGAAAATATTAAAGATATATTTAGCTAAAATTACAACAAAATCACTATTAGAGCAGGTTCACATAGGCGCGACCCGACTTGCCGGGGCGACCTGTGAAGTCGCGGTGGGCAGCTCACACCGCGACCTCGGAGCGGCCGGCACGGACTTCATATCATTGAAGTCAATGCAGGTCGCTTCGGGTCGCCCCAAAGTAGCTCAGGACCCTTTTTCTAAGTAGGAGCGACTTGTGTGAGACAGAGAGAGAGAAACAAAGTTACAATTTACAAATAAACTCCTGAGCAGAGATAAGTGCTGGGAGGGGGGCCCACACAAGGGAGGGGGATTAGTGAGGGACGACTGTCTCTTTCTCAACAGATAAAAGCTGATAGCAGGGAGAGAGACAGATCAGATTCAGGTGCTGGAGGAAGATTTCTGTATTTGTTGTCCATCACTAATCCCCCTCTCTGTGTGGGCCCCCTACAAAAGGGCTGGTGGTCCCCCCCTATCAGCAGCCCTGCCAGCAACAGTAGACTCCCTTAAGCAACAATAGACTCTCCTGCAACAATAGACCTTCCCCCCCCCCACAACAATAGCCCTCCCCCAGCAACAATGGACCCCCCACAACAAAAATACCATCCTAGTAACAATAGACCCCCAGCAGCAACAACAGATCTCCTAGTACAGTGATGGCAAACCTTTGCACCCCAGATGTTTTGGAACTACATTTCCCATGATGCTCATGCACTCTGCAGTGTAGTTAAGCATCATGGGAAATATAGTTCCAAAACATCTGGGGTGCCAAGGTTAGCCATCACTATCCTAGTAGCTAGAATCAATAGTCTCATCAACAGCCAGCAACAATAAACGTCTCCCAGCAACAATTTACCCCCTAGCAAAAGGAGACCCCCCCACAAGAACAACAGATCCTCCAGCAGCCAGCATCAATAAACCTTCAGGCACACCCCAGCACTCCTTGCCATAAAATGCATTCAGTGCTAGAGGTGCCGAAACTGCGTTCCCCCACGTTCCAGCTGAAAAAAAGTCCTGCACAGCGGCATCAGATTCTGGGTGCCCCAGTCTTAGTAAATCAACCCCACAATGTCCACTCTGATGTATCCACACAATGTCAGCTGGCATGTGTTTGGCACTTTGCCTAAGCTGCTTTCTGAAGTCTGTTTCTAAAGCCTCGTACACACGCGTCGAAAATTGGCAGGGAATTTTCGGCCAACGTCCGATCTGCCAATTTTCGGCTTGTTAGTATGATGCTTCCGACAACCAACTCCGACTTTTCGGCCAAAAAAAATCTGGTGTGCAGGCTATAAAATTTTTGTTGGCCGTCAACACAACGGCCAATTTTCGGTCAGTCAGTACAGATTTCGACAGGGAAAAACCTGATGAGCAAGTCTGGGCATGCTCAGTGAAGAAAGAAGACAAAGAAAGCAACCCAACACATGACATCACTTCTGAAGTAGAATTTTGTTGGCCGAGAAAATTTGTGTGCAGTCTAGGCACATTCCAACCAACACAACACAACTTGGGCAAAAGTCTGACGATCGGTCAGCTGATAATCGTTGCGTGTGTACGAGGCTTAACACCTGCTTGAAAGATAGTTTCTCCTAAAGCCAAAGACATTCTAGAAATCGTTTCACATGTGGTTCTCCCACCAGTGGCCACTTCCAGGTGACAATCATTTTATGAAGTTTTCTTCTTTTGTTTGTTCTGCTTCCGGCAGCAGAAGGTCCTCAGCACCACTCGAAAGATTCTTATTGTTATATAGATAGACACAAATTCCACGATGAGCAGAAAGCCAATGACATCGAGAAGGTAGTACTGGTACCAGGCCAGGTCATTGGCCGCAGGCTGCAGGTGACGTGCTCCTTTATGGCGCATGACATACTCTGTCCAGAACACAGCCAGGTCTCGTGGGGGCACAGGGGTATCTCGGTGTAACCCAGAAAGGTGCTTCATGGCCCGGCTGTAGGACGGGTCATCAATAACTGTGCGCACTGCACTGAATATATCTTTGGCAGTTATATCTTGCAAGTTCTCTAGAATAATGGCAGCCCCTCTCACCTTCAGGCGCAGCAGATTTTCATACTGGTCACCAAACAGTGGAATTCCGACTATGGGGACACCATGGTACATGGCCTCATAGACACCATTCTCACCACCATGTGCCAGGAATACCTTGGTGTTAGGGTGACTGAGGAGGTCATTCTGTGGAAGCCAGTCAACAGTCACAGTGTTATTTCCTATGGTGTCTAGAGGTTCTCCGGAGTAACGCCAAATGACTCGTTCCTTGAGTTGGGCCAGGCCCGCTGCGATTTCTCGGGCGATGTGAAGGGGAAGCTTTTTAACAATAGTACCCAAGGAAAAGACTACCACTCCTTGCTCTGAGCTGTCCATGAATCGTTGAATGTCTTCAGGAAGAGGTTTAGGTGGTCTGCACTGAAAGCCTCCAATATATATGGCGTTGGGCATTGTTGGCCTTGGGAATTCGAACACAAAGTCCACTTTCATCAAATGGATATCAGCCCTCTTGTACATCTCAAAAACTCCAATATCGGTGTTGAGATACCGCTGAGCCAATTTGTCGTAAGTTGGGTATATAAGAAGGTGGCTGGCAGCCAGGTATAGGTAATAAAGGGCCACATTTTTAACTCTTTCATGGAAGGACATTCTGTCTGTGACTCGAGAGTTTATTACTGGCACATAGGAAAGTGGAGATGGGGCAATAGCAAAGTGTATATCTTCAGTGGGCATCCACCTCCCGAAAAATACTATGGGAAGCTTCAAGTGGTGAGCTAACATGACTCCAGCCACATTGTAAGGATCGGCCAGAATCAAGTCAAAGCCAGCATTGGCCAAACGATCCATGACCTCTTTGTTCTCGAATATTGCCCCGAGGGCAACTGTGGACATCTGAGTCCCGGTCTTGAGGGCTTCAATGAACTCCCAGGCCACAGAAAAAGAGGAGGAATGTTTGGTGAAAGCTTGTTGGAAAACCCAGTTCATAGCGTACTCCTCGAATTCCTTCCGACTCAGTTTTTGTGTTTCAGACATGGGAATGTTCTCCACCTCGAAGTGTTCTGATGTCTCATCAATATACAAGCTGTTGGAGGGTCGGATGACCGTCAGCTCATGTTCTCTCTGGACCAGCTCCATCATAAGGACCTTGATATTAATCCAATGACTTCCTTCTACGGGTATAACCAGAATCTTCCCAGCCTGTGCAGCGGTGAAGAACAGAGCACATGACAATAGGCAAATACCAAATGCTGTTGCTGTGGCTGCCATGTTAGTGGAACTCTATGGCTTCCAGACGCAGCAGTCCTTAGGAGATCCCGTACTTCCCACTACACAAGGTGCAAGTTGAAGAAGGATTTATGGGAAGCTGGCTTCAATGTATAGTGCAAAGTCATCCTGATAGAGCAGTCAGGCTCCTCCCTCCACTTCTATATGAACATTTTCCTGCAGAAAACCTATCAAGAGCACAAGAATAGCCTCGGCTTTATCGGTGGTGGTGTTTCAGAATATCTGCAGATTCTTATCTTGGAATTGTTTGCTCTCAGCACATTTTTATGCTTCTTTCAAGAGTCACTCCGGGTAAAGTCTGTACTTTGCCCTTATGTATATGAGACATTATGACATTCACGAATAGCCTGAAGTTTGTTCTTCTTTTGAGCTACTGCAATGCATTTGCTCACCTTGGACTTGTAAAGGTGAAAAAACACCTCCTTCACTAAACACAGTAGTAGAAGTACAGACAACTTTTTTGGAAGTTGCAAGTTAAAAAGTTTGTAAAATTTACTGCCCATTCACACTACCGCGACTTGTCAGGCGACTTGTCAGCCTGACAAGTCGTGGTCCATTGCGGTCCATTGAGTAGTACAGGACCCGTTCTAATAGGAGCGACTCAAGTCGCTCTGACTTAGAAAAAGGGACTTCATAGGTCACCCCCGAAGTCGGAGCGACCTAGTGTGAACCGGCACTTATCGTAACACTTTACTTTAGGGGCCAGTACACACCACAGAAATGCAGTCCCGGATGCGTTCCGGATGTTTTTCTGCATGTGTGCTTTTTATGCAGTCCCGTCCAGTGCATTTTTTTCCCCCTCTTTTTTCTTAACCTTAATCGCTTCCATACCGGGTGAATTCTAGCATTCCTCCCCTACATTTAAAAATCATCATTTTTGTTGCTAGAAAATTACTCAGAATCCCCAGACATTTTATATATATATATATATATATATATATATATATATTTTTTTTTTTTATTTCAGGTACTTATATAGCGTTGTCAATTTATGCAGTGCTTTACATATACATGGCACATTCACATCAGTCCCTGCCCTCAAGGAGCTTACAATCTAAGGTCCCTAACTCAAATTCATACATACATACATACATACATAGTAGGGCCAATTTTACACAGGATCCAATTAACCTACCAGCATGTTTCTGGAGTGTGGGAGGAAACCAGAGTACCCAGGGGAAACCCACGCAGGCACAGGGAGGACATGCAAGCTCCAGGTAGGTAGTGTCGGGGTTGGGATTCGAACCAGCGACCCTCTTGCTGCTAGGTGAAAGTGCTAACCACTACACCACTATATAAAGTATATCTCTGAAAATACAGAGTTCTCGCCTAGGCGAAACAGATGAGGGCTTGGAAGGACCAAAATTGGGACTTTGCCGGTACCAGTAGACATTAAATAGTAACTAGAGAGTTTAAAATTAATAGAATTTTATTGCATAGAATAAAAAAATCATCCGCGTAACATCTGCTGGATGAATAGTATAGAGAATACATAGAACAAACAAAGAAAAAAGTATAGACAATTAAACACTACATATGATAAATGGAATACATCACAAAAATGATGAGTACAATAATGCATACATGACCATATACAGATGATATATAAATGGCTACTCAGGGTGGACACTCCTGATTGTATCCACTCGAGCAGTGCCCGACATGTTTCACCACTATGCTGTGTGTGTATATATATATACTTTTTTTTAGCAGATATATGTATATATTTATATATATATATATATATATATGTATAAAAAATGTATACATATATATATATATATATATATATATATGTATATATATATATATATATATATATATATATATTTTTTTTTTTTTAGCAGATACCCTAGAGAATAAAATAGCGGTCATTGCAATTTTTTATGTCACACGGCATTTGAGCAGCAATTTTTCAAACGCAATTTAAAAAAAAACAAAAAAACACTTTCATAAAAAAAAACAAAAAACAAACAGTAAATTTAGGCCAATGTTTTTTGTACAATATGAAAGATGATGTTACACCGAGTAAATAGATACCCAACATGTCACACTTTAAAATTGCACACACTCGTGGAATGGCGCCAAACTTCGGTACTTTAAAATCTCGATAGGTGACGCTTTAAAATTTTTACAGGTTACCAGTTTAGAGTTACAGAGGAGGTCTTGCACTAGAATTATTGCTCTCATTTTAACATTCGTGGCGAAACCTCACATGTGTGGTTTGAACGTCGTTTGAATATGCGGACGCGACCTACCTATGCATTCGCTTCTGTGTGTGAGCACAAGGTGACAGTGGCACTTTAATTTTTCATTTTTTTTATTGTTTATTGTATTTTAACTTTTTTATTTTCACACTTTCCCTAAAAATTTTTATTTTTTTTATCACTTTTATTCCCATTACAAGGAATGTAAACATCCCTTGTAATAGGAATAGGGCATGACAGGTCCTCTTTACAGTGAGATTTGGAGTCTATAAGACCCCACATCTCTCCCCTAGGCTGGAAAGCTTGAGATTAAAAAAAAAAAAAGATCTCAGGCTTCCTAGTCAAACACATGGCAGTGTTTACAACAGTGTACGACAGTGTTTACAAAAATAAAAAAAGGGGTAATTAATGAGTGTTGAGGGTGAAATATAGTTCTCCAGGAGTTAGTATATATAGTATAGTTAGCCATAACAGGTCCTCTTTATAGAGAAATCTGGAGTCTGTTAGACCCCAGATATCTCTTCTGCCCTTCAAAGCAGCCGATCAAACCAAGATCAGTTTGATCAGCTGATCTACAAGCCGACTTCACAGAATCAGACACAGAACCTGTGAAATTAATGTGTGTCCTGGTTTAAAGGGATGAGGTGACAACCCTAGTGAGGACTCATGCAGAAGGGCACATTTTCCAGTATATTTATTTTTTTACATTTGCCTGCATTATGAACCCAGGGAGGAGGAGGTGTAAGGAGGATTGTTTCCACGCATGACCGGGATGAATTGTTGTAAAGTGAATTTGCCTTGTCCATGAGAATGTAAGGCAATTTGTTCCGGTGAGTGGCCATTTCATTGGGAGTGGGATCACATACCGGTGGTGGAGTGTGAGGTGGTTTTCTTGTTCACAAAGCACAGCACCAATTTTAGTCACTGATTTCCTCAGATTATGGAAATTACACAGATGAAAAAGACGTGACTCTTTCTCTTGCCATCAGGGAGAGAAATTCAGGAAAACCTGGTTCTACTGGATAAACTTTATTAACTCAACAGAGTTTCACTCATGCTTACTCTCTAAGCCCAGATATTTTAATACTTGAGATTTTGTTCCTCAGCGGAGTCAAAAGACATTCACATGTCACCTAAAGTTTCAACCAACGATCAGTCAAAATAGAAATTTTATCTTTACTTACGCTAATTACATGGGGATAAAATACATATAAGGCTGTACAGGCTGAGACATAAGGACAATTTTCGATTGGAATGTTCAACTTTTTCTTTGTAGACCTCTAGAATTAAAATGAGGGTTGGTGACAATGTAAGGGGGTGTTAGAACATTTCCCAGGTTGGGTACTGGGTGGCGCTCTCCTGTTAAATTATAAATACTTTGTAGTGTAAGAATTTAGGAGGTTCGTGTGGAGATGTAGGATAGAGAAGATGGGTTTATGAAGTTGGTCCCAATGGGACTGACTGGGGCCCTAGTCTGTATGGGCTGACACATAAGGACAATTTTCGATTGGAATGGTCAACTTTTTCTTTGTAGACCTCTAGAATTAAAATGAGGGTTGGTGACAATGTAAGGGGGTGTTAGAACATTTCCCAGGTTGGGTACTGGGTGGCGCTCTCCTGTTAAATTATAAATACTTTGTAGTGTAAGAATTTAGGAGGTTCGTGTGGCGATGTAGGATAGAGAAGATGGGTTTATGAAGTTGGTCCCAATGGGACTGACTGGGGCCCTAGTCTCAGTTATGTAGCCCTGGAAACAAGAGGCATTCCCCAGCCAGGGAATGCCTGGAGAGGTCCTGGTACCCTAGTCAGGAGTAGCAAAGGGTACAGGACAACGTTTACCTGTTCTGGTGAAGGCACTGAAATTGCGCCACTGGAATTTGTGAGAACTTGCATGCCATAACATTAGTGGAAGTAAAGCACTGAAAACTAACTAGACTCATCCCCACCTTTATGGTTGGCCTCAGGGCCATCTTTAACACAGGGCAAAAGGGGCAGCTGCCCTGGGCCCATTCAATGATGTGGGGCCCAAAGCAGCTACCCCATGAGCCTGCGATACCCGTAAATAGTTGATTCGTGAATTTGGGAAAATGTTTGCCCTGTGCCCAATCAGTAATAAAGATGGCCCTGGTTGGCCTATTCTGAACTGGTAGAGAATGCTTGGTGAAGTGTCGTGATAAGGCAGTAGAACTGTTAGTGGTACACAGGGATGCAATGTTATACCAATAACATTATACCAATGTTATACCAATGTTTTCTTGGCCTTTTTGAGGGAGTTCCCCCATCTTCCGCCCCCAACCATCCTTCCACCCCCATCACATTATCCACCCTATACTAGGGTGACCAGATATCCCCGATTTCAGCGGACTGTCCCCAGACTGAGGATACTGTCCCTAGACCAAGCCTGTCCCCGGTTTTGTCCCCGGATTGGATTTCAATTTTACTGCCCCATCCCTCTATACTTCCCTTTTGAGCCTGACCGCTGTCCACACCCTCTGTCAAAGGGATTGGAGCCTTGCTTGCAGTACAGGGTCCTGTTTTGCGGCAGGGAGAAGGCCAGCTGTAACTTTAAGGGAGGATAGATGAGTCCTGGTCCTCCTGACCCTGACACACGCTGATGATGCTCAGTAGTAGTGGGCAGGGCTGCTTTTAGAAATCGCGGGGCCCCATACAGACTACCTGGCAGGGCCCCCTCAAGAAAATATTAAAGATATATTTAGCTAAAATTACAACAAAATCACTATTATCAGACACAAATATAACATAACTCGCATAATTCCTGCTAAATCTAAAAAAAAAACTATGTTAAATAAAAAAGAAGATGAGATGAGAAAAATATACAGGCTGGGCAGTTGGAGCTCAGTGATCAGAGAGACAGAGAGAGAGAAACAAAGTTTCAATTTACAAATAAACTCCTGAGCAGAGATAACATTAGAGCCAGTGCTGGGAGGGGGGCCCACACAAGGGAGGGGGATTAGTGAGGGATGACTGTCTCTTTCTCAACAGATAAAAGCTGATAGCAGGGAGAGGGACAGATCAGATTCAGGTGCTGGAGGAAGATTTCTGTATTTGTTGTCCATCACTAATCCCCCTCTCTGTGGGGGCCCCCCTGTGTGCTCGGGCCCCCTACAAGCGGGCTGGTGGTCCCCCCCTATCAGCGGCCCTGGTAGTGGGAAAGTAGTAAGTGAGAGAGTGAGAGGGAAGAAGCTGCCTGTCAAGTGTGTGTTAACCACCGACCCATCCTGATTCCAAGAGATAGTAGTCTGCAGAGTGGTCAGCTGACGCTCTCAGCCATTCAGTGACTCCCATCCATAAAACTGGCTTGAAAAAGAAACTTACCTGGTTCGCTGAGAACGTCAGCTGACTGCTTTCAGACCAGATCAGAGGAGCCGCTGGGAGATCGACACTGGAACACAGACTTTGGGGTTAAACTGTTCGAGATTGGTTTAACCCCATAAGGTAGGACAGCATTTAGGGACCTCCTGACACCATAAAAACGTCATTTCGATGAAGTCGTTACAATGCCTAACTGTTCCTTTAACATTTGTACTCTTAAAACACTTAGCTAATAATATTTGATTATTTGTGTTCAAAGGTATCCTGTGTGTAGTGATTGGCTGAGCGTACCGCATCACGATCTACGTCATTTCCGGCCGGTGGAGCGAACGCTGCGAGAGCAGCAAACCACCGCGCCGAGCACTGCACATTCTATGTATATGTTTGTAAATAATTTTCTCTTATTCCAATAAATGTTTCTTCCTACGTACTTCACTATGGATGGTATTCTGTTTTAATGAGGGCCTGTTTGGACACATCGGCCCCCATATTAATGATCTCTCCCATTCATGATATCTGAAAGGCTGCATCCACAAGCTGACTGGATATACTAAGTGATCTATTAATACTCACCGCTTGTCTCTCACCTACTTGCACTCAAGGACACTTTATATATATATATTTATATTTTTTATATATTTGTATTTATTGATTGCATATTTGATTGATTCACCACAGCACAAGGACTTTTTTGGACTTTATTAGCATTATTGCAAAAGTGAATATATCGGCGCAAACAATTGGCTGTATGCAATCAACTAAGAGCCGGTTCACATTAGCGCGACACGACTCCTTACTACTTCGGGGGCGACTTGTGCATTACTTTGCACCACGACTTCGGAGCAACTTGCAGGGACTTCACATAATGGAAGTCTATGCAAGTCGCTCCGAGGTCGCCTCAAAGTAGTACAGGACCCTTTTTCTAAGTCGGAGCGACTTGTGTCGCTCCTATTAGAACGGGTCCTGTAGCGGTCAATGAACCGCGAGGGAGCGCGACTTGTCAGGCTGACAAGTCACCTGACAAGTTGCGCTAATGTGAACCGGCTCTAAAGGTGCTAAAATAAGCTGCTATACCAACTGAGTTTACCACTACAAAGCAATTAAATAATCCAAAACAACGGTACTGTACAGCGCTAATAAGGTGCATTCCGTGCCAATATGTAAAAATAAAAGAACATATATCTATGCAATATTAAGGTGCTATAATACATAAATCTGTGCAGTATTAAAGTGCCATAGTACAAATAACTGTGCAATATTAAGGTGCTATAATAGAAATAAAGTGCTTGTAATAAATCAAATTCATATAATATATAAATAATTGATAGATCCAAAGAGTCCAGTGGTCTTGTGCTAGAATCGGTGCAAAATTAGCTTGATGACAATAATCCAGCCAGTGCTTTACAAGTGAATCTGTGTGTCTTCCACCACCAACACCTAAGATAATTGGCCTCTCAGCTGAAGTTTTGACCTGTGTTTCACCACAAGGTCAAAATAAGCAAATAATCACCAGCAGGGGTTAGCAGGCCCTCTCACAGCCTCTCAGTAGACTCCACCCCCTATGCGCATTGATTGACAGATGACGTAACGCGTATAGGGGGCGGAGTCTTCACCGGCAGCCTGGAAGCTTACAGCTAGTTTGCTGCTCTATAATTGCGGTTTCCATGCACTATCAGTAGTGCCTGTACATGTGAGTTTTTTACCATTTTTTATCCTGAATAAAAACCCCTGTTTATACCGAGAGCATTAGATCCTGTGCCTTTTGTTTTTTATGTGATATCCATGATGAGATCCGTGTCCCTATGTTTGGCTATCTTCCGGCAGCAGTGTGTCTTAATATTGCATAGATATATGTTCTTTTATTTTTACATATTATCACTGAATTCACCTTATTAGCGCTGTACCATTGTTTTGCATTATTAACATTATTGCTGTGCATGCGATCATTGTCATTTATTTGCACATGTGTTATGTTGCACATTTGTAGGATATATTTATTCATTTGTGAATTAGCAGCGCTGAATATTTTGGTTTACTCATTACCATGCAGTCTTTTACTGTTGTGAATAGTTCATTTATATTGTTATTGTTGAATCAAATTACTTTGGTAAGAATAAAATACAAAATATGCATTGAAAGTTTTTTCTCTATCTTATCTTCTTAACATTTGGTAGTCATATCCCAAAAATTTCTGAGAAGTATCTTTTTTTTTTTTTTTTCTCTCATGGGCGAAATGTGAGAAATAACATATATACTGTATCATACAATCATTCCATAAACACATACCACATACACCTCATATATAATTTAAGGAATAATATGCTTATAAAATAGTTTACCATTTGCCAATAAAAATAAAAAAATGTCCCCAGATTTAATTTTAAAAAATCTGGTCACCTTACCCTATACCTTCCAGTCTAATATCCCGTCTTTTTGTTACCTGCCTCCAACTAAAGCCAAGCTGTTAGGAACTAGAACACCTGCTGGTGGCACTGTGGTCTAAGGACCTGAAGGGTGCAGTTCCAGGGTCCACCAGCAGGTTTCTCCGCGCAGGTACCAGGAATAAGTCTTCACCTTATGCTAGCTGTTGGGAGGTATTCAGTTACTCCTTAGCAGTCTCACAGATCCTCAGTGTTTCACCTATGTGCCTGTTTTTGCTGATCTGCTGCTCTTGAACCTGCTACCTGCATGCAGGCAGGTCCTTCTCGCCTGCACGTGGGGGTACTTTTCCAGCCTGCGCGTTCATTAATGCTCAGGACCAGGTGGAGCTGCGTTCATGTGAAAATCAAACATTACGGCAGCGCTCCTGGCTTAGAGATAAGCCTACACTGTGTGCAGCAGTTAGTCATACAGAGTTCCTCTCTGAAGCATTATATCCCATAATACTACACATCTTCCTCATTGTATGTTGCATTCAGTAGGGACACTGCTAAGCCCATGCCCTCTCCACCAGTCCAGCACACCCTGCTCCCAGTGACAGAATAGGGTCCTGCAGAGCACCCATTGCGGACCTCATGCATGCACGCCCATGAACCCCCCCCTCTTTCCTCTACTGAATTGTTATTAAAGTTTTCCAGTATAACAAAGGAAATAAAGCAGTACAAACACTAAATGTGCACTTAAAATAGCAGTAAAGATCGTACAAATTTTGCTCCCCAATCGCAAAGTAGGAGCGGCAACAGTCGGATACTGTAATAAAATATAGGGAGTACAAAACTTACAGGATATCAAAGAGCGAGATTGTCATCTAAGGCTTTAGGATCATGTGAGCGCAAAAAATATGGCAAAGAAGGAACAACATCCAGACTATAGAGGCAATATTGTGCAGTCAAAACCACAGACGTCTTCAGGATTCCATGACACAAATGAAGGATATGGGTGGGGGGCCTGGCCAAAAAAATAAAAATAACATTTTGGTGCCCATGGCCTACCCTATTCAACTGGATCCTACATGACTAATGAGAGATGGAAACACATAGGGGCAAGCTGGGAAGACAACAGAAAAAGAAAGAAAGAGAGCAGGAGGGGGAGGGAAGATAAAGGAGATGGGTACCCCAGGAGTTTTTTTAAGCTGTATCATTGGAACCTTTACAGGTCTAGAAATCGACAGGTCAATTGAGAGGGCGGGAAGTGGTCTATCCAGGGCTGCCAAATCTGTTGGAATTGGTCATACTTGTCCTCAAGGATCACCATCAAACTTTCATTGACGAGCGTACCATGTACCCGGTTCTTAACCTCTTCAAAGCTAAGAAATGGTGTCTTCCAGGACCGCACTATAGTTTGCTTCGTCACCATAAAAATATGAGCGGCTAGCTTCTGCGATAGGTTTATGTAAAAGTGCCTCCTATGGGTCTCTCTGCAGATTCACGTGGAGGACTGTATCGACCAGTGTGTACACCCTAATCCATAACCTCCAGACTTTAGGACATGTCCACCATATGTGTTTCATATTGGCCAAATCTGGGTAACCTCGGAACCAATTCAATGGATATGATGGTAAGCATGCATTTCACAATCCCAGCTGGGGTAAAGTTCCAATGGGACATAACTTTAAAAGGGATTTCAAGAGCGAGGACATTGCCAGAGGATTTAAACAGGGTCTCCCACATTTTACCCCAATCGTCTGGCTGTGGATCAGTAACAAAATCTTTTATCCATTTATCACAGTACATAGGGGTTTGTGGTCCTGTATTGTTCAACATGGAGGAGTATAGAAAGGAGATCAGGCCCTGAGTGGTAGGGTTGGTTATGCATCTTGTCTCAAAAGCAGTTGACAACAATGGGTGTTCATGAGGCTTCGTAAGAGTCTCCACAAAGTGCCGTATTTGTATATAGCGAAAACGTTCCGATTCGGGGATCTCGTGAGAGTCCCATGAGTATTTGAATAAACAGACTCCCCTGGCTGTGAGCACATGTACCCCCCTTTTTAAACCGGAGCTCCACCCAAATAGGATAGCGCCATTTATCTGAACTGGCTGTGAAGCCGCAAGGCTTCACTGACAGTTTTCCTTAGTGGAGAAGGTGGTGGCGGTGGAAGCACCCGAGAGCTGATTAAAAAATCGGCTTGGGTGAAGACACTGCTGAATTCGTGGACAGGTAAATGTCAAAATATTAAAAGTCAGCAGCTACAGTATATGTAGCTGCTGACTTTAAATTTTTTTCTAAAGGGAGCCTGGAGCTCCTCTTTAAATATGCAATAGGAAGGATGGCAGGGGCCCAAAAAGCCAGAGAAAGGAGTCCGAACCCAATTAAACCTTTCCTAGCCTGGGCAGGCTACCTAGCTTACTAAAACCAAAAACCATCATTGTAGGCAACCAGCTGTACGCAAGCCCTTGCCTTTGTAATTGCTACCCATTCCTGCCCCCCTGTAGATACCTGGATTTTTCTCTCACCGAGCGGAGCTGGATTTATATTTTGTGCCTTTCCCCAATAAAGTACTTTTTTAAAATGTATTTCTATCCAAATCTGTATTTTTTCTTTTAGTTTTGGTTGGAGTAGGGGAGGGTTAAAACTCTTGTCAGTCTTCTTTTTTTCTGTGTTTCCTTGGAGAGTTACAGTGAGTAAAAAGTAAGTGGGCACCTCTCCAAATGATGAAGTTCAGGTTCTCCTGCTGAAGGGTACAGTTATTGCTACACCATAAAAAGAGATTTTAGACAATTGTTTGGTTCCATCTTTGTGGAAATTATAGAAAATCTTGTGACACTTAAGGCCATCATGCGTATCAGTGGCGGCTGGTGCTCAAAATTTTGGGGGGGGGGGGGGCCCAAACAGAAAAATGTAATAGGCATTGCTTTGCGGCAAACTGCTTTGCTGTAAAAAAATTGCTTGACTTTAAGGTCACAAAAGTGTGAAAGGGGCCTTCAGTAATCAAGGTATAGTGTGCCCCCTTTCAATGCACAGTGACCAGCGTGCCCCCTTCCAATGCACAGTGACCAGCGTGCCCCCCTTTCAATGCACAGTGACCAGCGTGCCCCCCTTTCAATGCACAGTGACCAGCGTGCCCCCCTTTCAATGCACAATGACCAGTGTGCCCCCTTTTAATGCACAGTGACCAGCGTGCCCCCTTTCAATGCACAGTGACCAGCGTGCCCCCTTTCAATGCACAGTGACCAGCATGCCCCCCTTTCAATGCACAGTGAGCAGCGTGCCCCCCTTTCAATGCACAATGACCAGCGTGCCCCCCTTTCAATGCACAGTGACCAGCTTGCCCCCTTTCAATGCACAGTGACCAGCGTGCCCCCTTTCAATGCAAAGTGACCTGCGTGCCCCCCTTTCAATGCAGAGATCATCGTGCCCCCTTCAATGTAGAGATCATCGTGCCCCCTTTCAATGCAGAGATCATCGTGCCCCCTTCAATGCAGAGATCATTGTGCCCCCCTGCAATGCAGAGATCATTGTGCCCCCTTCAATGCAGAGATCAGCGTGCCAAGCCCCCCCCCTCAAGACCAGTGCACTTACCTGTAGCGGCGGCTTCTCTTCAGTCTCCGCGTCTCCTCGAGTCCTCCCGCCTCCTCCTCAGCCAATGGCATGGGGTTTGCCTTTCGGGCAATCAGGAAGCGGGTTTCAGACCCGCTTCCTGATTGGCCAGGAGGAGGATCCGTGTGACAATAGCGAATTTTCATTTGCTATTGTCACACAATGGGTGGGCTCGGGGCGCACTGCTCTGCGCCCCGGGTCCACCCTTAGCTGAAGCCTATAAGAGCCTCTGGCTCTAATCAGGTGATACACAAAAAAAAAGCCCCATTGGACAAAGAGTCAGGTTTTACTTTTTCAATAGGGTTCGGATGGGTCAGGGTCTCCTACCCCATGTTCCGATTCGTTTAGGGACAGAACCGACATTTTGTACTAGCCAGGTTTATTTGTTTTTACAATTTGTTGTTTAGGTTATAAGGGAAAGCAAGGTCTCTCATATACATCTGTAATGAGGGGTTTGCGGTGGTTATTTTCACATAAGATCCTTTTTAGGCAGGACACTACCTCTGAGACACAGTATGTCCCCTTTAGGGGTGTCTTAGGGGTCGTGGCCATGCATTTTGGGGGTTCCCCCCCTTCGTTTTGTTTCCCCACGTTCTTGTATTGTTCAAGGACCTTATGCAGATTCCTCTATCCTCATTACCTGAAACCTGATTTGCTTACTACTGGCCGACCTGGTTGTATTTTGACCTACTGCCCACTTCTAATACCTGTTACCTGACCTTTGTTATCAGCTAGTATGTCTACTTGATTTTGATGTACCATTACTGTTTTGTATTTACAGTTGTTAAACTTTAATAAAAATATTGAGACATAAAAAAAGCCCCATTGAACTCCATGCGTCCGGCGCCCCGCATGTAGATTAGGGGGCCGGACGCATGGATAGGGGGGGCGGCGCCCCTGCGCCCCCAACCCACCGGCCGCCACTGATCCGTATTGTATATCTAGGGAAAAAAGAAAGCTGGATTTCGGACTGTACAGACCCGACAAGGAGCTAGGTATTTTATAAAAATATACAGTTTATTAGGTAACAATAAATAAAAGATCAAGCAACATGTATCTTTCTTTTTTGAATTAAACAATTTAACTTTATTGAAACTTTATACAATTTACAGCAATAGAGTACAAATACTATTGAAAAAGGAATAATATGCGCTCCACGCAACAAAAATCTTACTATGGAAGCCAAGAACAGTATCTGCAACAGGATCATGACTGAAGCAATACAACTTCATATGTGGAGAGCATATATAAAAAACAATGAATATGCGTAGTAAAACAGTAACCCTGACGTACCCGGAGAATTCGAGATAAGGAGCTTCAACCAGTGCGGTGCTGAAAAAAATGACAGAGGGTACAAGGGAGGGCAAAAAAAAAGACCAAAAAACAAAACAAAAATCAAATTAAAGCGTTTGTTATCCTAAAAGATAAAAAAAAGAGATCCTGTTCCCCTAAAGCATGCTATACAGCAAAGTCCTTGTGCTGTGCCATTTGGTCCCCTGTATAATCATAAAAACCTGGCTGATTCCGGCTATGCCTTCCTCTCGGTAAACTGACCACGGTTTATCATAGCTGCTCAGTCCTGACACCATGGTCAGTTTACGTGCCAGCTCTCCTCTCTACCGTCCTGCCCCCCCCTGCCTGTCAGCTCCGTCCACTCCCCAATCCCTCCCCTCCCCTCCTGATGCTATCATAACTACAGTATAACCATACAATCCCCTCTGTAAAATGACATTATGTGCCCCAGTTTCTGTGTTACAGTATATAAAAAAGATGCTGATTTCTACCTCATATCAGAGCATCTCCAGGCACTCACATGACCATTCGGCTCTCTCTCCTCCCCTCCTCGCCAGCTGTTAGCGAGAGTTCTTGGCCCCTCCCACTATAGCTGTCAGCTGGGGAGAGGAGAGAGCCGTGGAGTCATGTGAACACTGGGAGATGCTCTGATATAAGGTAGAAATCAGCATGTTATTTATATAACACAGACACTGGGGCACATAATGTTATTTTACAGAGGGGATTGATTGTATGGATATACTGTAGTGGGGTAACAACCACTTTAACTTAGGGAAAGTGGCTGTAAAGCCTTGCAGCTTTACACCCGAATTCACACTGAGCATGCACCAGCAGTGCTGCGCTTTGTGAATGGTCCAACAGTCTTCTGGGACTGTGGTGATCCAGGTAGAAGGCGGAGCGAATACCTGTCCAAACCAGGTACCCATTACCCCCCCCCCCCCCCAAAAAATAAAAACAAAAGCTAAAGAGGAGGGGGGAGGAGGCAAACAAATGGAACTTCCTATTGGGTGAAGTTCCTCTTTAAGGTCCTGCAAAAGGCCTTGACCTCCAACCCACCAAACACAGTTGAGATGAGTTGGAACACTGATTGTGACCTCAAAATGGGCATAAATTCTCACAAGCAAACTACAAAATATGGCCACAAAGGAGGGAAACTCAATAATAATGGTCTCAGCTCTGGAATGGGATGTCCACAAGCTTATGATGGTAGGATGGCCAGGTGTACTTTTTGACTTTTGACCATGTTAGTGTATTTTACATAGATGATCACAGTTTGCTTTGGCAATGACCCCACACAGAACACAAGATCCAAATCTGGATGTTTACCTCTTTAATCATCATTACCTGCAGAATGCATTATGCATTTGTAGCAATAAGGGAAGAGGTCATGTTCAACCCGAACCAAGCCAAGTCACTGTTTGGCAAAGAACTTCCCAAATTTGGCCAGTTTGCCAGCCCACTCAAATAGTCCAGCTGACGAAGCTGGAAGTCTATCATTTAGCTGCAGTATCACTTCCACCTGCCTTCTCTTTTCAAATTGTAAACAAGCCGGCAGGGATCCTGGGTGACATCATTGACTAAAAATGGTTACAACAATTGTGATGTGATCTTTCTGCAATAAAAGCTTTGGATGACATTTGACGACCCATAGTGTGCTAACGAATATATAAGTTGACTACTAGGAACAAAGACACAAAGTAGACAGTCTGACTCTAATTTTCAATCCCAAATGACGGTTTCTGCTAATGAAAAACTGCGTTCCAGGCTGGTTGGACAACCCCCCCATCACTGCTGATCTTGTCTTTGGGTCTCTGACACATGTTTATCACATCAGTATTATCCTCAGGGGCCCCTGCAACAAGAATTTTTTTTCTGCAACATTCACCTGGAAGGAGGATCGTTAATAATAACTATATGTACTGTACCTGGGTAAATGTGCACAATTCCCACAGGACTCTTTTTGGGTCCTTTGCTTACAATACTTGTTTGTACAATGGATGCATGTACTAATATTAATCTTTTCTTATATAAAGCTTTTATTTTTCCATACTTGTGTTCAATTATATACTTATGGTTAATGCTATATGCTGGTTGCTGTGGTTCCTCTGCTCCCAATTACTTTGATTAGCTTACTGGTTAATTCCCCAGGAAAGGAATCCTCTCTGTTCACAGAGGCCCTGTCCTGGGTGGAGACAGTTACAATTTTATTATTAAACCCACTCTTCCACTTAATGAAGGTTCTGGTTGCTACACTTATTTTTTACCAAAAGCTTGTAAACTGGGTTTGAAAAAGGCCAGAAAAAAATTGCAAAATTTGCTGTCCCATGGACATTATTAGGGTTCACCACTATGTTTGCATACCTCCCAACTTTCTGAGATTGGAACAATGGACACCTATTTGCAAAAGTATGTAGGCATAGGACACACCCCCTGCTACTCCCCCTTGAAGGAGAATTGTACAAAAAAATGGTTGGTTACACCCACAAGTGCTTTTTACCACTACTATTCCTTTATATCGGCTTTTGGAATTTATTAATGCAGTAATTTAGAAATTGGATGAAAGGTTGAGCACTGGGAAACACTTTTTGAAAGATAAAAAGTGCATTTTATATACAACTATATAGATTAGACCAAAATGAGGGACAAATGAGGAGGAAAGAGGGACAGAGGGACTTTGTTCCAAATCAGGGACAGTCCCTTGAAATCAGGGACAGTACCTTGAAATCAGGGACAGTTGGGTGCTATGGGTTTGAGTTAAGTGGATATTTTCCAAGGTTCAGTAATGCCTCATTTCCACTGAGTGGTACGGTTTGGTTCAGTACGGTACGGTTCGGAACGGTACACCTTGCATTTCCACTGCCAATAGTACCCTTTCATGATAGGCGTGGTGTAGCCGGAAAGCTGTGATGGATGATTCTCTGTCAACCAATCAAAGTTCTACAGAGTGTAGCTCCACCCTGTTGGTACGGTACTAATGTGCTTGGTACCCCAACGAAACGGTACCAAAAAAGTGGTACGGTACGGAATTAGGGTACCATCCACAATGGAAACGGCAAAAATTGCGTACCATACCAACCCGAACCGTACCATAATGCTCAGTGGAAACGAGGCATTAATGTCCAGTGAACTAAACCTTGTTCATTACTACAGTGGGGAAAATAATTATTTTATCACCTGCAAATTTTGTACGTTTGCCCACTTACAAAGAAATAAAGGGTCTATATTTGTTATCATAGGTGTATTTTAAATGATAGAGACAGATAATCAACCAAAAATCCAGAAAAAACACATGATAGAAACATAGGCGTGCGCACAGGGTGTGCCGGGTGTGCCTGGGCACACCCTAATCACCTAGGGCACATTAGCATTATCGCTCTGTTTGCCAGTGAGGAGATGGGAAAGATCTCCCTCGGACCTGCTCTGCCATAATAGAAGTGCCACACACTTCTATTTCACTTTGCCAGCAGGGAGAGTAATGTACCGGGGCCATATACATGTAGGCAAACACATGCATGTGTATTTAAACTTTGGGGTGCACACCCTAATGCAATAGGCTGCGCACACCTATGGATAGAAATGGTAAAAATTGAGTTGCCGTTCATTAAGTAAAATAGGTATTTGATCCCCCAAGAAAACATGACTTAGCACTTGGTGGAGAAACCCTTGTCGTTAAGCACAAGTAGTTAGTGACAGGTTTGCACACATCTCAGGAGGGATTTTGGTCCATTCTTTTTTAGAGATCTTCTCTATAAGGGTTTCTTGGCTGTCGTTTGACAGCTCAAAATTTTAGCTCCCTCATAAATTTTCCATAGGATTAGGGTCTGGAGACTGGCTAAGCCACCCCATGACCCTAATGTGCTTCTTCTTGAGCCACTCCTTTGCTGCCTTGGCGGTATGTTTTGGGTCATTGTCATGCTGGAAGACTCATCCAATCCCAGAAGAGTTGAAGCTGTTATAGCTGCAAAGGGTGGGCCTACTCAATATTGAACCCTATGGACTACGACTGGGATGCCATTAAAGTTCATGTGCGTGTAAAGGCAGGTGTCCCAATACTTTTGGTAATATAGTGTATATATATATATATATATATATATATATATATATATATAGCTCTATATACTGGTGTTTTTACCCAAGAAAATGGAAAATGGGTGAATCGCGGGTGGACAGAAATATATATGCTCCGAATCTTCTTTTGGCATGACAACACAGTAGGGTTGACTTAGTGCAAAATCTGGTGCAACTCTCTATAGAAAACAGCTTCCAGGTTTTTCTGTCACAGCTTAATTGAACAAGCTGAAGTTAGAAGTTGATTGGCTGCCATGCACCGCTGCACCAGATTTTGCCAGTTTTTGGAAATTTCTGTAATTTGGCTCTGAATTGGAAAGTACATGGTGTCAGCCATAAAGTGTTTGTTTTTAATACTACACTATGGTGGCCCTTGCGTCTGTTGTTTCTCTCTCCCCTTGGTGTCAGCCCTACCTACTTCATTTTTGGTGGATTACAAAGAACACAGACCCCTTGCCCCCAATCATCTCCTGCCCCTCTTTATCTTCATATCCCCTTCTTGTGCTCAGGCAGAAAGAACAGGAAGTTTTTAGCTCTCATGATTTCAGGGAGGATCAACAGGGACTTTTTAAACAGATTTAATAACAATAAATATAGCAGACTAGAAGGGGGGAAAAAAATTAAAAGCTCATTGTCAGGATTTTTATAACCATTAAGTTGGTTCCAAACAAATACTTGCAGATATTTTCACCTAAGGCCAATGACATTCTAGAAAACATTTCAGATGTTGTTCACCCACCAGTGGCCACTTTCAGATGAAAATCATTTTATGACTTTTTCTGCTTTTGTTTGTTCTGCTTTCGGCAGCAGAAGGTCCTCAGCACCACTCGAAAGAGTCTTATTGTTATATAGATAGACACATAAACTGTAATGAGGAGAAAGCCAATGACGTCGAGCAGGTAGTACTGGTACCAGGCCAGGTCATTGGATGCAGGCTGCAGGTGACGTGCTCCTTTATGGCGCATGACATACTCTGTCCAGAACACAGCCAGGTCTAATGGGGGCACAGGGGTATCTCGGTGTAACCCAGAAAGGTGCTTCATGGCCCGGCTGTAGGAAGGGTCATCAATAACTGTGCGCACTGCACTGAATATATCTTTGGCAGTTAGATTTTGCAAGTTCTCTAGAATAATGGCAGCCCCTCTCACCTTCAGACGCAGCAGATTTTCATACTGGTCACCAAACAGTGGTAATCCAACTATGGGGACACCATGGTACAAGGCCTCATAGACACCATTCTCACCGCCATGTGCCAGGAATACCTTGGTGTTGGGGTGACCAAGGAGGTCATTCTGTGGAAGCCAGTCAAGAGTCACGGTGTTATTTCCCAAGGTGTCCAGAGGTTCTCCGGAGTAACGCCAAATGACTCGTTCCTTGAGTTGCGCCAGGCCCGCTGCAATCTCTTGAGCAAGGTGAAGAGGAAGCTTGCTAACAAGAGAACCCAATGAAAAGACAACCACTCCTTGCTCTGAGCTATCCATGAATCGTTGAATATCTTCAGGGAGAGGTTTGGGTGGCCTTCCCTGAAATCCTCCAATATATATGGCGTTGGGCATTGTTGGCCTTGGGAATTCGAACACAAAGTCCACTTTCATCAAATGGATATCAGCCCTCTTGTACATCTCAAAAACTCCAATGTCTGCGTTGAAATAACGCTGAGCCAATTTGTCATAAGTTGGATATGCAAGGAGGTGGCTGGCAGCCAGGTATAAGTAGTAAAGGGCCACATTTTTAACCCTTTCAAGGAAGGCCATTCTGTCCGAGACTCGAGAGTTTAGCACTGGCACATAGGAAAGCGGAGATGGAGCAATCGCAAAGTGTATATCTTCAGTGGGCATCCACCTCCCGAAAAATACTATGGGAAGCTTCAAGTAGTGAGCTAACATGACTCCAGCCACATTGTAAGGATCAGCCAGAATCAAGTCATAGCTAGCATTGGTCAAACGCTCCATGACCTCTGTGTTCTCAAATATTGCTCCGAGGGTACCTGAGACCATCTGAGTCCCGAATTGAAGGGCTACAATAAAATCCAAGGCCATGGTGAAAGAGGAGGAATGTTTGGTGAAAGCTTGTTGGAAAACCCAGTTCAAGGCGAACTCCTCGAATTCCTTCCGACTCATCTTTTGTGTTTCAGGCACGGGAATGTTCTCTATCTTGAAGTGTTCTGATGTCTCATCAATATACATGCTGTTGGAGGGCCGGGGAACCGTCAGCTCATGTCCTTTCTGGACCAGCTCCATCATAAGGACCTTTATATTAATCCAATGACTTCCATCTACAGGTATAACCAGAATCTTTCCAGCCTGTGCTGCGGTGAAGAACAGAGCACATGACAATATGCAGTATGCCGCTGTTGTGCTGGCCATGTTAGTGTAAGTCTCTGTCTTGCAGACACAGCAGTCCTCAGAGATCCTGTACTTCCTATTACGCAACATATAGGCTCAAACGAGGATTTAAAGGAAGCAAGCTTCAATATATAGCGCAAAGTCAACCTGATAAGGCAGTCTGGCTCCTCCCTCAAGTTCAACATATGCAATATGTTCTCTTTTATTATCCACAGCACAATTATGGCCCTGACTTTATTAGATGTTGGTGTTTCAGGATACTTGCAGATTTTTATCTTGGAATACTTTACCCTCAGAGCTTTGTTATAATTCGCTTTCTAGTCACCTAAATTGCCCATAGATGGATCGAAATAGTCTGTACTTTAACCTTATGTATGTGAGATGACATTTATGAGATCACAGTTTGTTCTCCCATTAAGCTACTGCAATTAATTTGCTCACTTTGGACTTGTTAAAGGTAAAATCAACATCTCCTTCACTAGCCAAAATGCAGTAGTAGTACAGATACACTTTTTTTGACGCGTATTACTGCAACTTTAGACATTTGTGGAATTTTTTGTAACACCTATCATTTAAAGAGTAAAATCCAATCATTTTATGTTGACAAACGGTCATGGCAAAAGTGGCCAGAGATATGAAATGTTTTTTGGTTGATCTCATGTGTCTTTCAGCGACCGATCACAGTGAGTTAGATATCGGACAGTTTGGAAAAACTTTAAAGGGATGTACTGTTTGCAAGAACATTAATGTCTGTTTAAAACCAGTAAATTTCATGTTAATGTCATGACATCAGCAGCCTTTAATCCATAATGCACTTTGTTTCCATTGGTGTCACACCAATGGTTCATCCTGTTACATCCGATGGGACTGTCCAAAGGTAAAGCACTTCTTGTCCAGAGCGCTCCCCCTAATACAATGCTGACCCCTAATACAATGCTGATCCCCCTCCTCCGCTCCCCCTAATACAATGCTGATCCCCCTCCTCCGCTCCCCCTAATACAATGCTGCATGCCCGCCCCCCCAATGCAATACACAAGGTCCCTCCTCCAACTCTTACCTGTACAGTACAATGCCGCCGGTCTGTGTGGGAGCCTGGGAGGGGATGCCGACATTATGCTGTGAAGCCAGCCAATGAGACCTGCCAACCGCTGTCACGCAGCCGCCGGATATGACGTGATGCCGATCACATCCGGCGGCTAACTCGACTCTGAGTACCCAGCGGGGGGGGGGGGGGGGGGCGCCTGCGATTTCAAAGGGGAAGAAAAAACTCTTTGCGGCCACATCTCAAAGCGGCCCCAGAGCCGACGGCCTACCGGGAGATTTCCCAGTATCCTGGTAGGCCAGTCCGGCCCTGCCAGAGTCTATCAACTCCTATGTACTTTATATACAGTACAGTACATTTACTGGTGGCTCTTTCCGCAAGGACCTGTACAAAGCTTTGCTGAAAAAAAAAAATTAAACCTTGTACCAAAACTCAATTTAGGCTGGTCAGTCATATTCTAGAGGGCAACCAAAAGTGTTAAAGGCCAAAAGTGTTAAAGGCAAAGCCTAGAAGTACTCCTTATTACCCTTTAGGTTTCTCTGGTCACGTCTTATCAGAAACTTATGGCTATGCAGACTAACACTATGAAAACATTCTGAAAAGTTTTGGAACTGTGGGTTGAGTCCTACTTTCCTTCTACCTTTCACAGGGACTTTCTGACAATCTGAAATTAGAACACTTAGGTTTTGTCCTTGAAGATTGTAATTTTGGTTGGCTCAGTTCCTCACTGTCACCTTACCCCTTCCCCACCTTTCCTCTCTCTCACTCCCCTTCTTTTTGTCTCCCCATTGCTCTTTCCCGTAGTTTAGGGTTCTTCAAATGTTCTAAACAATGGGTGAGTTTACTGTCCTTCAGACTTTACGACGACCAGACAGTGACGAACGGGAGTCAAAAATGTCCAGACACCAGTAGAAAAACAATAAATGCCCTGTTGTTTGTTTTAGTGGGAGTAATTGTGCCCCATCATTGGTGCCATTAAGAGAATTCATTCTCCATTGTTGGTGTCATTGGGAGGAGTTATGCCCCAAGGTTGGCCTCATTGTGCCCCATCACTGATGTCATTGAACCCCATTGTTTGTGTCATTGAGAAAAAATGTGCCCCATCGTTGGTGTTTATTGGGAGGAATTGTTTCCACATCATTGGTGTCAGTGGGAGGAATTGTCCTGACTCCCCACATTATTGGTATCAGTGGGAGGAATTGTGTCTCATCCTTGGTGTCAGTGGGAGGAATTGTGTCCCATCCTTGATGTCATTTGGAGGAATTGTGTCCCATCCTTGGTGTCAGTGGGAGGAATTGTGTCCCATTGTTGGTGTCAGTGGGAGGAATTGTGTCCCATCCTTGGTGTCAGCGGGAGGAATGGTGCCCCGTCATTGGTGTCAGTGGGAGGAATTGTGTCCCATCCTTAGTGTCAGTGGGAGGAATTGTGCCCCATTGTTGGTGTCAGTGGGAGGAATAGTACCCAAAGCGCCAGATAAAAGCAAGCAAAGAGCCAAATCGGGCCCCCAGGTCATAGTTTGGAGGCCACTGCCATAGACCACTGGACAACAGTTTCCCGGAACCTAATTCCACTTAGCTGGTGTTCTCAACCACGCTATCCTGTCGAGTTCCTAAGCCCCTATTATGTTGTAGCTCTGTATGATTTTCACACTGCCTCCACCCATCCCAGGCTGGTTTGCCGTTCTGCTGACTATGCATTCTCTGTTATTACGCCTATTTTGTGTTATCTAAATACTGTGCTTACCTAATTTGTACCTTACCTGCTATTAACGTAGTTCCTTCCTGGGCATAACGAATGATTTCAATCTATATTGAACATTTGCACACATTAGTTTTTTCAGTCCAACATGAAAAGCAGCAAAATGCAATACCTATGTTATAATTCAGGATTTATATAGGGCCAACAGTTTGCACAGCGCTTTACAATATAAAGGGAGACGGTACAATTACAATACAGAGATCCAGAATGAAGTAAAAACCCAAATCCATCTTAGGCAAATATGAAGTTCTAATATAAGAGAGGTATCTGATGCTCATATAAAAAAAAAAAAAAAAAAAAAAAAAAACTCTTTCTTGAATATCTAACAGGAATAAAAAAAATGATCCAATATAAAAAAAACGCTAACGCTTTCAGGCCTTCCGGGCTTTAGTCATGGCCAGGAAGGAAGTTCTGGGCCTGAACACCACCTTGTCCTTATGGAAGAATACAAAGGGCTCTTTACAACTTAGGGCTGCCAAGCTCACACAAAAACTTCTTCCAGGGGATGGAAATAAGCAAAGCAACCTTGTGAGCAAGAGTAGAAAGAGGAATATCCCTGCCAGGTTCAAAAGGAGGTCTATGAAGTACATAAAGAAGGAAAAAAAAATGGATTTTTGTAAAATCTTACCGTAAAATCCTTTTCTCTTAGCTCATTGACAGACGTAGTCCTCGGTGATACAGCACCTTCGGGTTATGTTGCCTCCACAGGAGCAGGACTAGACAGGAAATTAAAAAGCTCTGGCCACACCCTAGGGGCAGTCCCAGAGGGTATATCCTCTCTCTCTCTGCCTCAGCAAATCAGTTACGTGAAAAAGCAGTCTTTAGAGATTTTAACCCAACCCAACTCAAAAAACAGAGGGGCGGGGACTACGTCTGTCAATGAGCTAAGAGAAAAGGATTTTACGGTAAGATTTTACAAAAATCCATTTTTCTCTAGCGCTCATTGACAGACGTAGTCCTCGGTGATACAGCACCTTCGGGACGTCCCAGAGCAGTATCACAAATGAGGGGTGGGAAAATGAAAATCAAATCCCAATCTAGAAGGCCCAACTAGAAGTTTACAATGCTCATCCTTAATGATGAGACTCAACAAAAAAGAGAAAAAATCTTTTTTTTTTTTTTTTTCAAACAGAAAAAACCCTCGAGGTAGACCACTGGTCTCCTCAAATTGCGGCCTGCAAAACCTTGCGGCCAAATGAGGCATCCGCCGATGCCGTCACATCAATTTTATAGAATTTTGTAAAGGTATGTACCGACGACCAGGTGGCCGCCTTACATACCTGGACCACTGACGCCTGATGGCGAAAGGCCCAGGAAGTACTGAGCGCTCGAGTGGAGTGCGCCCTAACAGGGAACGGAGGACTCTGACCCTTAATAGAATAAGCCTGTACCACCGTTTGTCTAATCCATTTGGCAATGGTCGCGGCAGATGCAGGCAAACCCTTTCTGGGGCCATCCGTGATCACAAAAAGTGAATCCGTCTTACGGAATGATTCCGTAGCCTTCAGGTATACCCTGATTGCCCGAACCACATCTAAGGAATGCAACGCATGTTCCCGATGATGCTTGGGCTGAGGACACAAGGAAGGTAGTACAATATCTTCATTCAGATGAAAATCTGAAACCACCTTAGGAAGAAAAGATGGCTTAGGATGAAGTACTACCTTATCCCTATGAATCACTAGGTATGGGGACTGGCATGATAATGCAGCCAGTTCTGACACCCTGCGAGCAGAAGTAATAGCCACCAAGAAGGCCACCTTCTGGGATAAAGTAAGCAAGGGAATCTCCCTGATGTTTTCAAAGGGAGGTTTCTGTAGAACCGACAAAACCAAATTAAGATCCCAGGGCGGTAAGGGCGCGCGGACTGGTGGAGCCAGGTGCCGCACCCCCTGGATGAAATTCCGCACCAAGGACTTGGTAGCTAAAGGCTTCTGAAAGAAGATTGCTAATGCTGAAACTTGACCCTTGATGGTGCTCAAGGCTAGCTTCTGCTCAACCCCTTGTTGCAAAAAGGCCAATATTCGAGTCACCAAATAGGTACGTGGAGGAAATCCTAAAGATTCGCACCACGCAATATAAGTCTTCCATGTGTGATAATAGACCTTGCTGGAAGTCGCTTTCCTTGCTTTAATAAGGGTAGGAATGACTGAAGCTGACAAACCTCTGTCCTTCAGTACTTGGGTCTCAATGGCCAAGCCATTAAAACCAGCGACTGCAAAGCATGATGGTAAATTGGTCCTTGAGACCACAGACACTCCCTGAGACGAAGTTCCCACGGAACGTCTGCGACTAGCATGTCCAAGTCGGCCAGGCCGGCTTGAGGAGGCCAGCCTAGAATTTCTAGGACCACTGGCGCTGATAGAATCTGAACCAGGCGTCCCTAGAGGTATCTGGCCCCGACCATCCGAGAAAGTCTGGTCGTTTTCTGTTCCCACACATTTATCAGATACCTGATTGCTATCAGGAAGAGTGATCTTTTCTGGTTGAACCTCAGGGACCGAAGTCACCCGACTAGAGGCTACTTGGCCTATCTGGTCAACCAGATCCGATTCCTGTGAGGTATAGGGACTAATCTTAGGAAAAGGTAAAGGAAAAGATCTATTCAGGGAACGGTAACTACCGCTTCCTGTAGTACTTAAATGTTGGAAGGGAAGAATCGCACCGGTAGTAGTGGTTGATGCTCGATCTAATGTCCTGAATACCGGTGAAAACGTCCCCCCACCCTGAAACCGGGTGGGGGCGCACCTTCAGGCTGTGTACTCCTTTGCTTCGGGTTTGGCTGGGTTGGTCCTCTGCTTGTCCGACCAGCCCTTCTTGAATCCTCCTGGAGGAGTCTTGCCTTTCCCGCTTGTACCAGCCGGGCGCCCTTTATGGGCGGTAAAGAAAGGTCCTCGCTTGTTGCGAGGTCCCTTAGCTTTAGCAGCCTGTGGCAAAAAAGTGCTCTTGCCCCCAGTGGCATCTTTGATGATTTCATCTAGGTTGGCCCCAAATAGACGATTCCCCTGAAAAGGGAGATTTGTCAAGGTCTTTTTGGAACCTGACCAGCATTTTAACCACAGCACACGTCTGAGGATGACCGATGACATAGATGCATGCCCTAATAAGGGAGTAGTGTCCAAGGCTGCGTCACAGATAAACTGTAGCCCTTGTATAATCTGTTCCATCAAATCAGATGTCTCCTGGGGAATATCTTTTCCCCTAAGGTCTTGGCGTACCATTCTCGCCCATTCCGTAAGTGTCTGGGAAACTAGACCAATAACAATTACTGGTCTAAATGCTGACCCTATCAGAGAGAAGATGGTGCGGGACTCTGCTTCCATCTTTCGATCCACCGGATCCTTAAAGGACGAAGTGTCCTCCACTGGGATAACCGTGGCTTTATTCAGCCTGGAAATAGGTGGATCCACCACTGGTGGTACCGTCCATTTCTTAATGATGGATTCCTCAAACGGATAGCGTCTAGCAATACGCTTGGAAATAGTAAAGGTACGTTTAGAATGCTCCCATTCTCCTTTAATCTGATTACCGAAACACTTGGGTACAGGAAAAACCTTCACCGTTTTGATGGGCTTATTAGTACCAAAAGGAATCTCTGTTTCAGTTGCCTCTGCCGGTAAAGCCTCAAGTTTTAAGGTTTCCTGCACTGCCACAACTAGTGCGTCCACCAATGCTTCTTCCTGAATTATAGCGGGAGAAGAAACGTCCTCCTCACTGTCTGAGGGGGCTTTACCTGAGACAACAGCCCTTGCAGAGGAACCTGCAACTGCAGTGACCATCTCTGAATCTGAGTCAGAGGTGTCAGATAGTATAGGGGTAGGCGGGGGTCGCTTCCTTGACCCCCGTCCCTGACAGGCCGCCTCCACCCGAGCCACCATAGACTCCAAAATTGCTGTAAATGACTCTACACTCTGTGCACCGGCGGGTCCCGTGGCCCCCTCGAGGGAAACAGGTGGGGGAATATGTGTGGCAGGGTCCATGATAATTCCAGTTACTTCCTGGATAATATAATTCAAAAATAAAAAACTTTTTTTTTTTTTTTTTTCAGACCCCCAGCGCCACAAAAAGCCCCTTAGTGTTACCTGCTAGGGATCCCTATCGATCGAGAGAGAGAGAGAGAGATAAACCCCCAGGCTCACCACTTGATGCTCAGAGTTTAACTGCAACAGGTTATAGCGCTGTCTTGACAAACAGGAAGTCTTTTGGCTGGCTGCCCAGGAAGAAAGGAGGCGGCTCCGCCCCTCTGCACGCCTTCCGGCGCCTCCCCTAGCTCCACGAGGTGTTTGGATCACCTCAAACATGGCCGCCCCCATGCTGGAGACACGAGGCTACGCCAAAATGGCGGCTCTTGCGATCCAGCAAAAAAAATGGCGGCAGCCTGTACTGAATAGCGGTGTGCTGCAGAGCACACAACACTCTCTCTGCATGGGGATTTGGCGTGGTTGGCGGTACCGGCCCTGGCGGACCGCATGGCCATTCGGGAGGCCTGCTAATAGCTGGAGATCTGATTAGGAAGGCAGTCTACATGTCCGTGGCTTCTGACTGGTAGGTAGCTTATATTTATCACCGTAAGATTCCCAGAATGCCACTGATTACAATCTTTTTAACATGTATACAATTAGATTGTTAGCTCCCAAACCAAGCCTCCTGGCTTTTTGCACATAAAATCACACTCAAAATAGGAGGATCTGTGTCATTTATAGGATAGAGAGGGACTCTATCTTACCATACAGAGAGGGGCCCGCGTTCACCACAAGACCCGTCAGGGGAAAAGGGGGAACATACTACTCACCATACCGGAACCAGGCGGGCACCAACTCCTGACAGTACCCCTCTCCACCGGGGCGGGAGGGCTGTCGACCGATATGGACGCCGTGACTCATGGTCTTTGGCGTTTCAGCGAGACGTTTAACTCGCGGGGTCAGTCCTTTAATGGGACTTTGTCGCGGCCGACCCAGCGCGGAGCTATGGCCTGCACGCGCTCGTAGGCTGAACTGGGGTGACCACCGGATCTCAACATCCAGCCCGTCGCCCAGTTCAGCTTTCTTGCTTGAAGATCTCACAGGAACACTGGAGAAAAAAAGCTGTCTAAAAAAATCTTTTAAGAAAAAAATCTTGCCAGGACCTAAGATCCCAGCAAGGTATCTAGGTCCTTACTCCTAACTAGACAGAAAATAACTGATTTGCTGAGGCAGAGAGAGAGAGGATATACCCTCTGGGACTGCCCCTAGGGTGTGGCCAGAGCTTTTTAATTTCCTGTCTAGTCCTGCTCCTGTGGAGGCAACATAACCCGAAGGTGCTGTATCACCGAGGACTACGTCTGTCAATGAGCGCTAGAGAAACATTCATTCTCCAAAGACACTAAGAACACATGAAGCATGTTGGGAGCAGGAGGGGTCATATTGGGCTGGCTCACAATTTGTTTGTTTGCAAGTGATAAAATCCTCCTGTAGGATGCAATAAAGCCCAAGTCCCTGAATTCCTGTGTTTTTCACTGAACAAGAAAGAAATTGTTCATATCACAACATTTAAAGGCTAAATTCATCTTTCTGAACATGTTACACCTATATTTAGGATGTAACATGTTCAACGTGTACCCACTCTCCCCATGACAGCAGGAGGGGGATTCTCTCCCCACACTTGCTGTCACAATGTGAAAACAGCGGGGCTCATTCATTCATTCACAGTTTCCTTCACAGGTCGCCCCGGCAAGTCGTGTCGCCCCTGTGTGAATGGGCTCTAAAGGGATAAAATATCTTAACACAAGAGAAATTTTGACCGCACTCCAACATAGAAGGCAAACAATGGACTTTATTTAGGGAAAATATATCCAAATATTGCAAACATCATGGACAAAACAGACAACAGGAGGAAGCAGTTGACGCGTTTCACAAATTAGATTTGCTTAATTACAAGCAGTTATGATTAAGCGAATCTAATTTGTGAAAGGCGTCAACTGCCTTCTCCGGTTGTCTGTTTTGTCCATGATGTTTGCAATATTTGGATATATTTTTCCTAATTAGAGTCCATTGTTTACCTTTTATGTCGGAGTGCGGTCAAAACTTCTTGTGTTTGGATTTGCTCAGACCGCGGACTGGACGTGTACCTGATTTTTGAAGGTTTAATCACTCGCATGGCTATTTTCCCATTGTTGTTCAGTAAAATATCTTAGCCAAGTTTGTACAGGACAGGGGGTGTTCTTCAGACTTTTGATCCCCCTAAACTGACACTCTCTCCCTAACTCTTACCTGTTCCGTTACCTCCAGTTGCAATTTCGCAATGAACCCCTTTCTGTCACAACATTATCAGAGATTGAGTCCCCATTGCGAGAGGAAACATTCGAGAAACCTCTCTCCTCCATTAATGAGGCCCTTCAGCCCACTATACATGATAGCCTTAATAAGCTATTGTCCTGTTGGCACACGGAGGTCCCAGAGCTGGATTTAGAGGATGTTTTGGAATATCCCATGCAACAGTTGCATTTGATTGTTAATTACTTATGTTTTGAGTGCTTGTTTTGTTTTCTGAAAGAAGTACAGCCAAAGCTTGTTTTGGCTGTACTTCTCCCATGGATCAAAGGAGTGCAGTACATTCTGCATTTCTGTGACCCGTTTTCAGCAGACAGAGGCTGAAGTCTGCTGTCTGCTGATGTCACAGAGCTGGCTCAGGCAAGATCATGAAACTTTAGTCGGGATCCGCCCACATGCCTGGACCGGCACCCGGCTTAGCAAGCCACTGAGAGCCTAAGCTGACCGCTCCCACCCCCTCCACAGCCCAGTGTTAATTTTGTCGACTAAAACCGACTAAAACATTTTCGTCGACTAAATTAACACAATTTTAGTCGACTAAAATATGACTAAAACTAAAACAATTCAGATGACTAAAATACGACTAAAACTAAAATGCCATTTTAGTCTTAAGACTAAAATACGACTAAAACTAAAATGGCACTTTAGTCATAAGACTATAACTAAAAAATTTACATCATCAAAATGAACACTCCTCTGCTGGCCATTTCTATATCGACAACACAATTCCATCCAGAGCATGTAATAATAGCATATTAAAGTTTAAACATGTATTGCACTACCGCATACGCATAAGTAAGGAGCATCTACTAACCTGCTGAAAACTAAACAATTAAGGAAAAGGCTTTTCTTATATTTTTCCCTAATATTTAATGTTGGTAATATATTCAGGTAATATGTGCAATGACATTACAGCCAATGGAGTTTACAGCAGTGTTAATTTCGTCAACAAAAAAGGTTTCGTCACCACTTTCGTCACCGGCATTTTTTCAACTGACGAAAACGAGACGCAAAGTATAGCACATTTTCGTCAAATGACGACAACTATGATGAAAATCAAATCCGTTTTCATTAACAAACGAAAACTAAACAAGAATGTGAGGCAGGGACATTTACCCAACTTCCGGTTTTCACGGAGCTCCGCCTGTGTGGCGTCTGGCGTGGCGTGCCCCGTGACGTCCGACATGAGGAGTGGACTACTACAAGAGAGTCGACTCGAGACCAGTCACCTGACCTCTACAGCACTACAGCCAGACGCGCCAGGCCTGACTCATCACATGGCACTGGCACCCGGCCACCACCACATCCAGAGCAGAGCACCCACTGTGAGTTAACAGCCAGGCCAGCTATTACTGCCTCCCTGAGTCCCCTCAGACCTCTCACCAGTCACCACTGGCATCCGGTTCCGCCATCCATCGAGGACTGTATGTGTGCATATAGGCCGCTGAGGCCCGCCCGGCCCATCCTGTTCAACAACTTCAGTTCAGAGTCAGACCAGAGACCACCCTTAAACCTCAGACCCCCATCCAGCACTCTGAGCAGCACTGTGTGCACTCACTGCACTGACTGCAGGCAGCAGCATTACAGGCCTCCTCTCTGACCTGACCATGACCATTTAGATGACTAAAATTAGTTTTAGTCGACTAAAATGTAAGATGTTTTAGTCGACTAAAATGTACTGGAGTTTTAGTCGACTAAATACGGCTAAAACTAAAACACTTGCAGAAGACTAAAATGGGACTAAAACTAAAATGCCATTTTAGTCCTAAGACTAAGACTAAAACTAAATTGAAATTTGCTGCCAAAATTAACACTGCCACAGCCCAGCGCTCCAGTAAGCGAGGACTAATAGCGGCTCTCTGTTCGGGGAGCTGTAAGAACCAAGCGATCTGCAGTTATATCACTCAGTTCTCAGTGTCAGAGCCGGCGGGGGACAGACGCCGCGTCAGTCTGATGCTGCATCCACCTAGGCAAGTATAAATCTGCTAAAAAACCCAAACACCATACTTCTCTTTCAAGCTTGAGTATGCCCAATAGGCTTTCTTTGTATATCTTACCTTTTCCTAAACTCAATAAAAAGTATTCAATAAAATAAACTCATATTGAAGGAATGACAGCTATTCCAGGAACTCTGCAGGAGCCCAGCATTGCACCCACGATCTGCTGATCACAGGTGCAATGCTCTGCAGGCTCCTTAGAAAAAATAAATAAATACCCATTCTTCTTACCTTTTTTTCGAAAGATGAACTTATCCTTTAACCCCCTAGAGCCAGAGTCTCCCGGCCCTTTAAGTGGTTTCAGCTTCCAGGAGGCGGGTGGGATTTATGATCAGGTGACCGCTGTGATTGGCGGTCACATGATCGCAAAGCTCCAGATCCTAAGATGTGATCGACAGCTTTCCGTTAGCTGCTGGTAACCACCAGGAGCGCACTCTCAGCATAGCTGTCTGTAAATTGGTACACAAATATGTGGCCTCTCAGGCGCCAAGGCCCACCCCTCAAGAGGCTACATATTTGCGTACCGTCGGCGCCTAGGGGTCCAAAAATTGTGACTGAGATCAGGCTTTGGATACCAAACTCGGAAAACTGTTAGGCTATGTTCACGTATTGACATCCTGGATCGCGGGCCGAATTCTGCCCGCGATCCCGAATCACGGCAAATAGCAGGACACCCATACGCTTCCCGTCACTTCCAATTGCACCCCAAACGCGGCGTGATTTTGCAGCAATTGTCGCCCGACAAATCGTGGTAAAATTGCGCAAACAGAATCGCGGGACGCCTGTCACCCAAAAGAAGGACTTTTTATTAGGTGAGACGTTCCGTGATCCTGTTTGAGCAATTTTACCATGATTCGTCGGGCTACGATATCGTGCCATGTTTGGGGTAGTGATCGACCGATATCGGTTTTTTGTTGCCGATACCGATATTTTGCCTATTGCATATGGGCCGATATTTTCGACCATTTAAAACATTTTTATTTTTATCACTTGACAGGTACTCTTGTGGAGGGATCTGGGGGGTCTAAAAGACCCCAAACCCCTCCTCTGCACTTAAAAGCATTCAAAACGCCAAGTTTGGCTGTTTTGAATGCTGTCATTTTTTTGAATGTGGCGCCGAGTACCCGGAAGTGATGTCATGACATCACTTCATTGTTTATATCTTTAAATTTGTACATATGTGAATGGCATATTCAATAACATTTGTAAACGCAATTATGCTATGTGACATCATTTTACCCTTACATGAGCAATATTTGGAATATCGGCCAGTTCCGGGGTCGATACAGATATATCAGGAAAAGTCGATATCAGCCCTTGATATATCGGCTTTGGTGATAATCGGTTGATCCCTAGTTTGGGTTGCCATTGGACGTAACCGGAATCGTACTTGCATCCCGTGATTTGGGATCGCAGGCAGAATCGCTGCGATTCTGCCTGTGATCCGGTACGCCAATATGTGAACAGAGCCTAACCCAGTCTTAAGTGGGGTATACACTAGTAGAAAATCTGCCGAAAATACCCGCCCGAGGTGAAATCGTCAGATTTTCGGCTAGTGTGTACACAACCTTCTGCAGCTGATCCAGACATTTTCAACGAAAAAAACGGAGGGACAAACACCAAAATTGTTATTGGCCGTCCCCAGACAGCCAATTTTCATTTAATGTGTATGCAGTACGTCCGTGAAAAATCGGATACGAAAGGCCGCGCATGATCTGAAGGATGTCTATGAAAACGCCCATTAAGGCGGGCGAAACGTGTCAACGCACTTCCTGTTGACGGCATACCACACGGAGTCACTTCCTCCATCTCGTGGAACGCAAGCCGGCTAGCGATCCCGGAAGTGGACGCATGATATGTTCCTATGTGGTTCATCTAAACGCTATCAATTTATTCTACATTTGTGAGTAGTTCTTTTTGCCTATATATATTTAATAAAAGTCATTACGGTCTTCACTATTGGCGCTTTTCCACTGCATGGAACCGAACGGTTTGGCACGCTTTTGTGCTTTTCCACTGCTGGTACCGCATGGTATAGTGTCGGAACGGTTCGGTACAGTACGACGGAGCTTTTCCACTGCATGGAACCGAACGGTACGGCTCTGAAAAAACAGTACCTACTAGATTGTGGTTCTAACAGGTACCATAACTGGTACCATATCCCACAATCCTTTGCATGCAGTCACTACTAGCCACTGATTGGTCAGAGAATCCCACCCACCCCGTTATCTCACCCACTTAATTTTAGTACTACTTTAGTGGAAAAGCAAACCATACCGTACCGTACCGAACCGTTCCAACACCGTACCATGCGGTACCAGCAGTGGAAAAGCAAACCGGGCCAAGCAGGGCCAGTAGAGCCGAGCCGGTACTTGCAGTGGAAAAGTGCCATTATATCGCTGCGTGGAGCACATCAAGCACTTTCTGTCCAGCACTTTATCTGAATATTTTAATGGACTCATAATTTTGGACTGCACTTTATTTTGCACTAATTCACTTTAGTACCAAAGCATTTTGTGTATTTTTATATATATATTAATTTTATGGTCATACTTTCATCACCAAGTGCACTTTATATTGTTTATTATTGAAGGATTGTATTTATTCATTTACATTCTCCTGTTTTATAATATTTCATGATCTGAAGTTGCTGACGACCCGGAAGTCTAGGAACATATGTCCCCAAAAAAAAAAAAAAAAAAAAATCGGACGAGAAATTTCGTGAACATTTATGCACTGTCAACTAAAAACGGTTGTGAACGCTGAGCATGAGAGAGAAAAATCTGAGGATATTTTGTCGAATTTTCGTCAAGTGTGTACGGCCCTTTACCATAGTTTTCGTTTCCTGGAGGGCCGTCATGTCAGCCTACCATTGGTCAGGGGGTGGAGCTGACCCAATGGTATCCTGACACAATGAACTCCAGGAAACTCATAATTAAAGGAGGACACCGTGGGAGAGATTAGCATTGAAGCGGTTTTATTTGTAAACAATAAAGTAAAAGACATAAAATCTGTACAGAATGAAATCACAGCGGGTGCACGTTAGTCAACCCTACCAAGTATTAATTATTGGGACTTGTTAGGAGGAAGACTATGGGGATTCGGTCACCCTCCAAAATACTGCAGGTAAGTTGTATACTGCAAATCTATACAGCAACGGAAGAGTGGAGGGCACCCATATAAACACATCCTCAGTTCTAAGTGCAGCGTTCCCCAGAGGGCGTCTCCCGTTGCCGTGACTTGTTCAAGGAAAACCGACCACCACATCCACAGATTACTTAAATAGTTACAAATTTCCAAGATTAATATTTGCTCCAGAATTAGAGGAAGCAATAAATGAAAGAAACACGTTGGCTGCTTGTGCTGATTTCTGGCTGAAAGTCGCCCGTCATGCTCGTCCTCTGATTCAATACTCCGAGTCACCAACCTATCACCAAATATGTCGATGGGGAGTTCCAGCTTCACTGGCTGTATACTTGTTTAGGCTTTACAGGTAGGCAAAGAGAATTGGATAGAATTTTAAAAAAATCAGTTAAAGTGCTGCAACGCACGTTGAGTCCCAGTGCTGAGAAGCTGCAGAAACGGTTCATTGCGCTTTGTGAGATTTGAGGGATCTGAAGAAATGCATAAGATGTTTCCATGTGACCATACAATATGGAGATTTAGGCATTATGCACACAGGGCGCTTTTACAGCTGCTTTTAGGAGCGTCCAGCGTTTTTTTTTTTTTTTTGCAGCTTAACCAGTTCCCGACCGCCCGCCGCCTATTTACTGCGGCGGTGCGGCTCTCCTGCACGAAGCGACGTAGACTTACGTCAGTTGCACGCCTGCAGCGCGGAGGCACCGATGCACGGGGCCGGTAGCTCCGATTGCCACCTGACACCTGCGATTGTTCCCTGCTGAGAGAGAAGAACGGTCGGCCATTGTAAACACAGCTGACCGTTCTTCTCCCTGGAATGATCACAAAGCTCCTGTGATCCTTCTATATACAATCACAGGTCTCTATGATCATTTCAGAAGCCGCACCCTCCCCACAGTTAGAATCACTCCCCTAGGCTCACATTTAACCCCTTGATCACCCACAGTAAGTCTACGTCGGTCGCGCGCCTGCAGTGTGGGGGCTCCGATGCATGGGGCCGGTAGCTACAATTGCCACCTGACAACCGCTACCATTCCCCGCTGAGAGAGAAGAACGGTCGGATGTTGTAAACACAGCTGACCGTTCTTCTCTCTGGAATGATCACAGAGCTCCTGTGATCCTTCTATATACAATCACAGGTCTCTGTGATCATTTCAGAAGCCACGCCCCCACAGTTAGAATCACTCCCCTAGGCTCACATTTAACCCCTTGATCACTCACAGTGTTGCAGTGGTGTGGGCAGCTGAAGCCGCAGTGTCCCTCTTCCTGGATTTTGGAGTGCCAGAATGCCCTACTCGTCACTTCCGGTGCAGGCGCGTCATCCCACAGCTGGATTCCTTGTCATTGCGCATGCCCAGAAGCTGTTTTTGTGCCTGCAATGGAAGTGACGAGGGACACCGGTGCAGGCGCATTGACTCCTGGGATTGATGACGCTCGTCTCCCAGGAGTCAATGCAAAGGAGGAAGTGACGTCGGGGGCCGCGGCCGCATAAGGAGGAAGTGGCAGGAAGGTACGTTTATTTTCATTAAAAATAAGGTAAGTGAAACAAAAAAAAAAAATAATTATCCAATTCGTTTTTAGAATGTTTAAATATTATTTATGGTGTAAAGTTTAAAATTAGGGTGGAACTCCACTTTAAGGACCGTCTGCCACAGATTTACTGCGGCAGGCAGCCCCTCCTGCGAGAGCCGATGTAGCTGTATGTCGGTCGCGCGCCTGCAGGTGGCCCTCTGCCACACCCACTTGGCAGCGGGGACTCCGATGCACGGGGCCCGCGGCTCCGATTGCCGCCTGACACCCACGATCGTTCCCCGCTGAGAGAGAAGAACGGCCAGATGTTGTAAACACAGCCGACCGTTTTTCTCTCTGGAATGATCACAGAACGCCTGTGATCCTTCTATATAGGATCACATGTCTCTGTGGTCATTTCAAAAGCCCAACCCCCATACAGTTAGAATCGCTCCCCTAGGCTCACATTTAACCCCTTGATCACCCACAGTGTTAACCTCTTCCCTGCTAGCGTCATTATTACAGTAACAGTGCATATTTTTAGCACTGATAACTGTAGTAATGTCACTGGTCCCCCCAAAAGTGTCAAAAATGTCAGTTAGGGGTCCGATCTGTCCGCCGCAATGCCGCAGTCCCGCAAAAAAAATAAAAAAATAAATAAAAATAAAAAAAAAAAATCGCAGATCGCCGCCATTACTAGTAAAAAACAAAAATGACAGAAATCTTTCCCATAGTTAGTAGACGCAATAACTTTTTTTTTTACCAAAAATATGTAGCAAAAAACAAATTGGCCTAAAATGTTAAAAAATTTTGATTTAAACATTTTTTTTGGGGAATGTTATATAGCAGAATGTGAAAAATATTGTTTTTTTTTTTTTTTTTTTTTTTTTCAGAATTGTCTGTCTTTTTTTGTTTATAGCGCAACAAATAAAAAAATCGCACAGGTGATCAAATACCACCAAAAGAAAACTCTATTTGTGGGGAAAAAAGGACATCAATTTTATTTGGGTACAGCGTCGCACGACCGCGCAATTGTCCGTTAAATAACGCAGTGCCGAATCGCAAAATATGGCCTGGTCATTAACCACTTACCGCAAAGTGACATAGAAACATAGAATGTGTCGGCAGATAAGAACCATTTGGCCCATCTAGTCTGCCCAATATATCTGAATCCTATGAATAGTCCCTGGCCCTATCTTATATGAAGGATAGCCTTATGCCTATCCCATGCATGCTTAAACTCCTTCACTGTATTTGCAGCTACCACTTCTGCAGGAAGGTTATTCCATGCATCCACTACTCTCTCAGTAAAGTAATACTTCCTCATATTACTTTTAAACCTTTGCCCCTCTAATTTAAAACTGTGTCCTCTTGTGGTAGTTTTTCTTCTTTTAAATATGCTCTCCTCCTTTACCGAGTTGATTCCCTTTATGTATTTAAAAGTTTCTATCATATCCCCTCTGTCTCTTCTTTCTTCCAAGCTATACATGTTAAGGTCCTTTAACCTTTCCTGGTAATTTTTTTCCTGCAATCCATGTACTAGTTTAGTAGCTCTTCTCTGAACTCTCTCTAGAGTATCTATATCCTTCTGGAGATATGGCCTCCAGTACTGCGCACAATACTCCAAGTGAGGTCTCACCAGTGTTCTGTACAGCGGCATAAGCACTTCTCTCTTTCTACTGCTTATACCTCTCCCTATACATCCAAGCATTCTGCTGGCATTTCGTGCTGCTCTATTACATTGTCTTCCCACCTTTAAGTCTTCTGAAATAATTACTCCTAAATCCCTTTCCTCAGATACTGAGGTCAGGACTGTGTCAAATATTCTATATTCTGCCCTTGGGTTTTTACGTCCCAGGTGCATTATCTTGCAACGTATCCCTACGTTGGCTGATTTTGCGGTGTTATACCGGGGTGATGCCTCTAGTTAGAGGCACCATTGCGGTACCGTTTTTTTCTGTATGGCTGAATTTGCATCGCACAGACATCGCATGTGATTTGCAGAGCAGTGACGCTGCGAATCACATGCAATGTCTGATATCGCATATGTCTGAACCAGCGCTAATTGGAGTGGTTTCACAATTATCAATCAGCTGTGGCAGCTGCAGAGCACTAATGAGGAAATCTGCTGGGCCTGCATCCTTTTAGACGTGTTCCTATTGGGAGTATCTCACCAAAAAAAATGATATTTTAGTTGCAGGGGATGCCAGAAATCTGACTTGTATCTTAGTGTAGACTTCTGGGAACATTGGTGAGCCAATCATACAAGCAGGAAATTATGTTTCTGGGGGTGTGGTCAGTATACATTCTGTGTACAGAACAGCTCCAGGCGGCCATATTGTATTGCATTTTCAGAAAATTACAACAGCTGCAGATTGAAACGGAAAGGTCATTTTTAATAACATTCAATTACAATATGATTTGTGTCGCAATTGTATACGGTATATTGTTTTTTCTTCATTTGCTATTTTTTTTTTCCCCCACGAAAGTGAAGTTATCCTTTAATGCATTAAGGTAAAAAACCTTCTGTGTCACAGAACTCCCCTTATACAGTAATACCTTGGTTTGCGAGTAACCTGGCTTACAAGCATTTTGAAAGATAAGCAACATTTTTTTTAAAAATCGGTCTTGATATAGGAGCACTTTAGTATAGTATAAGCATGCCATCCCCTGTTACGTACCATTATGTGTCCCTGTGCCTGTACTGTATATAAAAGATGCTGATTTCTAGTGTTTCAGAGCGTCTCCCGGCGCTTATGTGACTCCTTGTCTCTCTGCTCTTCCCGGCGGGCGGGGCCGATCTTTCCCGCTGACGTCATCTGGGGAGGAGAGAAGCAGAGAGCCGAGGAGTCACGTGAGCGCCGGGAGACGCTCTGGTACAGTAGAAATCAGCAACTTTATATACAGTACAGACACAATGTTGTTATTTAACCACTTAAGCCCCGGAAGATTTTACCCCCTTCCTGACCAGGGCCTATTTTGCGATTCGGCACTGCGTGACGTTAACGGACAATTGCGCGGTCGTGCGACGCTGTACACAAATGAAATTGACGTCCTTTTTTTCCCACAAACAGAGCTTTCTTTTGGTGGTATTTGATTACCTGTGCGATTTTTTGATCATGCGCTATAAACAAAAAAAAAAGAGCGACAATTTTGCAAAAATAATATTTTTCACATTTTGTTTATATGAAATTCCCCCCCCCAAAAAAATTTAAAAATCAAAATTTTTTAACATTTTAGGCCAATTGGTTTTTGCTACATATGTTTGGTAAACAAAAAAAAAAAAAAATAGCAAAAAGCGTATTTTGATTGGTTTGCGCAAAAGTTATTGCGTTTACTAACTAAGGGAAAGATTTTTGTCATTTTTTTTTTTTTAACGAGTAATGGAGGCGATCTGCGATTTTTTTTGCGGTACTCTGACATTGCGGCGGACAGATCGGACACTTGACTGACATTTTTGGGGGGACAGTGACATTACTGCAGTAATCAGTGCTATACATATGCACTGTTACTGTAAAAATGACACTGGGAGGGAAGGGGTTAACTTTATTGGAGAGGGAGGGGTTAAGTGTGTCCCTAGGGGCGTGTTTCTAACTTTGATTGGATGTGGCTTTGTGTGTAACAGCACAGATCAACGGTACTACATAGCAGGACCGAGTGATCTGTGCTTTTACACAGGGAGAATGACAGGCGGCTTTGTTTACATTAGCCGCCTGCCTTTCTCCCTCTCCACCCGACGATCGCGAGTGACCGGCGGACGTCGGGTCTGCCGGTCACACACGCCGGCTTCTTCGGGTACGAGCGGGGGCGGGAGCGCGCCTCCGGCGGCGCGCGCTCACCCCCTATTCACTCCCAGGCTAGTGACATGCCGGTACGTCATTTTGCCTGGGAGGGGCTGACCGCCGCCATATATAGTCGGGCAGCGGTCGGCAAGTGGTTAACAGAGGGGATGGCATGCTTATACTGTACAGTAATGTACTTTATATATGATAGCAGCATATCTTTATTTATACCAATAAATGGTTGTGGAACGAATCATCTGAATGTCCATTATTTCTTATAGGAAAATTTGCTTTGATATACGAGCGCTTTGGATTACAAGCATGCTGCTGGAACAAATTAAGGTATTACTGTACCTACTTGAGCCCATTTTTGATCCAGCGATGTGCATGAAAACCTCAGCTCTCTCCCTCCTCTCAGGGCAGATAGCCATTGGCTCCTGCTGCTGTCAATCAAATCCTGTGACGAGGGAGAAGGGGGTGGGGCCAAGCAGTGCTGTCTATATCAATAAACGCAGACAGTGCGGCTCGGAAGCAAGACCGCACGGTTGCCCCCCCATAGAAAGCGGCAGTGGGGGAGCCCAGAAGAAGAGGATTGGGGCTGCTCTGTGAAATATCATTACACAGAGCAGATAAGTATAACATGTTTATTAGTTTATTGAAAAAAAGAAACAAAATGTAAAGCTTTAGAGTCCGTTCACACTAAGGCGACACGACTCTGTACTACTTCGGGGGTGACTTGTGCATTGCCATGCACCACGACTTCGGAGCGACTTGCATGGACTTCACATAATGGGAGTCTATGCAAGTCGCTCCGAGGTCGCCCCCCGAAGTAGTACAGGACCTTTTTTCTAAGTCGGAGCGACTTGTGTCGCTCCCATTAGAATGGGTCCTGTAGCGGTCAATGGACCGCGAGGGAGCGCGACTTGTCAGGCTGACAATTCGCCTGACAAGTCGCACTAGTGTGGACCGAGTCTTACAATCACTTTAAGTACAGACTTGTGATGTGTGGGTGGAAGGGGTTGGGGCGATGGGAGGGTGGTTTGGAACAGTTTACTGTATTAAAAAGCTAGGTAGGGGGCCGAAGGGGATTTTTTTTTTTTTTTTTTTATATAGTGAACTTGGTCTTTAAAGGCGTTGACAGATTCAACAAATATCTGCCAATCACATCAAACGACCCAGAGGTAGAAGTGGTTTGTCTTATTCCATATGGTCTATTGGGGTCACCCATGCCTACTGTAAACAAACCCAAAACCGCCATTAAGCTCTACCCACTGCATAAAGCAGAGGCGTAACTAGAACCTTCAGGGCCCCAAGGCAAGAAACCATGAAGGGCCCCCCCAGGCCCCTTCCCTTCAAGCCTGGGGCTCTTCCCACTGATCCTGGGGCCCTTTACTCTCATTGCGGGGCCCTTTATTACGGTAACGCAGCGGGACCCTTTCACAAGTTCTGCAGTGGGCCCCCTTCCTGCCCTCTTGGGCCCCCCCCATGGTGGTGGAATGCCAGGGCCCGGTTGCAAGTGTGACCTTTGCGGCCCTGGAAGTTCACCCACTGGTGTCAGTAGTTTTTATTTTTTGGTATTTTTATTGTGGTATTTTTTTTATCATTTTATTTTTTTTTACAATGTCACTGACTATGACTCTGTCCATTCAGAAAAGGAAGGAGCTGGTAAATTACATATTTACCAACCCCTTCCTGGTTCTCTATTGTGACACATCCCCTGCAGCAGCTGGCAGGAGAGGGGAGGGAGCACAGTGGTGGGGGGAGCACACAGGGGCCCAGAGACGGCAGAACAAAAGTGAACTGGATAGGAGGAGCGGCGGGGGCAGCATACAGAGGAACCAATCTCCTCCATTTTCCTCCTGCAGCTACAGGAGGAAAAAGGAGGACAGATATTTCTCTACATGCTGCCCCCGCCGCCCCTCCTATCCAGGTGTACAGGGGAGCCGCACAGGCCCCCTGGAGCATGGGGCCTGGTTGCAATTGCAATCCCTGCAACCCCTGTAGTTACGCCCCTGGCATAAAGTTATGCATGGTTTCAACCACAGCTGGACTGGGAGAGTACAGATTTCCTGGACACGGACACACAGACTGATGGAGGTGAAAGTACAGCGGGAGATAATTTGGGAATACAATTGTAGGAAATAAACTCCTAAAATGATCTCATTACATTTCCAGCAAAAACTTCCTTTTTTTTTTTTTTTTTTTTATGTAAACAGCAAACGTGTCAGCGATTCCCTGTAGTAGCTCACAGTTTAGCTCATGAACTGCCCAGATCTGTATTAAGCATATCGCTGACCTGTTGTGGAACTACAAGTCTCAGCACACCTTTCATGCTGGAGCCTGCGGTTCTACAATGGCTGGTGAGTGCAGCTTTGCCTAGAAGCTGCGTAATATGTGATAGATAAACCGTACATGAAATAGGAGCAGGCTCTGGTAGCCAAGGACGACTCTTGCTGCTGAACCACAAGCCCCAGCGTGTTCTTAGTTCCATAACAGCTGGATGCCCAAAGGTTGCTGTATTCAGCCTTTAACGGAAACAGAAACCCAGAACATAATAAAAGGTATTTTCCAGTTTTCATCCTTTGTGCTTCTTGATGTTATTAGAAAAGACGATGTGCACTTTCTTTACCTTATCAATGTATTTGAATTACATACCGACCCTCCACCCAAGGGCAATGCTAGATGACAAGGCTGTATGCGAGGCGTGGGTCATTGCCAGGCGTTATCTACAAAGAAGCCATATAAAGAGCCATCTGTTGGAAGGTTAGCTGTGAATCTCTGGGTAGTAGTAGTACACAAAGACATCTATTGGAAGGTTACCTGTGGATCTCTGGGTAGTAGTAGTAGTACACAGAGCCATCTTATTGGAAGGTTAGCTGTGGATCTCTGGGTAGAAGAAGTACACAGAACTATCGGTAGGTTACCTGTGGATCTCGGAGTAGAAAAATTACACAGAGCCATAAATTAGAAGGTCACCTGTGGATCTCCGGGTAGAAGAAGTACACAGAGCGGTCTATTTGAAGGTCACCTGTGGATCTCCGGGTAGAAGAAGTACACAGAGCGGTCTATTTGAAGGTCACCTGTGGATCTCGGAGTAGAAAAATTACACAGAGCCATCAATTAGAAGGTCACCAGTGGATCTCTGGGTAGAAGAAGCACACAAAGCAGTTTATTGGAAGGTCACCTGTGGATCTCTGGGCAGAAGTACACAGAGCCATCTATTGGAAGGTCACCTGTGGATCTCCAGGTAGAAGAAGAACACAGAGCCATCTATTGGAAGGTCACCTGTGAATCTCTGGGTAGAAGAAGTACACAGAGCCATCTATTGGAAGGTCACCTGTGAATCTCTGGGTAGAAGTACACAAAGCCGTCTATTGGAAGGTCACCTGTGGAACTCTGGGTACAAGCAGCACACAAAGCAGTCTATTGGAAGGTCACCTGTGGAACTCTGGGTAGTAGTAGTACACAGAGCAGTCTATTGGAAGGTCACCTGTGGATCTCTGGTTAGAAGTACATAAAGCCATCTATTTGAAGGTCACCTGTGAATCTCTGGGTAGAAGCGGCACACAAAGCAGTCTATTTGAAGGTCACCTGTGGAACTCTGGGTAGAAGTACACAGAGCCATCTATTGGAAGGTCACCTGTGGATCTCTGGGTAGAAGTATACAGAGCCATCTATTGGAAGGTCACCTGTGGATCTCTGGGTAGAAGTATACAGAGCCATCTACTGGAAGGTCACCTAAGGATCTCTGGTTAGAAGAAGTACACAGAGCCAGCTATTGGTAGGTCACCTAAGGATCTCTGGTTAGAAGAAGTACACAGAGCCATCTATTGGAAGGTCACCTGAGGATCTCTGGTTAGAAGTACACAGAGCCATCTATTGGAAGGTCACCTGTTGATCTCTGGGTAGAAGAAGTACACAGAGCCAGCTATTGGTAGGTCACCTGTGGATATCCGGGTAGAAGAAGTACACAGAGCAGTCTATTGGAAGGTCACCTGTGGATCTCCGGGTAGAAGTAGTACACAGAGCCATCTATTGGAAGGTCACCTGAGGATCTCTGGTTAGAAGTACACAGAGCCATCTATTGGAAGGTCACCTGTTGATCTCTGGGTAGAAGAAGTACACAGAGCCGTCTATTGGAAGGTCACCTGTGGATATCCGGGTAGAAGAAGTACACAGAGCAGTCTACTGTAAGGTTAGTGGAGGATCTCTAGGTAGAAGAAGAACACAGAACTATCAGTAGGTTAGCTGTAAATCTCTGGATAGAAGATGGACACAGAGCCATCTATCAGTAGGTTAGCTGTGAAGCCTTCTTGTTGAAGCATGGTCTTTCAGTCAGTGTGTTTGCGTTCCTGAAGGGACTGTGGTCGTATTGGAGGACCAGTTCCAGCTCCTGGAAGTCCTGAAGCCTTGCAACATCTTTATCCTAAAATAAAAGAGAATAGTAGAATGAGATTATATGCTGTTACTCATTCACCTTACCAACCAGCTCTACCAATGCTTCCACTGGCTTCCGATCACCCAGCAAATAAAATTCAAAATACTTATATAAAAAGTCATCCACAACTGTGCCCACCACCAACCATCTTAAAAGATCACCCAAACAGTCCTTTACCATCCTTCCAAGGCCTCCTGCTTTCTAATTCCCTTGTCACCTCCTCCCATGTTCATCCCCAGGACTTAACTAGAGCCTCTCCCATCCTCTGGAACTCCTTACCCCAATCTGTCCAGTTATCTCCTACTCTTAAGGTGATTCCCGAAAACTCTCTTCAGGGAGGCCCTTCCATCAACTAAACCCCACACAGATACTAACTTTAGCATGACTTGCTCCTCCTCTTTTAGATTGTAAGCTCCCATGAGTCGGGCCCCTCCTAGCCCTATTGCGTAGTAGCTGTACTGTCTCCCTTTATTTTATAAATTCTTTATTAAAATAATACTTAAATGGAAAAAGTTTCCAAGAAAAACGTCTCCAAGGAAAGGGGGGGGGGGGGGGGCAGGGGATTAGACGTTATTTTTTTTTTTTAAAGAAACTGTCTCCTTTTCCAGTTTTGCATTACTATATGGATGATGGTACCCCCCATAAATTTTTATAGGCTCATCTTATCTTTATTTAAACCCTATAGGCTCATCTTATCTTTATTTAAATAAGTTAAAGCATTTGTTACCTAAACCCTTTATATTCCCGATATGTGTCTGCTGTACCATGTACTTGTATGAAAAAGTATCCTTTTCTCTTTGTATTGCTTCCTTTGTGTGAAATCCCCGGTGTTCCTGCTAGTCCCTCTGCTTTTCTATTAAAAACTGACCACACTAGGCAGGAGAACACATCGTGGTCAGTTCTCTAGCTATGCTGGGAACTCAGTATACTCTCCTCCAATGACCAGACTTGCCCTGACACGCCCACGCTGCACATCCATTCACTGGGTAGCTCAATGTGCTGCTGCTCCTCCTATCTAATTTTTGATACATCTATAGGCAGCTTAACCACCAAGGACATCATATGATGTCCTGGACTTTGAGTGGAGATTTGTGAATGATGGGGACAGCTGCAGGCATTATTCAGATATCATCTTTTGCAGCCGGCAATTCCCGGCACCAAAAGAACAATCAAAGCAGTAGTTCAGTCGCTTGATCGTTCTTACAGGCGGTGGGAGGGAACGCCCCCACCCTTCCCGCCACCCTCCGATGCTTCGGCGACCTGGAGAAGGAATCCGCCGGTGGCAGATGTTCACCATAGAGAATACTGAGGACCAGATGATCCCTGGCAGTCTTTGACTCTCGGAGGCCCGGGCGCGACCAGTGCTGTATTTTGGCCTAGGCCGACAAGACCCAGGCCTAGGGCGGCACCTTGCAGGGGGGCAGGAAAAAGTTGCCCCCCCCCTCGACCTGAGACTCTATTGGCCATTGGTTGCTAGAGCCGTCCCTCTCACCCCTCTCCCTCACCCCCCTTCGCTCTCTCTCACATCTCCCCCCTCTCTCTCTCTCTCACACCTCCCCCCTTTCTCTCTCTCTCTCACACCTCCCCCCTCTCTCTCACCCCCCCTCTATCTCAACCCCTCCTCTTTCACCCCCCTCTCTCTCTCACCCACCCTCTCTCCCACCCCCCTCCCTCTCCCACTCCCCTCTCCCAATCCCGCCCCCCTCTCACCCCCACTCCCTCTCCCTCTACCGCCCCCCTCTCACCCCCCCCCCCCCTTGTGAGCTCTCAGGGGTTCATGCTGGGACTTTTGGAGGGAGTCACATCCATTAAAAAGGAAGGAGTGGGGCAAATTTACATAGGAGGGGGGAGGAGGCGCCCAATTTTAGTCTTGCCTAGGGCAGCACAAAACCAAAATACACCACTGGGCGCGACGTCATGACGTCAGGTCCGGATTGGCAGTTGTAAACAATTTTTTTTTTTTTTTATCTCAGTCTTTCCTGCCTAGAGGAGAGATGTGGAGTCTTATAGACACCACATCTCTCCATAAAGAGGACCTGTCATGCCCGATTCCTATTACAAAGGATGTTTCTTGTAATAAGAATAAAAGTGATCAAAAACGAAAATATTAAATTTAAAACGGAAAGTGTAAAAATATAAGAAATTAAAATGAAATCAACAATAAAAATTTTAAGCGCCCCCGCGTGCTTTCACGCAGAAGCGAACGCATATGTACGTTGCGCCCACATATGTAAATAGGGTTCAAACCAAACATGTGAGGTATCACCGTGAACGTTGGAGCGAGAGAAATAAATATAGCCCAAGACCTCCTCTTATTACTGTAAACTGGTAACCTGTAAAAATGTTTAAAGTATCACCTATGGGGATTTTTAAGTACTGAAGTTTGGCGCCATTCTACAAGTGTGTGCAATTTTAAAGGGTGGCATGTTAGGTATCTTTTTACTCAGAGTAACATTATCTTTCACAATATAGAAAAAAATTGGACTAACTTTAGTATTTTGTTTTTTTTTTTTAATTAAAAAAAAAAACACGTATGGAAAATTGCTGCCCAAACACGGTGTGACATAAAAAGTTGCAACGATCGCCATTATATTTCCTAGGGTCCCTGCTAAAAAAAAAAAATAAAAAATATGTTTGGGGGTTCTGAGTAATTTTCTAGCAAAAAAAATATGATTTTTTACATGTAGGAGAGGATGCCAGAATAGACCCATCTGGGTTTACAGACTGTTGTCCGATTGTCACATGACTAATCTGGCTGCTTGTCACATGACTAATCTGGCTGCTTGTCACATGACTAATCTGGCTGCTTGTCACATGACTAATCTGGCTGCTTGTCACATGACTAATCTGGCTGCTTGTCACATGATTGTAATCTGGCTGCTGGTCACATGATTGTAATCTGGCTGCTGGTCACATGATTGTAATCTGGCTGCTTGTCACATGATTGTAATCTGGCTGCTGGTCACATGATTGTAATCTGGCTGCTGGTCACATGATTGTAATCTGGCTGCTGGTCACATGACAGTTTTGGCTCTCGCTGACCGTAGGGCTGTGCACAGGGGGAGGAATACTTCGATATCTATCACTTCAGATCAAATATCAGCTTTAAATGAGGAAACTGACGATGGTCTGGCGCCTACCTTCCGGAGCATAGTGTTGGGCAGTTTGCGGATTCTCTCCACGTTGTCTGGACTGACGCCCAGCTCATAGCAGCAGACTCGGAGCAGCTCTCTGTAGGTCAGGGCCTCCCTGTCCATCTCCACCTCGATGAAATCGTTGTCCCCGGGGGCACTGCTCTGAATTCTCACTTTCAGGACTAATTCTACCCAAGAGAAACAAAAATCACATCAGAAATACAGAATGCAATCTATAGAATGTCAGTCTTTGTAGCGTTCACAGATAGCAGCATGTTCAGCTTCCTTTTCCATCTAAGGCTGGCCATAGATTATGCGATTCCCTTTCCTGCAACCTGAAAGAAAATCACTTGATTCCCCCCATTAACACAGTCAATGAGTCCCACTGAGCTATTGTGTTCTCCTGGGGGGGGGGCATCCCTGCTGGGAGAACACAGTGATTGTTGCTAGCGGCTACAGCAGCAGGCAGTAATAGCATGCTACAAATTCAACATGCTGGTTGTATCCAGGTCGATCGATAGTTCAACTTAGGTACAATCAGCCCATGCCCATACATGGTTGAAATCTCGGCAAGTCCCTGTTGAACCAGCAGAGATTCGATCCATCTATGGCTGGCTTAACACAACAAAGAAGACCCACCGGTAAAAACATTTCTCTGGTAAGGCTGGAGCTCTCCAACCAGCGGACACCCTGAGCTTTGCAGATTGGAGATTTTTGGCTCTCGCTCAGCAGGAGGTGTGTCCAGTGTGGCTGCTTTAGAGCCGGTTCACACTGGGGCGACTTGTCAGGCGACCTGGTCGCCTGCCATAGATTAGCACAGGACCCGTTCTAATAGAGCGACACAAGTCGCTCCGACTTAGAAAAAGGGTCCTGTACTACTTTGGGGCGACCTGGAGCGACCTGCATTGACTTCAATGATATGAAGTCCGTGCATGCCGCTCCGAGGTCGCGGTGCGAGCTGCGCACCGCGACTTCACAGGTCGCCCCGGCAAGTCGGGTCGCGCCTATGTGAACCGGCTCTTAGAAGGAACACACAATTGCCTCGTTTCCACTGAGCGGAACGGTTCGGGTCGGTACAGTTTGGAAGGGTTAGAATGGTCCAGTCTATTCAGGTGAGCGTTTCCACTGCAAGTCGGGCCACCAGGGACCATGCGGGGTTTACACCAAATGAGGTGTTTGTTTTGCTCTTTCATTTGACGTGAGCATTGAAGTTTTCCTGTCCGCCAATCAGTGGAATCTATCGTGTGACGCCAGTAGCTCCGCCCTAACCGTACCGTACCATTTCCTATGGCCCTACATCTGAAGCAGGACCAGGAATGGTGCGGTTTGGTTCAGTTGTATGGGCCACTTTCATAATGGAAACACCCAAAATAGCGTACCGTACCGAACCGACCCGAACCGATCCGCTCAGTGGAAACGAGGCATAAGTAACACAATGTAACACAATGTAAGACCATCACACCTTTTGTAATGGTGAACCTGGTGAGTATTTAGCTGATTTAACCACTTCAGTTCTTTGAACATACATAGTATGTCCACAGGGTGAAGGGTTAAGCACAAGCTTAGGGCCGCAGCAGCTTCTGCTCATTTTCTTCACCTGGCTTAAGGCTGTAAAGTAAAAGTGATCCAGGCGGCCGTATAGCTGCCTGATCACTTGTACAAGAATAAAGATATATACATAGTGGCGCAAGCAGAGGGCATGTGGAAGCTGATAAATGTCCATAGGGTAGTCTTACGGACCATCCTTATTGTCCATGTGAAGATGGGGTACAATCTGTAATCTCTGGGCCAGCCTGGAAGGGAGCGGAGGCGATCTCCAAACTTGTAAAAAGCAGAGAGAAAACAGGCGCCTCTGGGTAAGATTGTAAAAGTTTTAATAAAAACTTACATAACAGTAAGTGGATGCAGGTCCATGAATGATCTGGTGTCCGGGGGCTGCTGGGGCCGTCTCTTGGGTCAATAGGGTGCCTCTCGCCTTGTTGTCCTGTCCGTCAGGAAGTGATGATGATGCGAGAAATTGAGTCAGAGGGCTGAACCGCAGGTGAACCCCAGCATCTGCTGTCTGGAGATCACCGGGGTGTTTGCGACGCGTTTTGGACCATGCTAATAGATTGGCTTGAAAAAGGAGCGCGCGCTGGCACTTCACCGCAGTGCGCATGCTCTGAAACGTGTCGCAAGCACGCCGGTGATCCCCAGATGGCAGACACTGCGGCTCACCTGTGGTCCAGCCCTCGGACTCAATTTCTCACATCAACATCACTTCCAGCCGGACAGGACAACAAGACAAGAGGCATCCCATTGACCCAAGAGACGGCCCCAGCAGCCCCTGGACACCGGATCATTCATGGACCTGCATCCACTTACTATTATGTACGATTTTAATGCATCCTGTCATATTAAAACTTTTACAATCTTACCCAGAGGCACCTGTTTTCTCTCTGCTTTTTACATGTTTGGAGATCGCTTCTGCTCCCTTCCAGGCTGGCCCTGAGATTACAGATTGTACCCCATCTTCACATGGACAATAAGGATGGTCCGTATAACTACCCTATGGACATTTACAGGGGCAGACTGACCATTTGGGCACTCGGGCACTCCCTCGAGGGCCTAGGGTCAGTAGGGGGCCCCATGAGACTCTACACACTATGGAAAGAAGCCAGGAACTTCCATGCAGGCTATGCTGCTATAGATATTTATTTTAAATGCCCACTCTATGAAGCTGAGCTGCAATTTGTAGGTGGGGTTTGATGTGGCTTGAGTGTGGACACAGGGGGCCCCATGATCTCCTATTGCCCAGGGGCCCCATGAGTTGTCAGTCCACCCCCCGGCATTTATCAGCTTCCACATGCCCTCTGCTTGCGCCACTATGTATATATCTTTATTCTTGTACAAGTGATCAGGCAGCTATACGGCCACCTGGATCACTTTTACTTTACAGGCTGAATCCAGGTGAAGAAAATGAGCAGAAGCTGCTGCAGCCATAAACTTGTGGTTAACCCTTCACCCCGTGGACATACTATCTATGTTCAAAGAACTGAAGTGGTTAAATCAGCTAAATACTCACTAGGTCCACCATTACAAAAGGTGTGCTTTGTGAAAAGGGGTGTGTCCCTTCCCTCCAATCAGCTCTCACTGAGCTCTGCATTACCTTCAGCTCAACTCTAACTACAGCTCTCCCCTTTTTTCTGACAGGCTGTATACTTTCTAGACTTTAACACGGGTGTAGAGAAGAGAAGACTGCAAATAAACAGGTACATCTTATGTAGGAGGATTGGTTTCATCTCTGTGTATATATATGTGGGTTTACAACCACTTTAAGCCAAATACCAGTTTTGAAGCTGGTAGGGTCCTGATGGAGGAGGGGTCTGAAAAACATGGCCGCCCAGCCCCCTCCTGCAGGGACGGAGACATATTTGTGAGCCCCCCCGGCAGATCGTACAGCGATACCTTTCATGTTAGATGGGAAGGCTCCGGTGAAGAAGAACGGCTGAAAGACTTGCATAGGTCCACCATGAGCGGCGCTGTGCGGTAGATTAGAGGGAACCGGTGAGAACATCCCGCGGTTCTGGGAGACTGGCGTCTGGCACACGGATCCAGTCTGTACCGGCGAGTGCGCACATTCTGGCGGGATTTGGACTTCGCCGTTGTAAAACAAAGCCGGGAATTTGTCCTCTTTCTTCACCGAAGCGGTCAGGTGAATGTTCTCCACGCCGTTGCTCAGTAAAGGAAAGCTGGTGGTGGGCGGCGGCTGTGCAGCGATGTGCGAGTTTCCGTTTTCAGCGAACGTTGCTGGGGTGGTCTCTTGCTTGACGGCGCTGTCGCGGGTATAACCGTATGGGAAAGGCGGATTGGCGAGGTAATTCGGGATAAAAGATAAATCGGGTTCAGGCTTAACTTCCTCTGCTTCCAAATCCTCCACTGCAATAAAAAGGAAACATTTATTAATAATAACAACAAAAAACGAGTCCGATAAATAAGAGGCTGAAAAATGCGGCAACTGGACGCCGAGTGCTACTGTATCCAGCAGCTTCGCGTTGTAGTCTGTCATAGATTTTGATTGGCTGTTTGCAGCGGAGCTATTAGGCTCCAGCCTGGATGCCCGCACGCCCGTTCTGACAGTAAAGGGCCATTCACCCGGCTGCAGATCACTTGCCCCGCTACCTCTGCCTTTTGTGGTGTGTCTCTTCCGAGCTGATAAAGGAGGGGAAGAAATAAACTCATCTTCTCTGGTTGTGTCCAGAGACCCAGGTAATTGTGGGAAAATGCACAGCTGTACTGACTCCTCCCCTGGACTGCAATGGCTTCCTCCGATTTGAGCTTCTCACAATGTGCATTAGAAGTTGCAGCAAGTTAGAAAGAGCCCACCTCGCTTTCTGGCTGGAGGGTCTGACTTGCTGCAGCTTCTAATGCACATTGTGAGAAGCTCACAGCGTGCAGGGAAATCAGTCAGCCATTGCAGTCCAGGGGAGGAGTCGGTACAGCTGTGCATTTTCCCACAATTCCCTGGACACACCCAGAGAAGATCCAGCATCATCTAGCCCACAGGTGTCAAACACAAGGCCCGCGGGAAAAATCCAGCCCACCAGGACATTTCATGTGGCCCTCACAGCTCTCCTGCAGCTGCAGCAACCCCTTCGTCTCAGCAGTCGGCAGCAGAAAGGAGGCAAGAACTGCTCCACCAGATTATGTACTTTCCCGTGCATCCGCGGAAAGGCTCGTCTCTAACCCCACCAATCTCAGCAATCAGCAGCAGAGGAGGACAGAACTCCCCCCTACAGATCCTTTACTCCTCTGTGCTGCCGCAGCACCCCCTCATCTCCACCTCCCATGGTCTCATCAGCATTCCTCTGGTCCTCCTCCAGACCTGGCACTTTCTGCTGTTAAGCTCACCCCCCCCCCAGCTTCTTCCTGGCAGGAGCACGAGGTAAAGATGATGAATGGTAATGCAAGGGAGGGGGGGAAACTCTTGGCTTCTGATGGTTGGGGGGAACTCTTGACTTCTGATGGTGGGAGGGGGGAAATCTTGGCTTCTGATGGTGGGGGGGGGGGGACGGGGACTCTTGACTTCTGATGGTGGGAGGGGGGAAATCTTGGCTTCTGATGGTGGGAGGGGGGAACTCTTGACTTCTGATGGTGGGGGGGGGGACTCTTGACTTCTGATGGTGGGGGGGGGGGGGAACTCTTGACTTCTGATGGTGGGGGGAGGGGGGGGTCTTGACATCTTAAGTAAAAAGGATGTGGGGTGCTCTAGACATGCAGTCTTACGTTCTTCTGTCTGGAATGATCACAGAGCGCCTGTGATCCTTATATATAAGATCACTGGTCTCTGTGATAGTTTCATAAGCCCCGCCCCCCTCACAGATAGAAACATGCCCCTAGGTACACATTTAACCATTTGATCGCCCCTGGGTTAACCCCTTCCCATGAGATTATTACAGTGACAGTGCATATTTTTAGCACTGATTACAGTAGTAATGTCACTGGTCCCCCCAAAAGTGTCAAAAATGTCAGTTAGGGGTCTGATCTGTCTGCTGCAATGTCGCAGTCCCGCAAAAAAATCGCAGATCACTGCCGTTACTAGTAAAAAAAAAACAAAACAATAAAAATGACAAAAATCTTTCCCGTAGTTAGTAGACGAGATAACTTTTGCGCAAACCAATCAAAATACGCTTATTGCGGGGATTTTTTTACCAAAAATATGTAGTAAAAAAAAAATTGGCATATAATGTTAATAAAAATTAGATTTTTAATTTTTCTTTTTTGGAGAATGTTATATAGCAGAATGTGAAAAATATTGTTTTTTTTTTTTTTTTTTCAGAATTGTCGCTCGGCGCCATTACTAGTAAAAAAAAAAAAAAAACAATAAAAATTACATAAATCTTTCCCCTAGTTTGTAGACGCGATAACTTTTGCGCAAACCAATCAAAATACGCTTATTGTGGTTTTTTTTTTTACCAAAAATATGTAGCAGAAAACAAATTGGCCTAAAATGTTCAAAAAAAAATTGATTTTTACATTTTTTTTGGGAATGTTATTTAGCAGAAAGTGAAAAATATATTTTTTTTTTTTTTCAGAATTGTCGCTCTTTTTTTGTTTATAGCACAAAAAATAAAAATCGCACAGGTGATCAAATACCACCAAAAGAAAAAAAACTCTATTTGTGGGTAAAAAAGGACATCAATTTTATTTGGGTACAGCGTCGTAGGACATTGCAATTGCCCGTCAAAGTAACGCAGTGCCGTATAGCAAAATAGGGCCTGGTCATTGAGCAGCCAAATCCTCCGGGGCTAAAGAAAATACTTCTGCTATATAAGCAAAGAGCTGTCAGTGAAATACCCAGAAAAAATCCACCAATCACAGAAATGGCATATCAGGGGCGGGGTCTGGTGATGTCACTACTGTGCCGCCCCCATCCCCACCTCACACGTGCTTCCCTGATCGCCCTCTGACACGCTGGGATGGCTTAGTTGCTCCGCCCTGATAGGTGACCTCTGATGCTCCGCCCCCCCACCCAACGCCCTTCGGTCTCTTCCTCCCCCGGAACCAAATTGTCGCTATTTTTTTGTTTATAGCGCAAAAAATAAAAAAATCGTGATCAAATACCAAAAGAAAGCTCTATTTGTGGGGAAAAAAATACATCAATTTTATTTAGGTACAGCGTCGCACGGCTGCGCAATTGCCCGTTAAAGTAACGCAGTGCTGAATCGCAAAATATGGCCTGGTCATTAAGGGGGGAAATCCTTCCGGGCCAGAAGTGGTTAACTGATTTATAAAGCGGCTTGAAGAAAGCGGCTTCCCCCATATGTGGAAATAAGCCAATTTTTACCAAAACAGGATGATACAAAAATGAGTCATTTTAACGATCTTCATAATAATGTTAGTTATATAGAATAAAGCTCATTTTTCTTTTTAAGCTTTGGATGAGGCGGTGAGGGGTTAGAGTCCCTGCTTGTGTCCTGCTGTATACTCAATGGGTCCTATTCATAAAAATAAAAAATAAATAAATAAAAATGTCTCTGTGAACGCGTGAATGCCTCAGCATTTGTATAACCAATATGAATGCTCCCCATTCTGTCTCTAATATGTGTATTTCTTATGACTGTCAGCTCCATCTAGTGCCCATAATGCATTATTTTCCTTTTTTTGGTATTTCAGAAAAACGCTGCATCCTGGCCACTAGATGGCGCTAACAATCATTAGAAATACACATATTAGACACATCATGGGGATTATCTGCAACAGCTGAGACTTTCGTGCAGCAAATTTGTTATAAATAGACGTCTATGTGTCCGGGTTATCATTGTCATTGGGACTGAAGGTGATGAGAAAATATAAAAACGTTGAGCTGTCACCTGGCCAGGAATAAAGGCGAAATGATCTTCCAATATAGATGATATTTGTTTTCAAAAGGAGAGCAGCCTACAAATGTCTTCACTGGACACCCCCCAAAATGTTGGGGGCATGTGGCCTGGATAACTCTCCAGCTGGCAGCTGACTGTCATTGACCAAGTATAGTCATAACCATATTTGGCCAATGGCGGCACCCAGGATGCCCACTGGCAGCATGAAACAAGATCTGCCCATTTAGTTTGCCCGTTCATCAAACTGAAAAGCCTGCAGACCCCCCATTACCACCAGGCCAGGGATGTGCTGAGAAAGCCCCTGTCCTTTGGCATTGGGACAAGGTTTCTTGCCAATGGGGTGCTCCCTGGTAGGGTACCCCCAAAATGTTGGGGGCATGTGGCCTGGATAGCTCTCCATCCGGCAGCTGACTGTCATTGACCAAATATAGTTATAACCATATTTGATCAATGGCGGCACCCAGGATGCCCGCTGGCAGCGTGAAACAAGATCTGCCCATTTCGTTCACTGGACACTTTAGCTTTTCACAATTTGGTGAACGGGCAAACTAAATAAGCAGATCTTGTTTCACGCTGCCAGCGGGCATCCTGGGTGCCGCCATTGATCAAATATGGTTAGGACTATATTTGGTCAATGACAGTCAGCTGGCAGCTGGAGAGCTATCTAAGCCACATGCCCTCAACATTTTGGGGGTAGCCTACCAGGGAGCACCCCATTGGCTACCAGGGAGCACCCCATTGGCAAGAAACCTTGTCCCCATGCCAATGGACAAGGGCTTTCTCAGCACATCCCTGGCCTGGTGGTAATGGGGGGTCTGCAGGCTTTTCACAGTTTGGTGAATGGGCAAACTAAATGGGCAGATCTTGTTTCACGCTGCCAGTGGGCATCCTGGGTGCTGTCACTGACCAAATATGGTCATGACTATTTTTGGTCAATGACAGTCAGCTGCCAGCTGGAGAGTTATCTAAGCCACATGCCCCCAACATTTTAGGGGCACCCCATTGGCAAGAAACCTCGTCCCCATGCCAATGGACAAGGGCTTTCTCAGCACATCCCTGGCCTGGTGGTAATGGGGGGTCTGCAGGCTTTTCAGAGTTTGATGAACGGGCAAACTAAATGGGCAGATCTTGTTTCACGCTGCCAGTGGGCATCCTTGGTGCCGCCATTGACCAAATATGGTTAGGACTATACTTGGTCAATGAAAGTCAGCTGCCGGCTGGAGAGCTATCCAGGCCACATGCCCTCAACATTTTGGGGGTACCCCACCAGGGGGCACCCCATTGGCAAGAAACCTTGTCCCCATGCCAATGGACAAGGGCTTTCTCAGCACATCCCTGGCCTGGTGATAGTGGGGGGGTCTGCAGGGGGAGGGGGCTAGAAAAGAATGGCAGACTTACCTCCCAGGACTCTCTTGATCTCCCTCTTGGAGGTGAGCTGAGCGGCTTTCTCTCCTTTGCTGGTGAAGATCTCTTTATCAGCCCCGGCTTCTAGCAGGTAGGACACGATGTGGAGGTGATTGCGTTTACAAGCCCAGTGCAGGCAAGTCCTGTGTACAGGGAGAAGACACGAGGCCGTCACACCAGAAATACAGACAAAACAGAACAAGAGGAGGCAACAAAGGTTTAATCCCAAAAACTCACATCTACCTCTACTATCTGGGTGGAAGCAGTAGTCTTTCTGCAGAGATCTGACAGAGGTCACTGCACACACACCAGCAGTCTTCTCTGCAGAGATCAGACACACCCGACAGAGAGGTCAATGCTCACACACAAGCAGCGGCCTCTCTGCAGAGATCACAGCACAAACACAGATACCAGCAGTCCTCTCTGCAGAGATCCAACACACCCGACAGAGATGCTGCTACTCACACACAAGCAGAGATCTGACGGATGTCCTTGCTCACACACACAAGCAGTGTCACAGGAGTGCAGTTCGTTCTGCACTCCTGTGACCCGTTTTGCTGCCATCACATTAACGCCATCTAGCCGCGGCAACAGTGTACGACGTCCAACCGCGGCAACAGTGTACGACGTCCAACCGCGGCAACAGTGTACGACGTCCAACCGCGGCAACAGTGTACGACGTCCAGCCGCGGCAACAGTGTACGACGTCCAGCCGCGGCAACAGTGTACGACGTCCAGCCGCGGCAACAGTGTACGACGTCCAGCCGCGGCAACAGTGTACGACGTCCAGCCGCGGCAACAGTGTACGACGTCCAGCCGCGGCAACAGTGTACGGCGTCCAGCCGCGGCAACAGTGTACGGCGTCCAGCCGCGGCAACAGTGTACGACGTCCAGCCGCGGCAACAGTGTACGACGTCCAGCCGCGGCAACAGTGTACGACGTCCAGCCGCGGCAACAGTGTACGACGTCCAGCCGCGGCAACAGTGTACGACGTCTAGCCGCGGCAACAGTGTACGACGTCTAGCCGCGGCAACAGTGTACGACGTCTAGCCGCGGCAACAGTGTACGACGTCCAGCCGCGGCAACAGTGTACGCCGTCTAGCTGCGGCATACACAGTAACCGCGGCTTCTCTTCCCAGAAATTCCATCGTCACTATACGAAATATGAACTCAGAAGAGGAGAGTAAGGCTGGCCATACATGATACAATTTTCTTTCAGTTTTCTGTCAGATTTTCTTGAAATTTACCTTCAACTATGTAGTACGAAGGCCTGCCTAATTGGATACAAGTGAATGTGTTGTTTAGCTTTGACCTCACATTATGTGGTTTGTGGTAGATCTACCAGAAAATTGTACAACAAAAGTTGGACATATATGGCCAGCCTTAATGTTTACATTATGTAGTAACCATGGCAACTGTATACACAGCAACCACGGCATCCGTAGGGAATCTCTAACAACAATGGTTGCTATGGAGACATGCAGACATGTTTATAGAACACTTGCAGCAGCCGGAAAACTAAGTCAGAGTGATCAGAAGAGAAAACCAGAGGAGAGGAGGTGTCTGTGTATACAGGAAACCATTCACTTCCATTTTCTACAGTCTGCACACATCACCCTCCATGCAGACTCAGTCTGACTATCCTTTGTACTTGTAGTGATGTGTATGACGTATATACAGGTCACCCTCCATGCAGACGTGGTGCAGTCTGAACATCCTCGATGTAGCTATAGTGATCTGTATATTATACAGTGAACATGTCACCCTCCATGCAGACTCAGTGAAGTCTGACTATCGCTTATGTACTTGTAGTGATGTGTATATACACGTCACCCTCCATGCAGACGCGATGCAGTTTTAAAATCCCCTATGTATCCGTAGTGATGTGTATGACGTATACTGTATACACAGCGAACATGTCACCCTCCATGCTGACACAGAGAGGTTTGAACGTCCTCTATGTATCTGTAATGACGTGTATATACAGTGTACATGTCACCCTCCATGCGGACATGGTACCATCGGAACATCCTCTATCTACAGTGATGTGTATGACATGCATATATATATAAATATAGTGTACATGTCACCCCCCCATGTGGACATAGTACCATCGGAACATCCTCTGTCTATATACAGTGAATATGTCACCCTCCATGTGGACATGGTACAATCTGAACATCCTCTTATATACAGTGATGTGTATGACATGCATATATACAGTGAACATGTCACTCTCCATGAGGACTCGGTGCAGTTTGAACGTCCTCTATGTATCTGTAAAGACGTGTATATATACAGTGAACATGTCACCCTCCATGTGGACATGGTACAATCTGAACACCCTCTGTCTATATACAGTGATGTGTGTGACATGTATATATACAGTGAATGTGTCACCCTCCATGCGGACATGGTACAATCGGAACATTCTCTGCCTATATACAGTAATGTGTATGACATGCATATATACAGTGTACATGTCACCCTCCATGCGGACGCGGTGCAGCCACTCACCAGCCGTTGATCTCATTCTGGGAGTTGACGTCCACCCCGGAGCTGAGCAGTTTCTGCACTTCTTCCAGGTCCCCCAATGCAGATGCTTCCCTCAGTCTTTCTTCCATGTATGTGGGGGGATCGGTCATACAGAGCCGGGGGAGGGGGTACTTCTGATCTGATAGGGAACACAGGGCTCAGGTCTGCATGGAGGATGTGGGGAGGACACACAGATCAGGATGGGAGAGGGGGAGACACTGAACAGATCTGGTTGGAGGAGACACAGATCAGATCTGCATGGAGGATGTTTGAAGGACTGGGTACAGATCTGATTAGAGGCAGAGAAATCAGATCTGCATGGAGGATGGCCTGGGTACAGATCTGATTGGGGACTCAGAGATCAGATCTGGTTGGAGGATGTATGAAGGACTGGGTACAGATCCGATTAGAGGCACAGAAATCAGATCTGCATGGAGGGTGTAGGAATGACAGGGTACAGATCTGGTTGGGAACACAGAAATCAGACCTGCATGGAGGATGTATGAAGGACTGGGTACAGATCTGGTTGGGGACACAGAGATCAGATCTGGATGGAGGGTGTAGGACTAGGAAGGACAGGGTACAGAATCAGCTCTGGTTGGAGGATGTTTAGAGGACAGAGGTCAGATCTGCATGGAGGATGTAGAGGGAATAGGTCAGGTTGGAGGATGCATGGAGGCCACAAAGATCAGATCTGCATGGAGGATGGAGAGAGTATAGATCTGGTTTGAGGATGTGTGGAGGACACAGAGGTCAGATCTGCATGGAGGATGTAGGATGGAGAGGGTATAAATCTGGTTGGATGTTTGAGGGACACAGGGGTCAGATCTGCATGGAGGATGTAGGACGAAGAGGGTCTAGATATGGTTGAAGGAAGAATGGATGACACACAGATATCAGATCTGCATGGAGGATGTGGGGTTGTACAGGGGATAGGTCTGGTTGGAGGACACAGAGGTCAGATCTGCATGGAGGATGTTAGGACTGGGTACAGATCTGGTTGGAGGATGGGGAGGGTATAAATCTGGTTGGAGGATGTTTGGAGGACACAGGGGTCAGGTCTGCATGGAGGATGTAGGATAGAATGTAAAGATCTGATTGGAGGATGTATGTATGACACACAGAGGTCAGATCTGCATGGAGGATGTAGGGGGTAAAAATCTGATTGGAGGATGTATGGATGACACAGAGATCAGATCTGCATGGAGGGTGTGGGGTTGTACAGGGGACAGGTCTGGTTGGAGGACACAGAAGTCAGATCTGCATGGAGGATGTAGGAAGGAGAGGGTATAGATCTGATTGGAGGATGTATAGATGACACACAGAGATCAGATCTGCATGGAGGATGTAGGAAGGAGAGGGTAAAGATCTGATTGGAGGATGTATGGATGACAGAGATCAGATCTGCATGGAGGATGTAGGGTTTTTCAGGGGACAGGTCTGGTTGGGGGACACAGAGATCAGGGCTTAGGTCTGCATGGAGGATGTGGCACACAGAGATGAGACGTGGGAGGACACACACAGCTCAGAAGGACAGACTTCGGTCGGGCTGCAGGCACATTGGAGGTATGCAGGGCCCGGTGTCCGGCCTCCCCCGGGGTGCAGAGCGGGGAACCTCAGGCTCGATGCACAGCGCTGGGGGGCGGGATTGGAGGGGACACCACACAGCTCAGCAGATTGGTTCCGGGGGAGGAAGAGACCGAAGGGCGCTGGGTGGGGGGGGCGGAGCATCAGAGGTCACCTATCAGGGCGGAGCAACTATGGCATCCCAGCGTGTCAGAGGGCGATCAGGGAAGCACGTGTGAGGTGGGGGGGGGGGGGGGGGGGCGGCACAGTAGTGACATCACCCGACCCCGCCCCTGATATGCCATTTCTGTGATTGGTGGATTTTTTCTGGGTATTTCACTGACAGCTCTATGCATATATAGTATAGCAGAAGAATTTCCTTTTAAACTTTTTCGTTTTATTAAGTTAACCACGTCAGCTCCAGAAGATTTAACCCCCCCCTTCATGACCAGGCTTATTTTTTGCGATTCGGCACTGCGTGACTTTAACGGACAATTGTGCGGTCGTACGAAGCTGTACCCAAATAAAATTCATGTCCTTTTTTTATAACAAACAGAGCTTTCTTTTGTTGGTATTTGATCACCTCTGCAATTTTTATTTTTTTGCGCTATAAACAAAAAAAGAGCGACAATTCTGGAAAAAAAAAAATATATATATATATATATATATATATATATATTTTTTTTTTTTTTTTTTTTCACATTCTGTTATATAACATTCCCAAAAAAAAAAAAAGAAAATTAAAAATCTAAATTTTTTAACATTTTAGGCCAATTTGTTTTCTGCTACATATTTTTGGTAAAAAAAAATCGCAATAAGCGTTTCTTGATTGGTTTGCGCAAAAGTTATCGTGTCTACTAACTAGGGGAAAGATTTATGTCATTTTTATTGTTATTTTTTTAGTAGTAATGGCGGCGATCTGCGATTTTTAGCGGGACTGCGACATTGCAGCGGACAGATCGGACCCCTAACATTTTTGACACTTTTGGGGGGACCAGTGACATTACTACAGTAATCAGTGCTAAAAATAGGCACTGTTACTGTACTAATGACACTGGCATGGAAGGGGTTAACCCAAGGGTGATCAAAGGGTTAAATGTGAGCCTAGGGGAGTGTTTTCTAACTGTATGGGGGAGGGACACTACATAGGAGGATCACAGGAGCTCTGTGTTCATTCCAGAGAGAAGAACGGTCAGCTGTGTTTACAACAGCAGACCGCGTCGTTCTCTCTCCACGGGGAGAGATCGTGGGTGCCCGGCGGCAATCGCGGGTGCCCGGCGGCAATCGTGGCCGCCGGCCTCGTGGATCAGCTTCCCTGCTGCCTAATGGGGGCCCCCAGGATCGCTCCTGTGTTCCGACATACCCATATATCTGCGACGGGCGGTCAGCACATGATTGGATAGAAATTTGTACATCTCATCAGTGTTGGGGGTAACTAGTTACAAAGTAACGGATTACAGTAACTACATTACTTTTTTTGGTAACGAAGTAAAGTAACTAGTTACAATACTAATATTGGTAACTATACTACTTTACTAGGCTATAGGAGGTAACTACACTACTTTACTAGGCTATAGGAGGTAACTACACTACTTTACTAGGCTATAGGAGGTAACTACACTACTTTACTAGGCTATAGGAGGTAACTACACTACTTTACTAGGCTATAGGAGAGAACTACACTACTTTACTAGGCTATAGGAGGTAACTACACTACTTTACTAGACTATAGGAGAGAACTACACTACTTTACTAGGCTATAGGAGGTAACTACACTACTTTACTAGGCTATAGGAGGTAACTACACTACTTTACTAGGATATAGGAGGTAACTACACTACTTTACTAGGATATAGGAGGTAACTACACTACTTTACTAGACTATAGGAGGTAACTACACTACTTTACTAGGCTATAGGAGAGAACTACACTACTTTACTAGGCTATAGGAGGTAACTACACTACTTTACTAGGCTATAGGAGATAACTACACTACTTTACTAGGCTATAGGAGGTAACTACACTACTTTACTAGGCTATAGGACGTGACTACACTACTTTACTAGGCTATAGGAGATAACTACATTACTTTACTAGGCTATAGGAGGTAACTACACTACTTTACTAGGCTATAGGAGATAACTACACTACTTTACTAGGCTATAGGAGGTAACTACACTACTTTACTAGGCTATAGGAGGTAACTACACTACTTTACTAGACTATAGGAGGTAACTACACTACTTTACTAGGCTATAGGAGGTAACTACACTACTTTACTAGGCTATAGGAGGTAACTACACTACTTTACTAGGCTATAGGAGGTAACTACACTACTTTACTAGGCTATAGGAGGTAACTACACTACTTTACTAGGCTATAGGAGATAACTACACTACTTTACTAGGCTATAGGAGGTAACTACACTACTTTACTAGGCTATAGGAGGTAACTACACTACTTTACTAGGCTGTAGGAGGTAACTACACTACTTTACTAGGCTATAGGAACGCGCTTTCCTTCGTTACCCAAGCCGTGCGATACAATCGTTATTTCGGAGAATAGAGAAGGATGAAGTTTATGACTTTTTGTTGCACTTTATGTTTTATTCTGTTTTTTTCAGGTTTTCTTCTCATGTTTCCCAAAGCCTGTGTTTATACAATAAACTCTATGCAGAAAGAGTGTCATGTATCTTCTTCTACACGATCAATTAAGAAAGAGGAAAGTAAAGTAATAAGTAGTGAAGTTACTTTTCAAATGCAGTAACTAGTAAAGTAATCTTGTTACAATTTACAGAAGTAACTAGTTACATTTTTTGAGTAACTACCCCAACGCTGCATCTCATATACTACATATGCCAGCATGGGGCCATCTCTGTCCCCTGCCTGGCCAGATAATGGCATAATCCTTCCTCCCTCCTATATGTTTCCACAGATTTTTATCAGCCATGTGATGCCATGGCAGACTGCTTCTGGCAGATTATAATAAAAAGAGAAATGACCCGGCCAATCTATCAACACCACATCCCAAAAGTGAAGACATTAAAAAATATATAAAACTTGAAAAAGGTGAACTGTTATGGTAATAAACACTAAAAATTCCTAAAATAGAATAGCAGCTCCCACCAATTCAAGTACTCATGTGCTTGTGAAATAATAAAATGTATAGTAAAAAATGGTGCGCTAATCAAAGTATAAATGGTATACACAAGTAGATATGCTGTGCAAAAATAGCCAATAATGTGCAAATAGTAAATATAAAATATGAAAAATCGATCGATTCGTTCTTCGAAAAAATTCAATCACATCACACCCTTGTGCAAAATAGCAACTCTTGTGCAAATGAAGAATAAAACCAATCAGTTCAATCCAGAATCTCAGTTCATATATAAAAAGTCCATGAATGATTACATTCCATCAGTAAAAATAGTCAATAAATAAATCAAAAAAACAAATCAGAAAATGTAACCACTCCAAATGTTTCAAATAAATACTGAATACATCTTCATCCACTGTCAGTAAATCTCATATCCATGATTCCAGATATATAGAAGAAAAAAAAAAGAAGATAATAGTGCAATATTGTCTAAATAAAGTTCACTAATTTAAAGTGAATAAATCCAATCGTGTAAAAACAGTGAAAGTGCTCAAATTTGTGCAGGGTGGTGATAAAAATTAAAAAAAAAAAATAAAAATAAAAAATCATTCATGGACTTTTTATATATGAACTGAGATTCTGGATTGAACTGATTGGTTTTATTGTTCATTTGCACAAGGGTGTGATGTGAATGAATCACTGATTTTTTTTTGAAGAAAGAATCGATAGATTTTACATATTTTATAGTCACCATTTGCACTTTATTGGCTATTTTTGCACAGCCTATCTACTTGTATATATCATTTATACTTTGATTAGTGTACCCTTTTTTTTACTATACATAAAAAAATATATGAAATAGCGGGACTTTCAAGGTGTTGGCTACCCCCCTTCAGTAAACTCAAACTAGACAAATTTTATCATAAAAAATGACTTTATTAGACATAACAAATCTAAAAGGATTATTGGTTGTAAACCATAAACTTTAAAATCACATCCATACAAACAAAGTATACATCATAAATGACTAATGGTAAAACCACTCTCAAAATAAGGGGTTTTCCCCCTTGTACTCCAGAACTGCAGCTACTTTAAAAACCCAATTCCAAAAAAAGTTGGGACACTGTACAAATTGTGAGTAAAAAAGGAATAGACTAATTTACAAATCTCATAAACTTATATTTTATTCACAATATAATATAGATAACATATCAAATGTTGAAAGTGAGACATTTTGAAATGTCATGCCAAATATTGGCTCATTTTGGATATCATGAGAGCTACACATTCCAAAAAAGTTCGGAAAGGTGGCAATAAGAGGCCGGAAAAGTTAAATGTACATATAAGGAACAGCTAGAGGACCAATTTGCAGCTTATTAGGTCAATTGGCAACATGATTGGGTATAAAAAGAGTCTCTCAGAGTGGCAGTGTCTCTCAGAAGTCAAGATGGGCCGAGGATCACCAATTCCCCCAATGCTGCGGCGAAAAATAGTGAAGCAATATCAGAAAGGAGTTTCTCAGAGAAAAATTACAAAGAGTTTGGAGTTATCATCATCTACAGTGCATAATATCATCCAAAGATTCAGAGAATCTGGAACAATCTCTGTGCGTAAGGGTCAAGGCCGGAAAACCATACTGGATGGCGGTGATCTTCAGGCCCTTAGACGGCACTGCATCACATACAGGAATTCTACTGTAATGGAAATCACAACATGGGCTCAGGAATACTTCCAGAAAACATTGTCGGTGAACACAATCCACCGTGCCATTCGCTGTTGCCGGCTAAAACTCAATAGGCCAAAAAAGAAGACATATCTAAACATGATCCAGAAGCGCAGGCGTTTTCTCTGGGCCAAGGCTCATTTAAAATGGACTGTGGCAAAGTGGAAAACTGTTCTGTGGTCAGACAAATCAAAATTTGAAGTTCTTTTTGGAAAACTGGGACGCCATGTCATCCGGACTAAAGAGGACTTGGACAACCCAAGTTGTTATCAGCGCTCAGTTCAGAAGCCCGCATCTCTGATGGTATGAGGTTGCATGAGTGCGTGTGGCATGGGCAGCTTACACATCTGGAAAAGCACCATCAATGCTGAAAGGTATATCCAAGTTCTAGAACAACATATCCCATCCAGACGTCGTCTTTCAGGGAAGACCTTGCATTTTCCAACATGACAATGCCAGACCACATACGGCATCAATTACAACATCATGGCTACGTAGAAGAAGGATCCGGTTACTGAAATGGCCAGCCTGCAGTCCAGATCTTTCACACATAGAAAACATTTGGCGCATCATAAAGAGGAAGATGCGACAAAGAAGACCTGAGACAGTTGAGCAACTAGAAGCCGTATTAGACAAGAATGGGACAACATTCCTATTCCTAAACTTCAGCAACTTGTCTCCTCAGTCCCCAGACGTTGGCAGACTGTTATAAAAAGAAGAGGGGAGGCCACACAGTGGTAAACATGGCCTTGCCCCAACTTTTTTGAGATGTGTCGATGCCATGAAATTTAAAATCAACTTATTTTTCCCTTGAACGGATACATTTTCTCAGTTTAAACATTTGATATGTCATCTATGTGTAACGCCCCTGCGTTTTATGTATAATGTGGATTTACAGCTGCAGAAATATTCCACTTCAGTAGTCATGTAGAGAAACGCTGAGACACCAATCCCAACTCCCAAGACTCATCATGTGTGGATAGTCTCAATTCAGCAAGTAGATACACACACTCAATAAGATGTTCCTAGAGTGACTTATATGTATAGTAATATAGTGATGATAGGCTGAAGAGACAGGTTGGGTAGAGATGGTAGATGACAGACACTTGAAAGGAATGTTCTTGAAAGTAAGATAGTAGCAGATGGGATGCAGATAGGTTTAGCAATCATGTATGGTAGCAGATGATAGAGTAGCAGGTGAACATACAGGATAGACCAACCCAGTGCAAGAGCAGATGGTATTAGGCTCAAGAGCTAGCAATCTTAGTTAATGCAGATGTAGTAATAGTCCTTAGTATGCAGAGCTAGATAGTGTAAGCTTTAGTATGAAGGTTATAGAGGTTTCCCCTGTGGGGTACTTATCACTAGTAGCAATGTAGTAGAGGAGAGGTTCGGCAAGAGCGGATGATCCGGTAACGGGATACAGGGATCAGCAGCGTGGTTCCGATAGCGAGGTATGCTTGCAAGCATGAGAGCTTCAAGGCAGATTATGCGGCGTTGAACGAACATGTGAGTGAGACCGCCGGAGGTTGAAATAGCCGCTCCAGCGGCGCTCAGTGATGACAGCATCGGTCTTAAAGGTGTATGCGTACCTTACCAAAAGAGAATGGTGGGGCGCATACACTTAGGAAAAGTAGAATTAGGGTACCAAAGGTACCAGAACATTACAGTACCCCCCCCTTAAGGCCGGCTCCTGAAGGCCTGTGGAGCTGGTTTGTCTGGGTACTTCGCATGAAAGTTGCGGATTAATCTAGGGGCATGTATGTCAGAGGTGTTTAGCCAGGTGTCGTCTTGGGGCCCATAATTCTTCCATCGAACTAAGTATTGAAGTTTTCTTCTGTGGATACGAGAATCCAGAATCTCTTTTATCTCATATTCTTCTCCACCTTCAACTTGTACAGGAGGAGGAAGTGGGATAGTAGGCCTTATTCCTTGGTCAGGAACATGGGGCTTCAGTAGCGACACATGGAAAATGGGATGTATTTTGAGGTCTATTGGCAATGTAAGCTGTACTGCAGCTTTTCCAATAAGTTTCTTGATTGGGAAAGGTCCCAAGAAGAGAGGTCCAAGCTTTTTGCTAGGGATTTTCAGTCTTAAATTTTTTGTTGAGAGCCAAACGAGGTCCCCAATAGCATACTGAGGAGAAGGTCTTCTGCGAAGATCATAGTACTTCTTTTGTTGACTATGAGCGTGTGCAATGGTAGTATTAAGCAAACCCAGAGAGTCCTTTATTTGGGTAACATAGTCTGAGGCTACTGGGTTATTTGAAGGAAGGATGCGTGGTGGAAGAATAGAGGGATGAAGTAGAACGGACTCTGCTTGGTCGTACTGTGGGTTGCGTTGTTGTAGGCAAATTCTGCCAGAGGGAGAAGATCCACCCAATCATCCTGTTGGTAAGAAGTGTAACAACGTAAATATTGCTCGATGCATTGGTTGACTCTTTCAGTCTGTCCGTTGGTCTGCGGATGGTAAGGAGAAGTGAGCTTCCGCTCAATTCGTAGTATGTGACATAGTTCTTGCCAGAACTTGGAAATAAATTGTGATCCACGGTCAGACAGAAGAGTTTTTGGGATACCATGTAACTTAAAGACATGTTTCATCAGGAGTTCTGCCGTTTGTTTGGACGAAGGTAGTCTGCGAATAGCAATGAAATGTGCCATCTTTGTCAGATGGTCCACTGACACCAAGATGGTATTAAATCGTTTGGAAGAAGGTAGTTCTACTATAAAGTCCAAGGACACAACTTCCCATGGAGTTTGGGGTATTGGTAGACTGCATAGTAGACCGGATGGTCTCGTAGTGTCAATTTTGGACCTGGCACAGACATTGCATGAAGAGACGAATTTTTGTATAGATGTTTTCATGTCAGGCCACCAGAATTGTCTGGTAATCAGATTAAGAGTCTTTGTCATACCCATATGTCCTGCCATAGGCACATCATGCGATAATTCCAAGATCTTGGTGCGCATGGTAGGTGGTATGTAAAGTTTGTCGTTGTAGTAGAGGAAGCCTTCTGCATCGGTATTTAGTTGTGGTGGGGGTGAATCCAAACTTATACCATGCAAAACCTCTTCCTTCAAAGAACGGACAACTCCAATAATACGCTTGTGAGGTATTATAGGAACGGAAGGGATTTCGAAGTAGTTTTCTTCAGTTAGTCGTGATAGTGCATCCGCCTTTTTGTTCTTATCTGCGGGTGTGTAGGTCACTAGGAAGTTAAACCTTAGAAAGAATAGTGACCATCGTACCTGTCGGTGAGAGAGAGTTTTGTTAGTCTGAAGATATTGAAGATTTTTATGGTCCGTGTATATAAGTATTGGTAATTGGGTGCCTTCGAGTAAATGTCGCCAATTCTCCAGAGCCAATTTTATAGCAAGCAGTTCCTTTTCACCCACGGGGTAATTTACCTCTGGACTGCTTAAGGATTTAGAAAAGAAGGCGACTGGATGGAGAGGTGAAGTGTTAGTTGGTCGTTGGGAGAGTATTGCTCCTACTGCCATGTTTGACGCATCTACTTCCAGAATGTATTGGAGGGATGGGTCTGGATGGCGTAGTATGGGAGCAGAAGTAAACCTTGTCTTTAACAGGTGAAAAGCTTTATTTGCTTCATCTGACCATTTGAATGGTCTCTTAATGCTAGTGAGCTGTGTGAGGGGTCTGAAATAGGTTGAAATAGCCGCTCCAGCGGCGCTCAGTGATGACAGCATCGGTCTTAAAGGTGTATGCGCACCTTACCAAAAGAGAATGGTGGGGCGCATACACTTAGGAAAAGTGGAATTAGGGTACCAAAGGTACCAGAACATTACACTATGTTGTATTCTGAATAAAATATTGAAACTTCCACATAATTGCATTCTGTTTTTATTCACAATTTGTACAGTGTCCCAACTTTTTTGGAATCTGGTTTGTACAGTAGCAGGAATATAAAGGGGACAGAAAGCTCCGTCCGACGCGTTTCGTCTTTAGGCTTCTTCAGGGGTGTATACAGAGAATTCAGGTGGGTTACTACAAAAGACAAAGAAAAAAGAAACACACTAATAGAAAATAAATATACTTATATAATACATTCTTTCAATACTCTTTATTATTTTATTATATAATACATTCTATATTCAGTATAGGAAAGTTCTCATGATTTGAATCTATAGTCTTAGAGGGAATACCAATGCTCGCTTCAAGTTCAAAACAGGCAGCCTCCTAAGTGACCAAAAAAGGTCAAGATGGGATAGGATTGCACCCGAAGAGAAGGAAGGCCCACCTACTCCAGACTAAGTGCGTTTTTAGCCCATTTTTGACGCATTTTGCATTAGTTAACTGACCAAATAAAAAGAAAAAAAGCATAAAAATATGCAAAATGTGTGTCTGAAAACGCAGAAAGCACACCAAAAAGCACTGCAGAAATGCTCAAAAGCAACATGCATAGGTGTGAATGGAGCCTAAAGTAAAACTTAGACTCCATTCACACCCGAGCATATCAAAATAACTGCGTTTTTTTAGACATTTCTTTAAGCTTTATTGCAGCTTGTTGCAAGCTTTTTTTTTTTTAAGTGTCTTTGAAGTGTATTACAAGCTTTTTACAGCTCCAGATGTTTGTGTTTAGCCAATAGGAAGCACTAGGGGGAGGAGAGGAAATTAGTGGTGGAGAGCTGCTGTTTAAGCAGAAAACGAGTGGCAAAACGATTGTAAAACACTCAATTTAGGGATTTCTATTGAAGTCTATGTGGCCATAAAGGCTTAACCTCTTCATGCCTAAGCCTTTTTCTGACGTGTGTTGCTTACAAGTTGAAATCAGTATTTTCTGCCAGAAAATTACTTAGAACCCCCAAGCATTATATATATATATATATATATATATATATATATATATATATTTTTTTTTAACAGAGACCCTAGAGAATAAAATGTCAATTGTTGCAATATTTTATGTCAAACTGTATTTGTGCAGCAGTCTTTCAAATGCAATTATCTGGGAAGAAATACACTTTCATGAATTAAGGCAAACTTTACTGTTTTTTTTTTGTCTAATGTGAAAGATGATGTTACATTGAGTAAATAGATACCTAACATGTCATGCTTTAAAATTGCGCACACTCATGGAATGGCGACAAACGACGGTACTTAAAAGTCTCCATAGGCGACACTTTAACCACTTCCCCAAATCGACGTACCTGATATGCAGCTGCAGGCATCCACCCGGTACCGTTCTTTGGAGTCGGCGGTCGGCTTTCAGAAGATAACAGCCGATGCGGCTCGAAGGGAAGAGGGGGAGCCAATCAGCGGGTCTGGCAGAATTTCATTCTAATCGAATTCCATTCTAAATCTAAATAACTCAACACACAGCCATTAATGTCTAAACCGCTGGCAACAAAAGTGAGTACACCCCTAAGTGACAATGTCCAAATTGGGCCAAAGTGTCAATATATTGTGTGGCCGCCATTATTTTCCAGCACTGCCTTAACCCTCTTGGGCATGGAGTTCACCAGAGCTTCACAGGTTACCACTGGAGTCCTCTTCCACTCCTCCATGATGACATCACAGAGCTGGTGGATGTTAGAGATCTTGCTCTCCTCCACCTTTTGTTTGAGGATGCCCCACAGATGTTCAATAGGGTTTAGGTCTGGAGACATGCTTGGCCAGTCCATCACCTTTACCCTCAGCTTCTTTAGCAAGGCAGTGGTCATCTTGGAGGTGTTTGGGGTCGTTATCATGTTGGAATACTGCCCTGCGGCCCAGTCTCTGAAGGGAGGGGCTCATGCTCTGTTGAGTATGTCACAGTACATGTTGGCATTCATGGTTCCCTCAATGAACTGTAGCTCCCCAGTGCCGGCAGCACTCATGCAGCCCCAGACCATGACACTCCCACCACCATGCTTGACTGCAGGCAAGACACACTTGTCTTTGTACTCCACAAACATGCGAGAATGCATGCAAACAAATCGCAAACACGCACTTAAATGTAACTTAGTAAAAAAAGAAAAAAAAAATTGAAAAAATTATTCAAGAAGAACATGTGAATGGAAAAACGCACGGTGAACGCAAAGATTGTGGTGTAAATGAGGGAAGTAATGAGTGTTCAGGTGGACATGGAATGAGAGGTGGAGGAGATCTCTGTAATGATCACATTTCACCATCTTTATATCTCCACAGCATTTACAATGCACCACACTGCCCCCCTGAGTACACCGCACCCAATCATAGCCCCTCAAAGCACACTGCACCCAATCATAGCCCCTCACAGTACACTGCACCCAATCATAGCCCCTCACAGAACACTGCGCCCAATCAGAGCCCCTCACAGAACACTGCGCCCAATCATAGCCCCTCACAGAACACTGCGCCCAATCATAGCCCCTCACAGTACACTGCGCCCAATCATAGCCCCTCACACAACACTGCGCCCAATCAGAGCCCCTCACAGAACACTGCACCCAATCATAGCCCCTCACAGTACACTGCACCCAATCATAACCCCTCACAGTACACCGCACCCAATCATAACCCCTCACAGTACACCGCACCCAATCATAGCCCCTCATAGTACACTGCACCCAATCATAGCCCCTCACAGTACACTGCGCCCAATCATAGCCCCTCACAGAACACTGCACCCAATCATAGCCCCTCACAGAACACTGCACCCAATCATAGCCCCTCACAGTACACTGCACCCAATCATAGCCCCTCACAGTACACTGCACCCAATCATAGCCCCTCACACAACACTGCGCCCAATCATAGCCCCTCACACAACACTGCACCCAATCGTAGCCCCTCACAGAACACTGCACCCAATCGTAGCCCCTCACACAACACTGCATCCAATCATAGCCCCTCACAGAACACTGCACCCAATCATAGCCCCTCACAGTACACTGCACCCAATCATAGCCCCTCACAGTACACTGCACCCAATCATAGCCCTTCACACAACACTGCGCCCAATCATAGCCCCTCACACAACACTGCACCCAATCATAGCCCCTCACACAACACTGCACCCAATCATAGCCCCTCACACAACACTGCATCCAATCATAGCCCCTCACACAACACTGCACCCAATCATAGCCCCTCACACAACACTGCACCCAATCATAGCCCCTCACACAACACTGCACCCAATCATAGCCCCTCACAGTACACTGCACCCAATCATAGCCCCTCACAGAACACCGCAACAAATCATAGCCCCTCACACAACACTGCATCCAATCATAGCCCCTCACAGTACACTGCACCCAATCGTAGCCCCTCACAGTACACTGCGCCCAATCGTAGCCCCTCACAGAACACCGCGCCCAATCGTAGCCCCTCACAGAACACCGCGCCCAATCATAGCCCCTCACAGAACACAGCGCCCAATCATAGCCCCTCACACAACACCGCGCCCAATCATAGCCCCTCACAGTACACTGCGCCCAATCATAGCCCCTCACAGTACACTGCGCCCAATCATAGCCCCTCACAGAACACTGCGCCCAATCATAGCCCCTCACACAACACTGCACCCAATCATAGCCCCTCACACAACACTGCACCCAATCATAGCCCCTCACAGAACACTGCGCCCAATCATAGCCCCTCACAGTACACCGCACCCAATCATAGCCCCTCACAGTACACCGCACCCAATCATAGCCCCTCACAGTACACTGCACCCAATCATAGCCCCTCACACAACACTGCACCCAATCATAGCCCCTCACACAACACTGCACCCAATCATAGCCCCTCACAGAACACTGCATCCAATCATAACCCCTCACAAAACACTGCGCCCAATCATAGCCCCTCACACGACACTGCGCCCAATCATAGCCCCTCACACAACACTGCGCCCAATCATAGCCCCTCACACAACACTGCGCCCAATCATAGCCCCTCACAGTACACTGCACCCAATCATAGCCCCTCACAGAACACTGCACCCAATCATAGCCCCTCACAGAACACTGCACCCAATCATAGCCCATCACAGTACACTGCATCCAATCGTAGCCCCTCACACAACACTGCGCCCAATCATAGCCCCTCACACAACACTGCGCCCAATCATAGCCCCTCACAGTACACTGCGCCCAATCATAGCCCCTCACAGAACACCGCACCCAATCATAGCCCCTCACAGTACACCGCACCCAATCATAGCCCCTCACAGTACACCGCACCCAATCATAGCCCCTCACAGTACACCGCACCCAATCATAGCCCCTCACACAACACTGCACCCAATCATAGCCCCTCACAGAACACTGCATCCAATCATAGCCCCTCACAAAACACTGCGCCCAATCATAGCCCCTCACACGACACTGCGCCCAATCATAGCCCCTCACAGAACACTGCACCCAATCATAGCCCCTCACAGAACACTGCACCCAATCATAGCCCCTCACAGAACACTGCACCCAATCATAGCCCCTCACAGTACACTGCATCCAATCATTGCCCCTCACACAACACTGCGCCCAATCATAGCCCCTCACACAACACTGCGCCCAATCATAGCCCCTCACAGTACACTGCGCCCAATCATAGCCCCTCACAGAACACTGCACCCAATCATAGCCCCTCACAGTACACTGCACCCAATCATAGCCCCTCACACAACACTGCACCCAATCATAGCCCCTCACAGTACACTGCATCCAATCGTAGCCCCTCACACAACACTGCGCCCAATCATAGCCCCTCACACAACACTGCGCCCAATCATAGCCCCTCACAGTACACTGCATCCAATCATAGCCCCTCACAGTACACTGCACCCAATCATAGCCCCTCACAGTACACTGCACCCAATCATAGCCCCTCACAGAACACTGCACCCAATCATAGCCCCTCACACAACACTGCATCCAATCATAGCCCCTCACAGTACACTGCACCCAATCATAGCCCCTCACAGTACACTGCACCCAATCATAGCCCCTCACAGAACACTGCATCCAATCATAGCCCCTCACAAAACACTGCGCCCAATCATAGCCCCTCACACGACACTGCGCCCAATCATAGCCCCTCACAGAACACTGCACCCAATCATAGCCCCTCACAGAACACTGCACCCAATCATAGCCCCTCACAGTACACTGCATCCAATCATTGCCCCTCACACAACACTGCGCCCAATCATAGCCCCTCACACAACACTGCGCCCAATCATAGCCCCTCACAGTACACTGCGCCCAATCATAGCCCCTCACACAACACTGCACCCAATCGTAGCCCCTCACAGAACACTGCATCCAATCATAGCCCCTCACAGAACACTGCACCCAATCATAGCCCCTCACACAACACTGCACCCAATCGTAGCCCCTCACACAACACTGCACCCAATCGTAGCCCCTCACACAACACTGCACCCAATCGTAGCCCCTCACACAACACTGCACCCAATCGTAGCCCCTCACACAACACTGCATCCAATCATAGCCCCTCACAGTACACTGCAACCAATCATAGCCCCTCACAGAACACTGCACCCAATCATAGCCCCTCGCAGTACACTGCGCCCCGCCCCGTCCCCCTCCTCTCTGTACTGAGAGAACCGCGAAGCAGCAAAACGGGCGGGAAGAGGAGGGAGATCTCCTGTGGGCGGGGTCTCTGTCTCCTCCTAGAGTTAGGTGGAGTCGGCGTGGTGGGCGGGACGCGCTAGGCAGTGTGGGAGGAAGGCCTTAGCCGCCATTTTCTTGGTCGGGTGGTGAGCGGGGAGCTCCGGTTGTTCGCCATGTTATCCGCCGCGCAGCTGCTGGACGAGTTGATGGGCCGGGACCGGAACCTGGCACCGGATGAGAAGAGGAGTAACGTGCGCTGGGATGATGAGAATGTGAGTCGGGGGCCTGAGAGGGGGATGTGAGCGGCCTGTGCTCTGTACACCGCCGGGGATTGTGTGTGTGGGGGATGGGGGGAATGGTGATGTGTGAAGGGAAGTCACGTGGTCTGTGTGTGAGGGAACATACAGGGACACCATGGCTGTGTGTACTATATAGAGAGGCGTGTCCTATCAGAGCCCCGCCTCTCCTTACATTAGAGGGATGTGACCTGTCATGGCTCCTCCCATTTATAGATTACTACTAGATTAATATTTGGTTGGTGAGGCTCCTCCCATTTTCTAGGCGTGACCTGTCAGTGGAGTTGTCAGAACTCCTCCCCTTCCTGCCCAATGTTCCTGATTGTTATATAGAATGTATGAACACCCCTCTTTATATATACAGAGGGGTGCACGGGAGGAGGAGGCGTGTGCCCTCTATATACAGAGGGGTGCGCGGGAGGAGGCGGTGTGTGCCCTCTATATACAGAGGGGTGCATGGGAGGAGGAGGCATGTGCCCTCTATATACAGAGGGGTGCACGGGAGGAGGCGGCGTGTGCCCTCTATATACAGAGGGGTGCACGGGAGGAGGCGGCGTGTGCCCTCTATATACAGAGGGGTGCACGGGAGGAGGAGGCGTGTGCCCTCTATATACAGAGGGGTGCACGGGAGGAGGAGGCGTGTGCCCTCTATATACAGAGGGGCGCGCGGGAGGAGGAGGCGCGTGCCCTCTATATAGAGAGGGGTGCGCGGGAGGAGGAGGCGCATGCCCTCTATATAGAGAGGGGTGCGCGGGAGGAGGAGGCGCGTGCCCTCTATATAGAGAGGGGTGCGCGGGAGGAGGAGGCGCGTGCCCTCTATATAGAGAGGGGTGCGCGGGAGGAGGAGGCGCGTGCCCTCTATATAGAGAGGGGCGCGCGGGAGGAGACGGCGCGTGCCCTCTGTATACAGAGGGGCGCGCGGGAGGAGACGGCGCGTGCCCTCTGTATACAGAGGGGCGCGCGGGAGGAGACGGCGCGTGCCCTCTGTATACAGAGGGGCGCGCGGGAGGAGACGGCGCGTGCCCTCTGTATACAGAGGGGCGCGCGGGAGGAGACGGCGCGTGCCCTCTGTATACAGAGGGGCGCGCGGGAGGAGGCGGCGCGTGCCCTCTGTATACAGAGGGGCGCGCGGGAGGAGGCGGCGCGTGCCCTCTGTATACAGAGGGGCGCGCGGGAGGAGGCGGCGCGTGCCCTCTGTATACAGAGGGGCGCGCGGGAGGAGGCGGCGCGTGCCCTCTGTATACAAAGGGGCGCACGGGAGGAGGCGGTGTGCCCTGTATATACAGAGGGGTGCACGGGAGGAGGAGGGGGCGCGTGCCCTCTGTGTAGAGAGGGGTGCACGGGAGGAGGAGGGGGCGCGTGCCCTCTGTGTAGAGAGGGGTGCACGGGAGGAGGAGGGGGCGCGTGCCCTCTGTGTAGAGAGGGGTGCACGGGAGGAGGAGGGGGCGCGTGCCCTCTGTGTAGAGAGGGGTGCACGGGAGAAGGAGGGGGCGCGTGCCCTCTGTAGAGAGGGGTGCACGGGAGGAGGAGGGGGCGCGTGCCCTCTGTGTAGAGAGGGGTGCACGGAGGAGGCGGCGGCGCGTGCCCTCTATATACAGAGGGGTGCACGGGAGGAGGCGGCGCATGCCCTCTATATGCAGGGGGGGGGGTTGCAGTGTGTGCTCTATATACAGAGGGGTGGATGGGGGGGTGCTATGTGTGTCCTCTCTATATACAGGGGAGCATTGGTCTGCCAACTAATTGACTGCAGAGATACATTACCCCCCCCCCCCCCCCACACACACACACACACACACACACACACTCTGGTTAATTCTGGAAGTTTGGATTGTCGAAAGGGGAGGACTCCGCAACAGGCCACAGTTACGATGTACAGTGAGGGGGGGAAAGTATTTGACCCCTTTGTAAAACATGACTTACTTGGTAGAGAAACCCTTGTTGGCAATAACAACGGTCAGATGTTTCTTGTAGTTGGCCACCAGGTTTGCATCTCAGGAGGGATTTTGTCCCACTGCTCTTTGCAGATCCTCTCCAAGTCATTAAGGTTACGAGGCTGACATTTGGTAACTCGAACCTTCAGCTCCGTCCACATATTTTCTATGGGATTAAGGTCTGGAGACTGGCTAGGCCACTCCAGGACCTTAATGTGCTTCTTCTTGAGCCACTCCTTTGTTGCCTTGGCCGTGTGTTTTGGGTCGATGTCAGGCCGGAATACCTATCCATGACCCATTTTCAATGCCCTGGCTGAGGATAGGAGGTTCTCACCCAAGATTTGATGGTACATGGCTCCGTCCATCGTCCCTTTTGATGCGGTGAAGTTGTCCTGTCCCCTTAGCAGAAAAACACCCCCAAAGCCTAATGTTTCCACCTCCATGTTTGATGGTGGGGGATGGTGTTCTTGGTGTCATAGGCAGCATTCCTCCTCCTCCTCCAAACACGGCGAGTTGATGCCAAAGAGTTTAATTTTGGTCTCATCTGCCCACAACACTTTCACCCAGTTCTCCTCTGAATCATTCAGATGTTCATTAGCAAACATCAGACGGGCTGTACATGTGCTTTCTTGAGCAGGGGTAGTGTGTTACCAATTGTTTTCTTGGTGATTATGGTCCCAGCTGCCTTGAGATCATTGAGAAGATTCTCCGGTGTAGTTCTGGGCTGATTCCTCACCTTTCTCATTATCGAAACTCCACGAGGTGAGATCTTGCTTGGAGCCCCAGACCGAGGGAGACTGACAGTTATTTGTGTTTCCTCCATTTGTGAATAATCGCACCAAGTGTTGTCGCCCTCCCACCAAGCTGCTTGGCGATTGTCTTGTAGCCCATTCCAGCCTTGTGTAGGTCTACAGTCTTCTCCCTGACATCCTTGGACAGCTCTTTGGTGTTGGCTATGGTGGAGAGATTGGAATCTGATTGCATCTGTGGACAGGTGTCTTTTATACAGGTAACAAGCTGAGATTAGGAGCACTCCCTTTAATCTCAGCTTGTTACCTGTATAGAAGACATCTGGGAGCCAGAAATCTTGCTGATAGGGGATCAAATACTGTTCACTCATTAAAATGCAATTCGATGTATAACTTTCTTGAAATGCGTTTTCTGGATATTTATGGTCTGTCTCTCACTGGTAAAATAAACCGACCATTAAAATGAGACGTGTCATTTCTTTGTCAGTGGGCAAACGTACAAAATCAGCAGGGGCTCAAATACTTTTTTCCCCCTCACTGTATCTCTATAATGAACAATGACCGTACGCCGGATCCGTGATTGGCAGCTGGGAATTTCTTGGCTGTGCCGGCTGCTTCGCCACTGATAAAATTTCATCAGTTGCCCCTCGGGGCGGATTAAATCCATAAATGTCACACAAAGGTTACAAGTTCATCTCCCCTCAATGCCAGGATTGTAGATGCAGGCTGTGTGTGAGCACCTGTCATGTCTCCTCATCCACCACCTCTGCATGGTGCCAACGTCTACTGTTATTAAAGTAGAACTAAACGCAAAACTTTTATTTTCATTTTGGACAGAGTAAAAGGGGGGGTCATAACTCCTCCATTTTTTTTTTCTCTCTCATATGGGATTTTTCCTTTACTTCCTGTCACATAGCCAAAACACAACAGGAAGTGAGAGGAAATCCCTCCAAAGTGATGGAATCCTGGGATGTCCACATTGGAAGACTTCCCTTTTTTATTTTTATTTTTTTTCCTGTTCTGGTGTCAAAATTTGGGATTTATTTTTCACTTTCGATAAGTTATCCGGACAAATAGAGTGAATATTCCAAACGGAGGCACAGACAGCAATAAAAACCTTAAAGTGCGTCTCCACCCAAAAGGGGAAGTTCTGCTTTTAAGGACTCTTCCCCCGCTCCTCTTGCACAATTGGCACTTTTGAGGAGCATTGGAAGGGGGGAGGGGGCATTGTACAGGTGGTCCCTGGGTTACAAACATCCAACTTACAAACGACTGAAAATAAAGAACAAAGAAGGGGCGCACCGGCCTAGCGCATTATCCTCAATGTAGGCTTTATTCATAAAACATAAAAATGGCTACTCGCAAACAATGGTGTTAAAGCAGCATATCAAATCCAAATATCAGGAGTAGTCCATGTGAATATCCACTGTCCTTAATGGATGATGGCTGATGGGTTTCAAGGCTTCGCCTTGTTCTCAGAGCCACCCCTAATAGTTACTTGAGCCCCATCTTGATCCAGTGAGGTGTATGAGAGCAGTGGCTCTCTCGGGTGTCTTTCTCTTCATTGGCTCCTGCTGCTGTCAATCGCAGCCAGTGAGCCAATGAGGATAGAGAGGGCAGGGCCGAGCGCGTGTGAATGGACATGCAGGGCTCAGGAGCGAGCCTCCCTGAGTGCCCCATAGCTAACCTAGAGGATCCAGGTCTGCTGGGGGAGAACCTAAAACCTAAAGAGGATAGGGGCTGCTCTGTGTACCTTTTTTTTTTTATTTTTTAGGACAGCTTTAAACTATACAGTATAAGTGGGATGTATCAAAAATGTTTTCTGTTCCTTCAGATTGATGGGAATTCAGTGTGGATGTGAATTAGTTTTATTTTGCACTTTGACCATAGATAACATTGTAACACTTTTTTTTTTTTTTTCTCGGCAGGTGTGCAAGTATTATCTGTGTGAATTCTGTCCGGCAGAACTGTTCACAAACACAAGATCAGACCTAGGTAAGGTAACTGTGTCTGGAATGCAAATGGAAAAAATGTAAATTCTTCTGGGGCTGAAATTCTCGCGGACTGCCGGTCACCTTACTGATTTATCCTTTAGTGGCAGTTACTGTAACTGTCACTGTTGCAGGACAGTTTGACCTGTTACGGGAAGTGTAAAAATAACTGATTTTCTGACTGGATTAAAAAACTGTTTCCGGGGGGGGGGTGACGGCTCAGAAAACTAAAATTGCTGTAAGCCCTCCTTCACATCAGCACAGCTTTGTCATCTGAACTCGCACGATTTCAAAGCCGCATTTCAGTCCAATTTCGGGGGGGGGGGTGGCTTGAAAGACATCTGTGCGGGTTCATGCACAGACGTCTATTGAAAGCCCCTCTGAAGTCGGGAATTACTTTTACAAATCGGTACGGCGCCGCAAAGTCAGCATCGCATCGATTGAGACGCTCCCATTGCCGGCAATAGGCCGTGATTTGATCTGTCAAATCACACAGATGTTAACTACTGACAGACCGCATCATAGATGTCTTTTTAATTCTATTTTTTGTGGTCGCAGTGTTTTGCACAAAGCCGCTTCAATCCTGGGTTCTCCCGCTGGTGCCCCTGGCTCCACTGAGAGCCTGGTTGAGCCCCACCCTCTGCTCTCTGGCTGTGATTGACAGCAGCCAGAGCCAATAAGGAGGGAGAGAGCCAAAAATTCTCTGCTCGCATGCAAATCGGTGGATCGAGATCGGGCTCAGGTCAGTATTTAGGGAGGGATGAGAGGGAACTACTTGCCTTCTATGCATTAACCTCCTTGGCGGTATTCCCGAGTGTGGCTCAGTGCCATTAGCGGTAACCTCGAGCCACACTCGCATCGCTGGATCCTGGTAGAGAGGGTACTTACCTCGTCCCCGGGATCCCGCGATGTGTCACTGCAGCATACGTTGGCCGGATCTTCCGCCCGATGCTGTAAGCCCCGGCTTCCGTCTCCTGCGACGTGACGCTCACAGGGGGGGGTGGAACCGGCGGCAAATTTGAAAAGTAAAACACACTGATATATTGTAATCCTATTGGATTACATTACAAAACAAAATTGACATTAGTTTGCCCCCCAGTGCCCTTTCCTACAGTTTTACTGTACATATATATATATATATACTTTAACTTATTTATAGTTATTCATTATAATTTTATGATTTTGTGTTTCAAAAATTATCATACCCGAGATTTTATAAAGAACGCACAGTAAAAAAAAAAAAAAAAAAAATCACATGTAAATAGTTGGTTTGGGCTACTCGTCCTTAGGAATTACTAGCAAAATAATTGTACCGCTTTCAGCACCTAAAATCGGAAACAATCATACCGCCAGGGAGGTTAAATTGCATTTTTCCCCCCCTTTTGTTAAAAATAACAAGTTAAAATTACCTGTTCTGTGCAGTTGAATTTGCATAGAGCAGCCCAGATCCTCCTCTTCTTGGGTATCTCTTCGTTGCTCCTGGCCCCTCCCTCCTGTTGAGTGCCCCAACAGCAAGTGGCTTTCTACCGGGGGCACCCCAGCCGAGCCGCCATTCCCCTGTATCTATTCAGACACAAAGCTGCAGCCCGCCCCGCCCCCTTTTTCTCCTCATTGGCTTACTGAATTTAACAGCAGCTGGAGCCAATGGGCACAGTGTTGTTGTCTCAGCCAATGAGGAGGGGAGTCCTGGGCAGCCGAAACACTCCAACATCGCTGGATCTTGATGGGGCTCAGACAAGTATAAGGGGAGGGGGCTGCTGAATACAGAAGACTTTTTTTTTTTATTTTAATGTATAGAATGCTTTAGGATAAAAAAACCTTCTGCCTTTTACAATCACTTTAAGGTGAAAAAACCTTCTGTTTGAACCGCTTTGACTCAAAAAGTAAAGTATTGGGGTGTCCAGAGGTGTTGTATACCGCCATGGCCAGCTGCCTGTGTATATCAATGACAGGCTGTCAGGTTGTTGGCTGTACACCTATAAGCAGTCATTCAAGTGGTTACAGATGCAAACACACACACACACATCATAGGTTGAACTGGATGGACTGATGTCTTTTTTCAACCTCACAAACTATGTAACTATGTACAGGGATGGATAATCGGCCCTGGATGTAAACTCTGTAAGCTGAAATGAATGGGCGTACATGAGCCCTTGGGAGTGCAGCCATGGTGGTAGTTCTGAGACTTGGCATACATTGCGGAGGTGAGATGATCCTTGAGTTGAGCCTTAATAAATATGGTATGACATTTGTGTTTCTCCAGGTCCGTGTGAAAAGATCCACGATGAAAACCTCCGCAAACAGTGAGTGGTGTTCTGTATTTTTGTTTTTTCTTTCCATTGTTGCTTTTGCCATGTTCTCACTGAGGTCTGTGTGCCCCTCCCCCAGGTATGAGAAGAGTTCTCGCTTTATGAAGGTGGGATACGAGCGAGAGTTCCTGCGCTATCTGCAGAGCCTGCTCGCCGAGGTGGAGCGGAGGATACGGAGGGGACACGCACGGTTAGCTCTGTCCCAAAACCAGCAAGCTTCTGGTGGTGTAAGTGTCTATCTCTTCTCTCTTCTTCTTTTTTTTTTTTTTTCTCCCCAAACTGAAAACATGTATATGTATGTGTGTTATATATATATATATATATATATATATATATATAATTTTTTTTTTTTTTTAGACTGTATGTTACACTGTGTAGCAGACGGCATGGTGGCAATATCTTGCTGGTGTTGAGTGGAAGGGGTTAGCTGATATCAGCTTTTGGGTGGCATTAGGACTCCCTTATACTGCCCTCCTCCAAAATATTTGCTTCAGGAGTCAACGCATATAATAGATCATTATATTAGCATTACTCGCTAGGGCTCCTTTAATCCTTTTTTTTTTTTTCCCCTGCAGTCTCCCACCTGGGGGATATTCGGTTTCTGCTTTGCAGCATGCTTCAATAAACGCGTTTTATGCTTTTATTCTCCTAATGAAGCAGATCAGAGAAACATGTTAGGCCACTCCTGTTCAACCTAGCCATTCTTGTTACCGGAGGACACACCATTTATCTTCAACAATGGTTGTTGTTTACATTTTGTATATTACATAGTTACAAATACCAGCTAATGGTTGGTGATTCAGGCTTCTTATGAAGGTAAAAGAAGAAATCTATGCCTAATTTCTTGCGTATGAACTTTACTTTGCACTGAACTCAACATTGTGTTAACATTTGTTCTAACGTTTTATATGCGTACAGTGTAAATGTACTCTATTGGAATAGAAGTACCCATGTTGCTCAAATGTTGCGTTCATCCAGCATACAAAGTACTTTTTTGTGCAGGAACTTGCTGCCAGCAGAATCCTATGTATTTGGTGCTGTATTTTCATATGGCCTTGTTCATGCTCCCTCATACTAAGTATCTTATTGATGTCATAACAAATGGAACCATTTTAATGTTATTTTTTTTATAGTGTGTATGTATGTTTTTTTTTTTTTTTGGTTTGTTTGTTTTGTTTTTTTGATGGAATTAACAAATTAAACCTTTTAGGCTCCGTTCACATGTCAGCGTATCGATCGCGGGCAGAACCGCCATGGTTCCGCCTGCGATCCGGAGATTATTGCAAATCGCGGGACGCCTGTGCGTTGCCCGTGATTTGCAATAGCCCCCCAAACGCTGAGCGATGTTGCCGCGATTTCCGCCTGCCGAATTGCGGTAACATCGCGCAAAAAAAAATTGCGGGACGCAATACGCTCCAAAGAAGCTCTTGTACTTTTTTGGGCGTCCCGCGATTTTTTTTTTTTGCGCAATGTTACCACGATTCGGCAGGCGGAAATCGCGGCAACATCGCTCAGCGTTTGGGGGGCTATTGCAAATCAACAGGCAATGCACAGGCATCCCGCGATTTGCAATAATCTCCGGATCGCGGGGGCGGAACCGTGGCTGTTCTGCCCGCGATCCATACACTGACATGTGAACGGAGCCTTATACATGATACGCTGACATGTGAACGGAGCCTTATACATGATCTGATATTGGCACTAGAGATGCACCGAAATGAAAATTCTGGGCAGAAACCGAAAATGCAGGATACCCTTGGCCGAAAACCGAAAATGACTTTTTCCCCCAAATGATTTTAAAATAGAACAGGGGCATACACCAGAAACAGGCAGCGACGTACACCTGTAGCTGCCACCCTGTCGCAGTATATGTACTGTGACGGGTATGGCAAGTGGATAATTTAATTACCAATGGTATTTGTATTATGCAGCATGAGGGGGTTCATGTATTGCCACTGGTCACTGATGCATTAGTGACCGACCAGTGGCAGTTAATTAACCCCTTTGTGCTGCATTAGTGGCACCAGTGTCAGTGTTGATTAACCCTGGTTGTACTGACACTGATACTGGTTGCACTAATGCAGCACAAAGGGGTTAATTAACTGCCACTGGTCGGTCACTAATGCATCAGTGACCAGTGGCAATACATTAACCCCCCTCATGCTGCATAATACCATTGGTAACCTTGCCTCAGCTGCGCCCGCGGCAGCCATCACTAATTTCGGCGTCTTTAACCCATTTTCAGCCGAAAATTTCGGTGCACCACTAATTGGCACATTTTTAAAATCCCAATCTATGGTAATGTTTTCTACTTAAATGCTTTGTTTCGACAGCCACAAATTTGGGGGGGTTCTTTTTAGGATTATAGGGACGGTGGAGTAATGTCTGGTCATATGTGTTACGCTCAGACAAATGTACATTCTATTGCATTAAAGGTCTCTCGGGTTGTGTAAATTTTGTTCTGAATCTTCATTTGTCTGAAATCTTCTTCTTTTTTTTTTTTTTTTTTTTTCTTTCACATCAGGCTGTTGGTCCAGCCGGAAAGAATGAGGAGAAGGTTCAGGTCCTGACAGATAAAATCGAGGGTCTGTTGCTGCAGGTGAGATGAATGAATGGAACGCAAATGATAATTGGCTGCTAGGCCTGGTCATCGTCTCAGGGGAGCAGGTCACATGCTCCTTCATACCCGAAAATGCTAGATAATGCCTTCTGCAGTTGGGCTGAGAGCAGCTGCAGGGGGAAGCACAGGAGTTCTGTCCCTCTCTTCTGTCCCTCTCTTCTGTCCCTCTCTTCTGTCCCTCTCTTCTGTCCCTCTCTTCTGTCCCTCTCTTCTGTCCCTCTCTTCTGTCCCTCTCTTCTGTCCCTCTCTTCTGTCCCTCTCTCCTGTCCCTCTCTCCTGTCCCTCTCTCCTGTCCCTCTCTCCTGTCCCTCTCTCCTGTCCCTCTCTCCTGTCCCTCTCTCCTGTCCCTCTCTCCTGTCCCTCTCTCCTGTCCCTCTCTCCTGTCCCTCTCTCCTGTCCCTCTCTCCTGTCCCTCTCTCCTGTCCCTCTCTCCTGTCCCGAAATGCATTTATAGTTTAGCCCACTTCAGTACCTGACCTGGTAACTTCTTGCAGTCCTTCTACATCAGAGCTTAGACTGAGGCAGAAGCAGCAAAAGGAGCCAATCTTGTTGTGCTACAGTGTTCATGTGCATGACTGAGATGTGAGCTCATCAGTCTGCTGCTTCTCCTCTCCTGTCACAGGCTGGGGGAGAGATGAGACCTGTATGTATTGCTGAACGAATCATGTCTGCTGACGTGCCAGGCAGAACTGTGCTTTATGGCAGGGATGTGTAAGTCTTAGGACTGGATGGACAGCATTACAGATCTATTGTTGGGTAAAACCTATATGCATTTCAAATGTATTTAGCGGTTTGCCTGGTGTTCATCCTTTTAATATTGTATTTCTGTCTTCTATGAACAGATTGAGGAGCTGGGCTCGGAGGGGAAGGTGGAAGAGGCGCAGGGAATGATGAAACTTGTAGAACAGTTGAAAGAAGAGCGAGAACTTCTCACATCTACCACATCGGTAAGTCCTTGAAGACACAGCCACTCAGTCGTCTGCTCCTATGAGTAGGCCGAGATGTTCTGATTTTTTTTTTTTTTTTTATTTTCTTTAACTTTCTGCTATAAAACATATCCAATAAAAAGGAAAAAAAAGTCTTCATCAATTTAGGCCAATATGTATTCTGCTACGTATTTTTGAGTAAAAAAAAATCCCAATAACCGTATATTGATTTGCACAAAAGTTAGAGGTTGTAAACCCATACAACTTTTTTTTTTTTTTGCAACCTGTAAGAGAAACACATAATGAGCTAGTATGCACCGCATACTAGCTCATTATGCAATACTTACCTTAGAACGAGCCCCCGCCATGCAGCCCGCTTACCTGTATGACGGGCGACATGTCCAGTCGCCCGTCTTCCGGGATCGCAGCATCCGGCCATCTGATTGGCCGGAGCCGCGGTGACGTAAAGATATGCACTGTCACTGTACTAATGACACTGGCTGGGAAGGGGTTATAACATCAGGGGTGATCAAAGGTTTGTGTGCTTGACCAGTGTTTTTGTAAACTGAGGGAGATGCTTTTACTTGGGGGAAGAGATTAAGCCTAGTCCCTGCTTTGCAGAGACACCAGGTCTATGCCTTCCCTCCTGTAAGAATGGCAATCTGCCTTGTTTACATAGGCAGATTGCAGTTTGGTTTATGTGGCTGATGATCAGTGGGTGCTGGCGGACATAGAGTGCGTGGTAGCTGCTGATCGCTCCTGCTGTGTGTTGCCCGCCCTACCTGGAGGTTCAGTATCGTGTGTGTGTGTGTGTGTGTGTGTGTGTGTGTGTGTGTGTGTGTGTGTGTATATAATATATATATAAATAATGTGTGTATATATGTGTGTGTGTGTATATATTTTACACACACACACACACACACACACACACACACACACACACACACACACACACACACACACACACACACACACATACATACACACATACATACACACATACATATATATATATATATATATATATATATATATATATATATATATATATATATATATATGTATATATATATATATGTATATGTGTATATATATATATATATATATATATATGTATGTATATATAGATCCTGCACACAGCGACCGCCCTGTAGCAGGAAAACTGCTATAGGGCAGTCAGCAAATGGTTAATCACAACTTATTTACCTACCAGATACAGCTATCCCCAGCTGCTTCCAAGTGCGAGAACTGAAGGATCACATGACTGCTGATTGGTCAGTTCTCGGGTCAGCTTTGAGCAGAGAGCGGTGACTGTCAAACACCGCCCACTGCTCCTCAGCACTCACTGGAGCATCGGGTTGGAGAAGGGGTGGGAGTGGCTGGCTCAGGCTCTCAGCAGCACGCTAAGCCAGATGCCAGTCAGTAATTGGGGTGGATCCCGACATTGTTCTTTATCAGTTGATCGAAGCCACATGGGGAGATTCCCCGCAGCAGTTTGTGTCGCTGCCCCTTGAACTGTGAGATTTCCCCTGTAGTGGTTTTTTTTTTTTCCTCGGTGGTGATCTTTATCCTGCATTAGATGTCTGGCTTCTTTCACACTAGCCGACTCCAAAGTTGCACTGAAAATTGCGCAACTTTGAAATCCAACTTTGATGTGACTTTGAGCCCTGGTTCACATTGGTGCGGCTTTGAAATTGTACTTCTTCAGTGTGGTTTCAAAGCCACAGAGCAGTGCAGTTTGCACCTCCAATTTCATTGCAATTTGTGACTGTTTAACAGAAGTCAATGCAAGTCGCAATGAAATCAGAAAAAAAGTAGTTCAGGAACCTTTTTCAAAGATGCGACAATTTGAACTGTTCTATTGCCTGCAATGGGATGCAAATTGTCTTGCGATATGGAATAGTTAAATCGCATCACAAATCGGTGTGAACGAGGGCTGAGAAGACTTATACATTCTCTGGCATTGAAGTTGGATCAAAGTGGTGCAGGAACCTTTTCCTGAAGTTGCAGCAACTTCAGTAGTGTCAATTAGAATGACTCTTCTAGAGATGCATGGCATGTCGAGTTCTGCGGAGTAGGGTCTCAAAGGTCAGATCCTAAGTCGCACAAGTGTTAAAGGAGCCTCTCCGCTCCTTACTGTGGTGTTATTTTTTTACATTACAAAGTTTACATTAATAAGGACCCATCAGGAAAAGGCATCAGCTGGATGAGGTGGGGATATCATCACTGGGGTTCTCAGGAGACACAGGAAAGCAACAAAAAAAGGCTCATGTGGAATAAATCATGTAAGGCTAATGACAAGTTTCAGCATTCAATTCCTAACTTCAAATGTTTTCTTAACTTTTGCAGACAATTGAGAGTTTTGCAGCCCAGGAGAAGCAGATGGAGGTGTGTGAAGTGTGCGGTGCCTTTTTAATTGTCGGAGATGCTCAATCCCGAGTGGACGATCACCTCATGGGAAAACAGCACATGGGTTATGCCAAAATTAAGAGTACTGTGGAAGAATTAAAGGTATGTCCATGATGATGATGATGATCATACACGCAGCATGACATGTTTTGTGTACTGTGGGAGATCAGATATGGTCACTGCAGTGTCCTGAGTTACTTCACTTAAAGACTTTTTAAAAGTTAGCTAGCTGTTGAATAAAAAAAAAAAAAAAATGAAGTTCCTTCTTTAAAGCTGAGTTCCACCCAAAAGTGGAATTTCCGCTTATGCTTACCCCAACACCCCTCCCCCCGTGCCACATTTGGCACCTTTCAGGGGGGCGGGGGAACAGGTACCTGTGTTTGACAGTTACCCTTTCAAACCTTTGGGAGACAGCGCTGCCCTTGGAAGTTTGGCACCCTTTCCCACCTCTGGGAGACAGCGCTGCCCTTGGAAGTTTGGCACCCTTTCCCACCTCTGGGAGACAGCGCTGCCCTTGGAAGTTTGGCCTGCTTCTGCCACCGGACCAATTTGAAAGCGCAGCGCGCATTTGTGCATTCACAGTAGGGACCTGGCTGTAAATGGCTTGAATGGCGGTGGCCGCACCCGAGAGTCAATCTGAAAGTCCTAATATTAGGTCAGCAGGTACAGTATTTGTAGCTGCTGACTTTCATTTTTTTTTTTTTTTCGTGGGGGCTGGAATTGCTCTTCCTGACTTACTGTAAAATCTTTTTCTCTGAAGTTCATTGACGGACGCAGCACCTGCCCCTCTATTTCTGAGTGAAATGGGGTTGTTGTTTTCTAAACACTGCTTGCAACGAAACTGAGGGCTGTAGCAGAGTGTGTGGGGTTATGCCTGCAGGGACAGCCCCATAGGCGTTGTGAAGTTTTTTTTCCTGCCTAGTGTCCTGCTCCTGAAGGGGGCAGCATAACCCAATGGTCAAGAAGAATATGGAACTGCGTTTGTCAATGAACTTCAAAGAAAAGGATTTTTACGGTAAGTCAAAAATGCAGGGTTTTTTTTTTTTATTTATTGTATTTTATAACTGAAAATAGAAAAGCATGTTTTAAAGCGGAGTTCCAACCATTTTAATAGGTTGGATTACATAGATGTATGTAATCCCCTTTAAAACGGCTTTTACCAATGGAAACTTTTTTTTTTTTTTTTTGCCTTTAAATACCTTAATTTCTGCTTTATTCCTCCTCTCCTCACTTCTGGGTCCGATCGGCGATGACGTCATTCGGCGATTCGCAGTGTGTGCTGGGATGTATTCTATTCCAGAAATCTCGCAGTATTACACAGGAGCTGAGCTGTACTGAGCCGTGCCTGTCCCGCCTCCGCCCCGCCTCCTCTCAATGAGTTGTACTGTATGCACTGTATTCAGGCCGTTCTCTGCCCCGCCTCCTCTCAGTGAGCGACGACTGAAATCATTATATCCTCACTGAGCTCACTGAGAGGTTCGGGGCGGAGGCGGGGCAGAGAACGGCCTGAATACAGTGCATACAGTACAACTCATTGAGAGGAGGCGGGGCAGGCACGGCTCAGTACAGCTCAGCTCCTGTGTAATACTGCGAGATTTCTGGAATGGAATACATCCCAACACACACTGCGAATCGCCGAATGACGTAATCGCCGATCGGACCCGGAAGTGAGGAGAGGAGGAATAAAGCAGAAATTAAGGTATTTACTAGCAAAAAAAAAAAAAGTTTCTATTGGTAAAAGTCGTTTTAAAGGGGATTACATAATCTAAAGTTACGAAAATGGGTGGAACTCCACTTTAAATTTTTGGTTATTTTTATATATAAATTTTTTTTTTTTAAATATTTATAAGAATACTAAAATGTTCAATAAAATTTAGTGGTGATCAAATGCCCCAAAAAAGTGTTGCATGACTGCGCAATTACCAGTTAAAGTAACGCAGTGCTGAAAAGCAAACAATGCCCTGGTCATGTAGGGGGTAAAACTTTCCGGGTAAAGCTAGCCATACATTATACAAGTTTCTTGTAAAATTTTCCTTTGGATTTACCAAAGCCATATAATATGAGGTCAATCCTAGACACTGACCTTGCATGCAACGCACTACATAGTTGAAGGTAAATCTAAAGGAAATTGAATAAGAAAATTGTAGAATTTTATGGCCAGCTTTAGTTTAACCACTTGCCTTCTGTGCACTTAAACACCCTTCCCATCCAGGCCAATTTTCAGCTTTCAGCGCTGTCACACTTTGAATGACAATTGCGCGGTCATGCTACACTGTACCCATATGAAATTTTTATCATTTTTTTCACACAAATAGAGCTTTCTTTTGGTGGTATTTAATCATCTCTGGGTTTTTTATTTTTTACAAAAAAACGAATAAATACAAAAAATTTTGAAAAAAAAAAAAAAGTTTTTCTTATTTTTTGCGAGTAAATTTTGAAAATAAATTTTTCTCCTTCACTGATGTGCGCTGATGAGGCGGCACTGATGGGCACTGATAGGCTGCACTGATGGGCACTGATGAGGTGGCACTTATGGGCACTGATGAGGTGGCACTTATGGGCACTGATGAGGAGGTACTAATATGCCGCACTGCTGGGCACTGACAGGTGGCACTGCTGGGCACTGACAGGTGGCACTGCTGGGCACTGACAGGTGGCACTGCTGGGCACTGACAGGTGGCACTGCTGGGCACTGACAGGTGGCACTGCTGGGCACTGACAGGTGGCACTGCTGGGCACTGACAGGTGGCACTGCTGGGCACTGACAGGTGGCACTGCTGGGCACTGACAGGTGGCACTGCTGGGCACTGACGGATGGCACTGCTGGGCACTGGCGGATGGCACTGGACACTGACGGGTGGCACTGATGAGCGGCACTGATGGGCAGAACCATCAGTGCCCACACTCAGTGCCCATAGTGCTGCCAGTCAGTGCTCATCAGTGCCTAGATGAGCAGGCACTGATGGGCACTGATTGTGGGCATTGATGGGGGGCATTGATGGCGGGCACTGTGGGCACTGATGTGGGGGCACTGTGTGTGTGTTTTACCTTTTAGTAATCAGGGCACTGGTGATCGGTGCCCTGATTACATTCTCCTGTGTCCCTAGCGGCTGTCGGCTCCCCCTCCTTCCTCACACTGCAGGCTCCGTGTGAGGAAGGAGCGCCGGCGATGAGAGATGATCTCATATGTTTACATATGAGATCATCGCTCATTGGACGGCCAGATCACGTGGTGAATGGCCGGTGTGATTGGCCATTCACCACGATCTGTGATCGGCTGTGTCCAAGGGACACGGCCGACACAGATTTTCCCTGCAGCGCGCTCGCGGGAGCGCGCTGGGGGCGTGTCACTGGGAGGCCGTTTAAAAACGGCCTCCCGAAAATTCGAGTCCGCGCTGCAGCCGTATATAGGCTGTAGCGCGGACGGGGGGAGGTTAATGAAGGACAACTGAATCTGGTTTATTTACAATTAGGGATATACATGTGTTCTAATTTCATTGGAAAAGACAACAGGGGGAAAGGGGAAGAACTTTGTAGGCTAGCATAATTGTTGCATTAGAAATTTGTCTTCTTTCAGTGTCTAATGTATATTTTTGTTTTCCAAAGGAAAAACTAAGAAAAAAATCAGTAGAGCCTGACCGGGAAGACCGGTTAAAGAAAGAACGAGATGACAAAGATAAAGACAAAGAGAGAGAGCGAGAGAGGGAAGAGAAGGAAAAGAAGAGGAAACGAGACGAGGAGGAGAAGGAGAAAGAGAAAGAAAAGGAGAAAGAAAAAGAGAGGACCCGTGAGAGAGAGAAGCGCAAAAGAAGCCGTTCACGTAGCCGAAATTCCAGCAAAACATCGGACAGACGAGGCAGCCGGTCTCGTGAGCATAAGAGGTCCCGGAGTCGGGAGAGGAAGAGAAGCAGGTACACTGGGGGGGTAATGGGCTTTCTACCTTCTATCCATGAGTGGGGGGGGGGGGGACACAGTCACCACACCTTTTTACTTTGAAAATGGAAACCTTGCAGCAATGGATGATTTTTGGCACTTGTGTGTTTCCCATCCTTCTTTTTTTTTTTTTTTTTTTTTATGTGTTGACCCATGTAACTTTAATAGAAATCATGACCACTTCTAGAAAAACACCTGGGTCTTCCCTTTTGTCCTGACCCCTCCCACTGCTTTGTAAACAGTGCAGCTACCTTTTGGCAAATTTTAGCATTTAGGCTAAGATCAGTGACTTTTATGTGTGCACCCACAAAGTAAACCGAAATGTCAGTTACGACAGTCGCTGCTTAAATCCATGCATACAAATCTAAACCAAGCAAGCACTGAAGACAATATGTACAGAGTGGTGGAGGGGGTCACTGCTGGTATTGTTCATTGATCTGCTGTGTGAGAGCTTCTACCATCACCATTTCTGCCCCCTCAATCAGATAAATGAGAGGCTGTTTAGGGAACCTCAAACATAAATATAGGTTGGGGGATGCTACAGAGTGTCATCCCAGGCTATGGACATCACGAGCTAGAAACCGTGTGCGGTCATCTTGTGGTAGGAGAGTATAGCGACACCGCTTTGTTCTTCTGCCCTCTTGTGGACAAAGTTCTGTACTATAGAGGTATTCCCTGTAGCTGCTTCTGTGCATCCTAGGGTTGTTCACTGCAGCTTTTATATAAGGCTGGGGGTTTTATTATTTGCAGCTGCCTCTGTATACTATATGGGTTCAGAGGCAGCCCTATGGATTTTCACTTTCACTCTGTGTACCATAGAGGTATTCACTGCAGCTGGGTTTGTATCCAAGGGGCATTTCCTGCAGTTGCCTTTATGTACCCAGTGGGCCTTCTTTGCAGTTGCCTTTTTGTAACCTGTAGGTGTTCTCTGGATCTTCCTCTTTCCCCTCCCGCTGCTTGTAAAAGCAGTCCAGAGGCTAGTTAGCCGCTAGGATTGCTTTTACCAGAAAGCCAACTGTCGGGTCTAAAAAAAAAAAAAAAAAAATTGATATTGCCTGCAGTTGCAGGCGCACGGTTATAACCACTTGAAGTCTAGCGACGTACAGGTACGTCTGGTCAGCAAGTGGTTATAGCTGTACTTAAAGGGGTTGTAAACCCTTGTGGAGGTCCCCCCCCCCCCCAATAAAAATAACATGGTATACTTACCCTCTCTGTGCAGTCGTTTTGCACAGAGCAGCCCTCATCCTCTTCTTCTGGGGTACCCCACCAAAGCTCCAGGCGCCTTCTCTTCATTGGGTGCCCCCACAGAAAGCCACTTTCCATGGGGATACCTGTGCTGGCTCACGCCCGAGTCCTGCTGCTGCGTCTAACGCAAACTGCGGGACTCGGCTCCACTTCGCTCCTGTAAATAAATAAACACTATCTCATCAGCTAAGAAAAGGGGAGAGTTTTTTTGGGGGGGGGGGGGGGGAGCTGCAGCACAATAGGTTTTTCACCTTAATACATAGAATGCATTAAGGTGAAAAACCTTGAGACTTTACAACCACTTTAACCTAAGAAGGGAAGTTTCGCAGTTTCGCTTCCCCCCCCCCCCCCCCCTCTTATTACTTTTGGTTGTTTTTTCTTGGAGAAGGTACCTATTTCTGATAGGTTCCTGCTTGGATAACCTAGGGGTTTATTTTGCTCAGAAATCAGTTTGAAAAACGCCCCCTAGCATTTCTGGCCATGGCCATCTTAAGTAAGGGCGGATGATTCATGTAGCATTTACTTCCTGTAATCCATAGACCCTTAACTCATGCATGCAGGAGGGTGTGCTTAGCTGTGAAACCCCTCCTAACGATTACTGGGATGTATGACATTTTGCCTAGGCCTTGAAACCAGTAAGTAACTGAAGCAATGTGTGTTTTAAAAAAAAAAAATGTAAATATACTTTATCTATTTACTAATGATATAGCAACAGAAGGATGAAAAATGGTCAATGTTGATTGAGAGAGTGAAGTTCTACTTCAGAATTCAAGTAAGAATATGTATGCCTCTTGTATGTGGACAATATTTGCTTATCCCAAAGTGCAGCCATAGCCTAAAGATGACTACAGCGTGGCCCTCTTGTTCCGGGAGGGTGTCCATGAATGTCCTCCCAGAACATGCCTCCTGCGTGCCCCCTGGGGGGCGTTCTGTGACCGCTGTGTCTTTTGGACAAAGATCAACGTAAAAGGCCAATCACAGCAGCCCTTTACCATGTGATCAGCTGTGTCCAATTACAGCTAATCACATGCAAACCATCTTGCCGGTTATCGGCATTCCTTTCCTCACTTGCTGTCAGTGTGGGGAAAGGAGAGCTGATAACCGGCAAGTCAGGGCACATTTACACTGATAATCAAGGCACTGATCATTAGTGCAGGCTCGTCAGTGCCCATCATTATTTTATAAGAAACTAAGAAAAGCATTTGTTTTGTTTTTTTTTTTTTTCAAAAATGTATTTATTTTTATTGGTTTAGCAAAAAATAAAAAAAAAACAGTGATTTAAATAACACCAGAAGAAAGCTCTATCTGTCTATATAATGTTTTAACTATTTCATTTTGGGTACAGTTTTGCATGACTGCGCAATTCTCATTCAAAGTGTAAAGACGCGGAGTCAGTGCCCTGTATTGAAGTGCAGAGATTTTTAAAGGGATTGTAAAGTGTGTTTTTTTTTTTTTTTTTTAATCTTAATGCATTCTATGCGTTAAGGTAAAAAAAACTTTTGTGCAGCAGCCCCCTTATACTTACCGGAGCCCTATCTTGGTCCAATGATGTGCATGAGTGCCTTGGCAGTCCAGGACTCTCCCTCCAGATCGGTTGAGTCACGGCAGTGGCGCCATTGCCTCCTGCTGCTGCCAATCGGAAGAGAGGGGGCGGGACTGAACCCTTGCTCTGTGTCTGAATGGGGACGCACAGCTTTGGCTCAGGTGCCCCCATAGCAAGCTGCTTGCTGTGGAGGCACTCTGCAGGAGGGGCAGGAGCACCGAAGAGGGACCAGAGAAGAGGAGGATCTGGGCTGCTCTGTGCAAAACCAACTGCACAGAGCAGGTAATTAGAACAGGTTTGTTATTTTTAAAGAAAAAAAATCAAGACTTTACAATCACTTTAACATAAAGGCTGAAGTCCTTAAACAACTGCGATGTATTAAAAGGAGGTACAATATGCTTAATGTAAGAGAGCCTGTGTTTTGCTATATTTTAACCACGGTCTTGAATCTTACAAGAGATTGTGTGAAACAATGACCTTGACAAAACTGTGATTTGATGCCCCATTGTTGAAAGGTAATGTGATCCTTGCCAAGTCATTGGTTACTTCATCTCAGAGAAGTGGCATGGGTATTGGGGCGTTGATGCTTATTGGCAAGCTCTGACCTGCATGGTAGTGGTAACAGATAATTTGCTGATTAGCAGTTGACCATGTGAGCAGTGCCTTGGCATCATGTTCACGATTGAGGGAGCACAGGGTGCTTTATTTTATATAATTGTATTACTCCTATTCTCTCTTGTTCAGGAGTAGAGAGCATCAGAGAAGCCGCAGTCACAATCGGACAGAAAGGAAGCATCGATCACGCAGCAGAGACAAGCGCAGGTCAAAGAGCAAAGAACGCAAGTCTTACAAACACAGGAGTCGGAGCCGAGACCGTGAGCGCAGATCCAAGGAGAAAGGTATGTCCTCTTCTTTTAGGCCTCTTTCACATGGCTGGTTTACCTGTGGCCATCAGATTACAGCAATAAGAATCTTGTGGCTGAAATGCCTGAGGCATGCCGGGTGACGGCGGCTGCTGCTGTTCACATGTAGCCACACACCGAGGGGATAGCTGCGGTTTAGGGACAGATGTCCTAACCTAAATGCAGCTGACTGTCCAGGCTCAGACTACATCAATAACTGCAGCTATCCGCTCTGTGTGCAGCAACATGCCAACAGCAGCTGGATTCCAGGGGCAAAAATCAGAAGGTTCTTGCAGCTGGAATGACTGGGGCATGCAAGTCATGTGTCTCCCGAAATTCCAGCTGCAAGAATCCTCTGATTCTTGCCTCTGGAATCCGGTGGCCGCAGATAATTAGCCTTGTGAATGTGGCCTTGAAAATGAATTCCAGGCATGTTATGTTTTACACATATTATCTATGTATATATCCTACCTGGCTGATGCTCCTGGAAGCTGGAAATCGCTGAAGTAGACACAACTACTTTAGTGATCTTCATTTCCCGGGGCCTTCGCTGAGTGGTTGGCCTCAGGCATTGTCAACACAGGTGGTCAGTCTCTTGGCACAAGCAAAAAAAAGCCAGGCCACAGTTCTAGATGAAACACAGATTTACAAGTACATCATGAAGATGGCTTTCAAAGATGAACTGCTGAGGGAATGCCTGAGACTTCAACAGAGGATGTAGAAAAAGAGGAGGTTCCTTGGCAGGACAAACCTCTCCATGGGGTATACCACCGGCAGATAGTGGATGTGGCTTACATGACAAAATCTTACCAGTGGTTGGAAAAGGCAGCACTGAGGCATTAGTCCTAGCAGCACAGGAACAGGCACTCCGCACTAGATCAGTAGAAGCTGGAGTCTACCACACCAGGCAAGACCCAAGGTGAGACACTGCAAAGAGGCCTCTGAGACAGTCCAGCACCTAGTAGTCGGATGCAAGATGTTGGCAGGAAAAGCATACATGGAGAGACTCAACCAAATGTTGCTGGGTTTGTATACCGGAACATCTGTACAGAATATGGATTGGACCTGCCGAAGTCCAGATGGTAGATACCAAAATGGGTAGTTGAGAATGACAGGGCTAAGATCCTGTGGGACTTCAAGATCCAGACAGACAAGTTCTGGCCAATCAACCCGACATTGTGGTGGTAGACAAGGAATGAAAGACTGCATTCATGGCAGATGTGGCAATACCCAGTGACTAGAACATCAGAAAGGAGGAACATGAGAAGGTGGAGAAATAACAAGGACTGAAAGAACTAGAAAGGATGTGGAAAGTGAAGGCAGTAGTAGTCCCAGTTGTGATGGGAGCACTCGGGGCTGTGACTCCTAAGTTGGGAGTGACTTCAACAGAATTCAGGTGGGACATCTGAGATCGTTGTTGAAGAGTGCAGTTCTAGGAACCGCTAAGATACTGCTGAGAACCCTTAAACTCCCAGGCTTCTGGTAGAGGACCCGAGAATGAGGAATAAAACGCACCACCCAGGAGGGGTGAGAAAATCAATTTGTTTTTTTCACACTCACTGGCCACTTTCTTAGGTACACCTTGCTAGTATCAGGTTGGACCCCCTTTTTGCCTTCAGAACTACCTTTAATTCTTTGTGGCATAGATTCAGAAAGGTGTTCCTCAAGAGATTTTGGTCTATATTGACAAGACATCACACGGTTGCTGCAGATTTGTCAGCTGCACATCCACGATGCCAATCGCCTGTTCCACTACATCCCAAAGGTGCTCTATTGGATGAGATGTGGTGCCTGTGGAGGCCATTGGAGTACAGTGACTGGATATGGGGAGTGTGGAGTACAGTGACTGGATATGGGGAGTGTGGTGTCCATTGGAGGACAGTGACTGGATATGGTGAGTGTGGAGGCCATTGGAGTACAGTGACTGGATATGGGGAGTATGGAGGCCATTGGAGTACAGTGACTGGATATGGTGAGTATGGAGGCCATTGGAGTACAGTGACTGGATATGGGGAGTGTGGAGTCCATTGGAGTACAGTGACTGGATATGGGGAGTGTAGAGGCCATTGGAGTACAGTGACTGGATATGGTGAGTATGGAGGCCATTGGAGTACAGTGACTGGATATGGGGAGTGTGGAGTCCATTGGAGGACAGTGACTGGATATGGGGAGTGTGGAGTCCATTGGAGGACAGTGACTGGATATGGTGAGTATGGAGGCCATTGTAGTACAGGGACTGGATCTGGTGAGTGTAGAGGCCATTGGAGTACAGTGACTGGATCTGGTGAGTGTAGAGGCCATTGGAGTACAGTGACTGGATATGGTGAGTGTGGAGGCCATTGGAGGACAGTGACCTCATTGTCATGGTGAAGAAACCAGTGGTGAGATGATTGGAGCTTTGTGACATGGTGCATTATCCTGCTGGAAGGAGCCTTCAGAAGATGGGGACACTGTGGTCCAAAGTGTGCCAAGAAAATATCCCCCACACAATTACACCACCACCAGCCTGAACCAGTGATACAAGTCAGGATGGATCCATGCTTTCATGTTTACGCCAAATTCTGCCTCTACCATCTGAATGTCGCAGCTGAAAATGACTCGGACCAGGCAATGTTTTCCTGATCTTCTATTGTCCAATTTTGGTGATCCTGTGCGAATTGTAGCATCAGTTTCCTGTTCTTAGCTGACAGGAGTGGCACTCGGTGTGGTCTAATGCTGCTGTAGCCCATCTGTTTGAAGGTTTGATGTGCTGTGTGCGTTCAGAGATGGTATTCTGCATACCTTGGTTGTAACGAACGGTTACTGTTGCCTTTTTATCATCTGGAACCAGTCTGCCATTCTCCTGTGACACTGAGGCATTTTCCTCCACACAACTACCGCTCACTGGATATTTTCTCTCTGGTTCATTGACGGACACAGCTCCTGGTATTCATAACCATTGGGTTATACTTCCCCCCCCCTACAGGAGTAAGACACTAGGCAGAAAAGAATTGGTGCGTGAGACCCTGAAACTGGAGGCTGAAGGCCTTGATTGATCTTAATTTTTTAAGATGATTGCCTGTTTGGAGCTACCCTGGATGACCTCATTTAATGTCTCACGGGGGGAAGAGTACTTCTCTTCCGCAGGCCTACTATGGGCAAGGAACCTTGTCTTAGGCGTGGTCTGCCTTTCTTGGCTCAAGTTTTTTCATCCATCAGGGTCAACTGACAAGGGCTCGAAGCCTTTCAGAAGTCTGCTCTTGCTCCATCTACAAAGCTGGACGTCCTTAGCCGGAGTGCTCCTTCCTCTGGACAAACTCCAGAAATTGCAGGGTGCAATTCGCCTTCTGCTGTCAAACAGATTGTCGTTCCTCCGGGCTTGCATGGTGTCTAGCGCGGAGACACAGCTGTCATCCTCAGCGGGGGATCGGCAGATCGATCCCCCGCTGAGAAAAACGGACTCCGTCCGATGGATGGAGTGTGTGAAAGGGGCCTTCGGGTGTACCTGGCAGCTATGAAGTCTTTCAGGAAGTCAGACTCTATTTGTGCTCACGGACGGACCTCGAAAAGGGTTGTCCACTTCCATCTGCGATCATTTCCAGATGGATCAGACAGACGGTGGTTCAGGCCTATTCCATCAGGGGTCAGGTTCCTCCTTTCCCTGTTAAGGCGCTCTCTATTTGGGCGCTTAGTGTCTCCTGGGCCTTTCGTCATCAGGAGTCAGTGATGCAGGTGGTTGTTGTTGTTGTGTTTTTGGTTTTTTATTTTTTTTTTGGTTGTTCCCACCCCTCATGTTTAACACTGCTTTGGGACATCCCAATGGTTATGACTATCAGGAGCTGCGTCCCCTTTGTAAAGTTATAACTCTCCTGACACTGCGTGTGTTTTTTCTATGTAGATATGTACCATGCCTGGAATCTTCTGTTGGGGTTTGGGGTCAATTTTATTCTAGTTATTGGTTTTTACTCTCTATATGAAAAAAATCACACAGACATTGAATACATGACATTAATGTTAAAAGTATAACTTTTTTTATTTATTTTGCTTTTTGCATAAAGGGGTTTTAACCCCTGCTAATATATATCACGTCCTGTCCCTTAGCTAACACTATAGAGGAAATCCCTCCAAAGTGAGAAAATTCATTTTTGTCACTGGGGTTGCCAGAGCTAGTGTTCCCAATGGAAGGTTCCCCCTCCATTCCTGTTTTGGGGACAACCCAAATTTGGGTTGTTTTCTTTCCCCCCTTGGTGACGACAGTAAAGCGGGTTAACAAAAATGAGAGAATATGGGGTGGACACAGTTCAAAACTCACAATGGTAGCTGCAGACTCTGCCGGGAGACAAAGCCATCATAATCCAGGAGTATACAGATACAGTCGGATTGATCATCCCTCACGATTGACTTTCATTTACCCATGAGAATCATATGACCCGTTTGCCCCATTTACTATAAAGGCACCGGAGTCCATACTTTCTGGTGAGCGCACTTACCTTTTTAATGTTGGTGTTGGGTTTTGTTTCACTTATAACCACTGGAATCTGAAACCTTCAGCTTCTCATTTGGTTTCCAGTTTTTTTTCCACACAATTCCATGAGATACAGCAGTAAACAAAGATTAAATAAAAGGTTTTCTAATTAGGGGTGCACCGATCCGACTTTTCTTGTCCCGATACCGATAATCTGGCGTGGTGTATCTGCCGATACCGATACGGAACTACACACATACACAATATGCATGCGGCTGCAGTACAGAGCAAAGCCGCTGCTTCATGTGTATGGCTCCTCCATTCACAGGCGGAGTGCATCTGATATCACTCGGCCTGAGGGCCGGACCTGTACAGGAAGTAGTGGCTCCCATCCCACTACTACACCAAGTAAGGGACGGCTGAGCCGGGACTCGGCAAAACCGGATCGGCCCGTGGCTCGGCGGCTCTGTATAAGTAAGGGATGGCTGGGCCGGGACTCGGCAAAACCGGATCGGCCCATGGCTCGGCGGCTCTGTATAAGTAAGGGACGGCTGAGCCGGGACTCAGCAAAACCGGATCGGCCCGTGGATCGGTTAATTTTACCGATTCCCCCGATCCAGCTATTGTGGCAGTATCAGCACCGATATCCGATCCTAATATCGGATCGGTGCATCCCTATTTCTAATCCCTCTCTGCTCTATCCAAAAAGTTTTGCCTTCAGTTCTACTTTAAGGCTCCGTTCACATCTAGGCGTTTTGGGGCGTTTTTGGGGCGTTTTTCTGCTCTAGGATCAGCTCTCAAAACGCCCTAAAAAACAAAACAAATCCTATTCATTTCAATGGCCCCTGTTCACATCTGAGCGTTTTGACGCTGTATACAAAACGCCCAACGCTCAAAAAAGTACATGAGCTTCTTTTTGGGCAGATAACAGGCGTTTTCCATTGATCTCTATTCAATCTAAAAACGCCTGCACAAAAATCGCGGTAAAAAACGCCGCAAAAATCGCGAAAAACGCTACTCTCAGGTGTGAATGTAGCCTTAAAAGTAACCTGCCATGAAGTTAAATTATTTTCCGCTCAAAGCAGCAGCAACGGTTTAGGTATTAAACTCAAGAATTAAAAAAAAAAACGCTAAGGCAGGGTTTTTGACAGAAAAGACCCTAATGGTCGGTTCTGTCATAAATGCCCCCCGCCTGTCAGCGGTAATGTGCACTGAGCCGTGCGTAGCTCAGAGTAAATTTGTCACCAGCTCTGTCATAATGAAGTGACTTCCGTGCGCATGCATAGGGGTGACATTGTCATGGCCCAGCCATTCAAGCGCCCAAACAGAGTGAACCCGGAACGATGACCGGGAGAAGAAAACACCTGAGCCACTGACTGCGCAGCATTGGAGGGCATCCTTTGACAGGTAAGTCTGTCATAATGTGCTAGTATGCTGTGCATACTAGTGCATTATGTCATAAACCTGCAGGGAGCCTGTTTTATAATGTTTGTTTATTTTGCAGAGTTTAATTCATTCTTTTACGCATACACGGTGAGAATTATCTATTGACCACTTCATCCGCAAGTAGTGTTCCATGTGTTTGGTGGATTCAAGAAAATCACAAGTTTCTTACCTTGGAGAGGTTTGATGGGAGCTCTTTGAATGTGTTTCTGGATCTGCATAACTGCTGCAGCAGTTACAAGGTTTTTTTTTTTTTTCTTTTCATTCATTGAGGAATGTGTGCACTCCAGGGCTGCAGGGAAAACATGGAATGCTCCAAGCTGGGCAAAAAATGAGCCAGGGACACAGTCATCTAGAAATACATAATCCAGCATAGGCAGCTGCAGTTACATTTACTGCCTGTCACTCTTTTGTCAAATACCAGAGGTGCCTTTTCGGGCCACTGAGGTGCTGTAATGTTAGTTAAATGACAGTGCCAGGAGGGTGCTGGGCAACCTGGGCAGAAGCCTAGATGTTGTGTACAGTCTGCGTCTGGAACATAGCGTCACTGGAGATTATTAAAGGATTCTTGTCCTTAGTGAAAAAAAAATACAAATGCAGTTTCTGGCTTCGCATGCAGCCAATGTTTGTCATACTGAGCTTCTTGCTACAGTGCTCTGAATCAATTCACCATTATTGTTCGCTTAATTGTTCCCACCGGGAGGACGTCCATGGATGTCCTCCGGTTTCAGTGGTTATATCGAAATGCCTGCAGGCATCATTCCGGTATGTATGTTTTTAGCCGGTGATTGCCTAACATGCAGAAGTGGTCCCATGGGTGGTGGAAGGGGGTCTCTTCCATGCTTTACTGTATGATTGTGGTCCCCAGGAGCGATGACTGCCCTGAACAGAGAGCGAGGAACGGACATCTTTCCCTTCTCTGACTCCGGAAACTGTGAGCGACGAGTCCTGGTGTCGCTGCCGGTTCTGCATCTTTATACCTGGCGACCACGAAAGCAGGCTATCAGACCGATCTGTGTCAGATCGACTACATAGAAGGCTAGAGGAGAGATTTGGGGTCTAATAGACCCCAGATCGCTGCATAAAGAGGACCTGTCACGGCTCATGCTGGCACAAGGGATGTTGTTAATCCCTTGTAATATCAATAAAGTTAATCCAAAAAAGTAAAACATTTTTGTATAAAATAAAAAATCAAAGCCCCCGTCCCACCATGCTTGCGCACAAATACGAACACAAACATTACTCCCACACACATATTTATACGGTGATCACACCACACGTGAAGTATTGTTGCTAACATCAGAAAGAGAGCAGTAATTCTAGCACCTCTTGTGCAACTCTAAACTGGTAACCTTTTAAAGGCGTTTAAAACGTCATCGATGGAGAATTTTGAGCACCGTAATTTGCCGCCATTCCACGGGCAGACACAATTTTAAAGCATGACATCTATATTTACTTGACCTAACATCTTTTACATTATACCAAAAAATTGGGATAACTTTAAAAAAAAAAAATGCATTTTAAAGCACAAATACCATCTGACATTAAAAAAAAAGAAATTACAACACCCACCATTTTTTTTTTTTTATTCTATAAGAACGCTGCTTTAAAAATATATTTTGTTTGGGGTTCTAAGTAATTTTCTAGCGAAAAAGTTGATTTTTACATGTAGGAGCAAAGTGTTGGATGGCAAGTAGAGGATCTTTAAGGCCGAAGTAAACCCATTGATTTAGTTTCAGAAAACAGTTAAATTTCCAGCACGTGTTGGTTATGTAACTGTCACATTGGTTGTGCTCATAACCAAACTAGCCTTTAGCTGGTGTCATAACTGATCACGTGCAGCACCATGGCAGTTGAAGATTAAACAGAGGCCAAGATGGCAGCTTCTATGGCTGAAAACGATAGGTGGGTTTACGTCCACTACAATCCGTTCCCAAAGAAGGCCATCAAAATGCAAAGGGATTGTCCACATTTATTTGCCTAATAGGCTTCCTGGAGCTGATTTTCCCATTACTGACTTAACGTGTCTTGTTCTGCACTGTCTGTGTGAAAGGGGTCTTCTTTCTAGAGGTAGAGAGGTAGGGCTTTGCTTTGTCATAGCTTCCTCCCCAATGACTGGTATTCTGATGACTGGTAGGGTAATGATAGAGGTGGAGGAAGACCAGATCCACAGAATAGACAAAGCAGAATCAAGGAGATCCTTACACTGTATGTTCTCAGATACAGCTTCCCCTCCAGCAAGGAAAACTATATTAACCAAAAATCCTGCGTTTTATCCATCTGAAATATGTGACTGAAAATATGTAAACGCATAAAATCTTGATCACAAATAAAATTCAGTAAAAAAATAATTGTATAAACTAATCAAAATACTAGAGCCGCTACCCAGGAAGTCTGAATATGGGACTCAAATAGTTAACTAAAAGTGATTGGGTGCGCCTCTCATTCATTTATCACAAATAACATGAATAGCGTAATCAAAACAAGGATAAATTAAACCTAAAAAAAAACTTTTCATAGAAGTCCATCAAAGTGATACCTATGACAGTCCATTTAGATGATGGATATGGAAAAAAAAACAGCAAAACAAAACTGAAAGGGTGCGCTTGTACAAGGCCGTCTTCACATCAACTCACGCCTCTTATTAGAGACTTTGATCTCAGATTATATAGATCTAAATCACTTTACGATCTCTACACATCCCTATGGTTATCGGGAGGAATATGGTATCCTACACATGTATGCTCAGCCATATTACCATCAGAGAATCATAGCCGATGTTTAACCAAGTATATAAAAAAAAAAAACAGCTGAATACTAACAGACGTGGCTGCAGACCTAGCCAGCTGGTTTGTGCGTGCAGACGCCAGATGTGGCTCCATCCAACACGTTTCCCTGTAAGAGGCGTCAACTGGGAAAGAGCTTCCTCCCCAATGATGGGTAATCTGATGACTGGTGTGTCAATGATGGAGGTGGAGGAAGCACAGATCCACAGAATAGATAAAAGCAGAAGTAGGGAGATCCTTACACAGCAGGTTCTCAGATACCACTTCCCCTCCAGCAAGGAAACCATTGTGCAGCACGCTATTTACATCTCTAAATTTGCTGAGACTAGCAGTCAGAAGAAAGCAGCAGTGCCTTGGATCAGTGGTCTCCAAACTGGCCCAGGGGCCAGATTTGGTCCTTTGCTTGCTTTTTATCTGGCCCTTGGGACCCTATATTATCCACGGACACCAATGATGGGGACAATTGATCTCAATGACTGATGGGCGTAATTTCTACCAATGACACCAACAATGTGGTCCAATGACAACGTTAACAGGCCCTATTGGCATAATTGGAAGGAACTGTGCCCTAAGGACGCCAACAATGGGGCATTGTTTGCTCCTGCCACTGATGCCGGGACACTTTCTACTCCCGATGGTCCTAGTCCTGCCCCCGTAAAGTCTGAAGGACAGTAAACTGGCCCTTTTGTTTCGAAAGTTTGGAGACCCCCCCCCCCCTGCCTTAGAAGTTCTCACACTACAGATGAGGATGCCGAAAGATGTTATGGATAGGCACAGGAAGTTCACTTCTATTTGGGCAATACCTTTGTCAAAGTAAAACATTTGCCCTACTTAAAATTACATTAGGTTATGGCTCTAGTAAAAAGATTTGCAAATGAAAAATGGCCTTTTCATTATTCCTTTTTTTTTGTTTTTCAAAATACGGTATGAGGAAGCACAAAAATGATATAGAAAACTGCAATGTGTAATGGAGGTGGTACCGTTTAAAGGGATTGTAAAGTCGGAAGTTTTTTTTTAAAACTACTACTGCCTGGGAGGACCTAGGGCTCTGGGCACCCTCTTATGTGTCCAGGTTTCAGGTGAACTAAAACCCATGCACATAAATCAAAACCCAGACTGTCCGGGTAGCACTCCCAGTGTCCACAACTGTTTAATACCAGATACCCATTCACAGGAGGCAATCTCCAGGCCTACATGTATTTCTTGTTCTCGGTAAACCACTGTTAATCAATTTCCCGGTTTTCTCAATCTGCAGAAAAAAGGAGTTCCGACGACAAAAAAAGCAGCAAGTCCAGCAGCCGAGACGGGCAAAGTGAATCTCGCAAATCCGACTCTAAGGAATTGCCCACCCAGACCTCTGTAAATGGGTCCAATGAAGACATAAAATCTGAAGGTGACACTCAGTCCAATTAAAACTGATCTGATTTGACCTCTGATCAGCCGGAGGTAAGTGTTTTTGTGCCTCTCTCTCTTATAGCTCTTATGTTTTGCTAGAATGTTACGGTGCAGCGTAAGTATGCACAGATGAAGACAGGAAGCCTTGCCATGAAGGGAGAGCGCTGTGTAGCCCCAGCACACATGTAGAGGTATCTCCTTTTTATGTATTCGTAGTGACCCGCGCCCATCCAAATCTCTCTCCTCCCCCTTTCTGCCACCATAACGCGTCCTCTTTGTCACATAAGCCATCCCAGAATCTCTAATCTTTAAACTTATTTCAATCAAATGTTTTAGCTTTTCCTTTTGTTTTTTTTCCATTTTCAATTTGCTTAATAAATTTATTGGCGTAAATAACACCTAGATTATAATTTTATAGCCTTGTGTTAAAGACCATTTTGATTCATCGGCAGTAATGTTTAATTTTAAGAGGCGCGTTTTTTTTAAGGCACTTATAAAACCAGGCGTAATTTAACTGTTAAAAGGAATGAAAGCTGTTTTAAAAAAAAAAAAAAAAAAAAATTGTGAAAGATGTTTTGGAGTCATTTGCCTTACTGCCTTGCATTCTAATGCAGTTTGTTCTGTAACTCGAGAGCCTGTAGAATTGGATTGTTCGAAGTGTAGGGTTTATGAATAATTTCAAGCTGTCTGCCATACCTCATGCAGCGTTGGTGTTGTAAGCGGGCCCCTGAAAATGCCAAATTAAAAATCAAGGATTCAGTCATACTAATCAGGTATTCTTGCAAGGTACTCCTTTCTTCCAAAATCCATGTTTGAATGATGTTACCTGTAATAGCTTAAGCTTATTTTTTGTGTATTTTGTTTTTACTTTGTCTTTGTCTACCAAGCAAAGCCACAAAAGAGTGTTTTTTTTTGGTTTGTTTTTTTGTTTTATTTTAGTTTTTTTCTTTAATTTTATGTTAGACTTTTGCTGTTCTTAACATCTTTAACAGTTCTGGCAATTTTCTTTTGACTGTGTCTAGGGATGCAATGATGCCCAGTCAGTAAAACAAAATAATTTAAAGATTTTAAATGCAAATCTTGTCTATGCTCGCTAGTAATCGACTTGTTACATTCAGTGCAAGCTTTTACAGAGGTATGTCTTTAAATTTTTCCTACTAAGTAGGAGGAATTGTATCAGGCAGTTTACGCTGTAGTCCGCTGTACGGACGTTGACGGAAAAAGCAGAGATCTGGGATTGATGCATTTTTTTTCTTTTTCTTTCCGCGGATCCCTTTTTCCGATCTAGCATTAGATTGTTTTTGGTTCCTGTTGCATGAAAGTTCTAGAGAATGGGGGACGAGTCTAGAGCCAGAGAATTTTGGTTTTCTTTGATAGATTTTAAGATCTTGTTTCTTGGAATGGCAACTAATTTAGCATTTTTGTTTTATTTCTCTTCATATTTTACCCAATAGGACTGCATTGCGAAGATCAAGGTGACCTCTCAAGATGTCTTAATCGAAGATGGGCTTTAAAATGAGGTGACAGAACCTGTAAAATGAAAAAATTAAAACTCGGTTAGAGTTGGTTCTTAACTATTACATTGAGAACTGAAGTATTTCTGTAGAGTTGATTCAGTACAGTCTCTGGTGATATGTTATTGCCCAGATGTCAGGGCACAAGAAAATTTAATTTAAACAAATGCAAGCAAGTATAACAGCCAAGGCTTGCATAATAATTAAATCAGAAGTTTATTTTTTTTTTTTTTTTTGTTTTCTTTGTTCGGACTTGGAAACCACAAGATAATTGTGAACCACATTAACTTGTTTTTTTTACTAGTAGAAAATAGTTTATAAATAAACGCAACTTCTAATTTCTCTTGTATATGTGCGCTGATGTCATTTTGGCTTGGTATAAAATGCTTTTTAAAATAAATGTGTCACTGTTTAAATTTGTGCAGTTTATTTTTTTCTAAATAAAATATTTCTTTGAAACGCATCTTTTAATGTTTATCAATGGCCAGGCAAGAAAAGATATAGTGAGCATCGTACAAAAATACACCCAAATACAAAATCTACCTGTCCACAGCTTTATCCCTCCTTCTCTTAAGGTACATTGGACTTCCCTGATAAAAAAGATTTCTGGGTCAGGAGTAAGATGAGGTTAAAATAGTAATAAACCCTCGGCTTGTAAAAAAAAAAAAAAAAAAAATCTTACCCCAGCATGTGCACTTTCCATCTTTCAATACTGTTGGCTCCTGCATTTTGATTTTGGCTTCCCTAAACTTTTGGTCTTCACAGTGCATACCCCTTCCAGTCTGTTAGCTTTGTGAAGGGAGGGGAGTTGCAGAAGAGTACTTTATCATCCTAGGCTAGAGGGATGTGCACTTTAATTGATGCGCACACTGTAGATGGAAGGATCCTGGATGCAATGGTGACTCCATAGGACACTGCAAGAAAAGACATGGATATTGTTATCCCTGCTAAGAAAGTTCCAACTTTTTACTAGGCCTTTCCCCAGACTGACTTTTGAGTGCCATATCCTGACCCCGCTGGACTAGCGGTGCTAGCCTGGAAGTGGCCTTTGGTTACGAAGTTCCGCTTTGTGGTGCTTTCCACACATCAAATGCTGATAGAAGTTTGCCACGGAACTGCTTTGCAGTTCCAGAGCCGTGGCATTGCCTTAGCAATTGCACTGCCCCAAAAGACTCACTTTCTCTATCGCTCATTGACAGACGTAGTCTTCTTGATTCTCAAGAGCTGGGTTATGTTGTCTCCGCAGGAGTAGGACTAGGCAGAATGACAAAACGTTCTGGCTCCACCCTAGGGGGCAGTCCTTGAGGGTATATCCTCCCTCTCTCTGCTACAGGGAATCAGTTTTTTTCTGTCTAGTCAGGAGTAAGGACCTAAGTTCCTTGCTGGGATCTTTTGGTCCTGGCAAGACTTTTTTTCTTTAAGAAAAAGACATTTTTTAGGTAGTTTTCTCCAGTGTTTTTTTCCTGTGAGATCTTCAAGCAAAAATGCCGGACTGGGCGACACTTGTGGTCCCCCCAGCCGGCCTACGAGCGCGTGCAGACCAGGCATTGCGCTTGGTCGGCCGCGACATATTCAAGTAAGTATGCGGGGCCGGGCGACGGACTGGATGTGAGATCCAGTGGTCACCCCGGTTTCTGCCTAAAAGCGCGTGCAGACCAGTGCGCTGAGTCGGCCGCGACGGAGTCCCAGTAAAGGGACTGACTTTGCGAGTTAAAAGCTCGCTTGGACGCCAGGACCAGAGAGTCGAGGCGTCCACAAACCCCCACCTCGGTGGAGAGGGTATTGTGAAGAGAGGGTGCCTGTCGGTTCGGTATGGTGAGTAAACGTTCCCTTTTTTCCTCATTATGAGGCAGTATATATTATGGGCCCCTCCATATATGGTCAGTATATATCTGACACTTACAAGTCCCCCTTGTAATACAGCATGTGTTTGTGGGAAGTGGACTTGGTTCAAGAGCTAACACTCTACCCAGCAGACTGTAACATTACAGCAAACATAGGAGGTATAATCCTACCTTATGTGCAGTGTATCTCTGTAGATCCATATGTCACCTCTCAGCAGAGTGCAGGTGGATGTGCTGGGAAGACGATATCGGCGGTCCGCCGCCATTTTGCCGTAGACCGAATGCATGTATGTCCTCAGGTCACGCCGGCCGCCATGTTTTTGGAGTCTTATGTCTCTTCTATGGGGGCGGCCATGTTTTGTGAGCCCAGCTTCCTCGTGGAGGGCTGGGAACGCCGGAAGGCGTACACAGGGGGCGGAGCCACGCCTTCTGCCTGGGAAAAAGCAAACAGCTCCTTCCAGTCTGTGTAAGACAGACGCTGGCTGCAGTTTGTTGGAAACTGCACTGCATCGGTTGGTGAGCCTTGGGGGTCCCTCTCTCTCTCTCTGGGATCGAGAAGCAGGTACTCTGAGGGGCGCTATTGCGCTAGGGGGAGACACACAAAAAAAAAAAAAAGAGGTTTTTTTGTTTATTGCTGGCAAAAGTGTCCTGTATTAACATGGACCCTGCCACTCATGTATCTCCTCCGGATCCCCTCGGGTCTGCGGGATCCTCCAGCACCCCATTGACAATTGAATCTTTGTCAGCCATTATGGAAACTTTTGTGTCCCGGGTGGAAGTGGCTTGTCAGGGACAGGGCGCAAGAAAGCGACCCCCGCCTAACCCCTTATTATCTGAAACCTCGGATTCAGACTCTGAGCCTATTTCTGCAGTTGCAGGTACTTCATCTGGTATTGGTGTCTCGGGTCCTGTCTCTTCAGACAGTGAGGAGGATGTTTCGGCATCTGCCATAGCCCGAGAGGAAGCGTTGGTAAACGCACTCATTGTATCTGTTCAAGAGACTTTAAGGTTACAGGGTATTCCATCAGAAATAGCTGAAACTGAGATCCCTTTTGGGACTAAAAAGCGCATCAAGGTGGCAAAGGTTTTTCCATTGCCCAAATGTTTTGGCAATCCAATCGATGAAGAATGGCGTCTGCCAAAACGCACTTTTAATATTTCCAAACGCATTGACAGGCGTTATCCGTTTGAGGAAACCCTTATTAAGAAATGGACAGAACCACCTGTGGTGGATTCACCAATTGCTAGATTGAATAAAGCCACGGTTATTCCTTTAGAAGACGCTCCGTCTTTTAAAGATCCAGTGGATCGCAAGATAGAAGCTATGTCTCGCACCATGTTTTCCTTGATTGGATCAGTTTTCAGGCCAATAATTGCTATTGGTCTGGTTTCGCAGGCTGTAACTGAATGGACCAAGTGGTTACGCCGGGACTTAGAAGTCCCTCAGGCGGTATCAGATTTGTTGGAACAAATGATACAGGGGTTACAGTTTGTATGTGATGCGGCGTTAGACGCCACTCCATTAATGGCGCGAGCATCAGTCTCAGCAGTGGTTCTCAGGCGTACACTGTGGCTAAAAGGTTGGATAGCCGACCAAGGTTCCAAAAAAGCTTTGGCTAATATCCCCTTTTCAGGAGAACGTCTATTTGGAGCCAACTTAGATGAGATCATTAAGGATCTCACCGGTGGAAAAAGCACCTTTTTACCGCAAAATTTTAAAGGTAGAGGAACTCGTCAAAGACGAGGGCCTTCTTTTTCTGCTCACAAGAGGTTTTTTCGTCCAGCGGGTGAAAAAACTAAGTCCTCCAAAGCTCCTGCAGGAGGCGTCAGGGGTCGTTGGTCGGGCAAGCAAAAGCCCGCCCCCTCCAGACCTGAAGATAAACCATCCAAAGCCTGAAGGTGCGCCCCACCCATAACTGGGGTGGGGGGACGTCTTCGCCGGTTCCCGGATCCATGGCTTTCCAGAATCCCGGACAAATGGGTTTGCGAAGTCATAAAGTCAGGGTACAAGATCGAGTTTCGATCTCTCCCACCGGCGCGATTCTTCCCTTCCAATATCCGACTATCTCCGGATCGTCTAGAAGATCTGCGGAGAGCAGTCACAGATCTACTACAACAAGGAGTGGTAGTCCACGTTCCTTGGACAGAACGGTTTCAAGGGTTTTTATTCAAACCTGTTTACAATACCCAGGAAAGAGGGCAAAGTGCGTCCAATTCTGGACTTAAGAGCGCTCAATTCTTTCGTCAACATAAGAAGATTCAGAATGGAGTCCATTCGCACAGTAGCAGCCTTCCTGCATCCAGGGGATGTCCTAGCGTCCATAGACATCAAGGACGCCTATCTTCACATTCCCATTTTCGCAGGACATCAGAGTTTTCTACGCTTTTCCGTAGAGGAGAACCACTATCAGTTTGTGGCGTTACCTTTCGGTCTCGCCATGGCTCCGCGGGTCTTCACAAAGGTGTTTGCCCCTATGTTGGCACTTCTGCGCCAAAGAGGTATATCGATTCTAGGTTACCTAGACGATCTTCTGCTTCATGCAGAATCTCCTCAGACCTTGCTACAAAACATAGAGATTACTATGATTTCTTTACAGGAATTCGGGTGGCTGGTGAACCAGCAAAAGTCATTTCTGGTTCCCACCCAGAGGCTCGAATATCTGGGTCTAATTCTAGACACAGTCAGGACGAGAGTTTTCCTTCCGGTAGGGAAACTTCGAAAGATTCAATCAGCAGTCCAGTTGTTACTGTCCAACAGCTGGTCTTCCCTTCGGACGTGCATGAGGGTTCTGGGGTTGATGGTGGCTTCATTCGAAGCAGTCCCATTTGCCCAGTCCCATACCCGAATTCTTCAGCAAGAGATTCTTCTCAGATGGAATCGGAATCGGAATCCGGAATCCCTGGACAATCAGATACGATTGAGCAAACAGACCAGAGAGTCTCTGGTTTGGTGGCTTCGGTCTCCAATGCTCAGCCAGGGAAAGTCATTTCTGCCAATATATTGGACGATAGTGACCACGGATGCCAGTCTATCCGGATGGGGAGGAATTCTCGGTCAATTATCTGCCCAGGGACTTTGGTCCCCGGAAGAATCCAGATTACTGATAAATGTATTGGAACTGAGAGCGATCAGACTTTGTCTGATTCACTGGACCGAGCAGCTCCAGGGCAGCCCGGTTCGGATCCAGTCGGACAATGCCACGGCCGTGGCTTATGTCAATCATCAGGGGGGCACCAAGAGTGTCCGAGCGGCCAAAGAAGTGGCTTGCATTCTTCGCTGGGCGGAACGATTTGTTCCAGCAATCTCTGCGGTGTTCATTCCGGGGGTGGAGAATTGGCAGGCAGATTATCTCAGCCGTCAGACCCTGGATCAGGGGGAATGGTCCCTCCATCCAGACGTTTTCCACCAGTTGTGCCTACGGTGGGGCACCCCGGATGTGGATCTGTTGGCATCACGATTCAACAGGAAAGTTCAGAGATTCGTGGCTCGCTCCCGCGATCCTCTAGCAGAAACCGCAGACGCACTGATCGCCCCGTGGGGGCAATACCAGCTAATATATGCCTTCCCTCCTCTCGCGTTACTGCCAAGACTTCTTCGCAGGGTAGAGGAGGAAGGAATCCCAGTAATCCTGGTAGCTCCGGACTGGCCTCGTCGAGCTTGGTACGCCGACATGGTCAGACTGGTGGCGGACGTCCCGTGGAGACTTCCTCTCAGAGAGGATCTACTGTCTCAGGGACCGATCTTCCATCCTGCTTTACGATCGCTGGCTTTAACGGCCTGGCTATTGAGACCCAGGTGCTGAAGGACAAAGGTTTGTCCGCTTCAGTTATTCCTACTCTAGTTGAAGCAAGGAAAGCGACTTCCAGAAAGATTTATCATCGTACATGGAAGTCCTACATTGCATGGTGTGAACCTTTGGGGTTCCGTCCTCGGTCTTATTAGATTAGTCGAATATTGGCTTTTCTGCAACAAGGGGTTGAGCAGAAACTGGCCTTGAGTACTATCAAGGGTCAGGTCTCAGCATTAGCCATCTTCTTTCAGAAGCCTTTGGCTACTCATTCCTTGGTGCGGAATTTCATCCAGGGGGTGCGACATCTGGCTCCGCCAGTGCACGCGCCGTTACCCCCCTGGGATCTTAATTTAGTGTTGTCGGTTCTTCAGAAACCTCCCTTTGAAGATATTAGGGAGATTCCTCTACCCACGTTGTCCCAGAAGGTGGCCTTCTTGGTGGCTATTACTTCTGCACGCAGGGTGTCAGAACTGGCCGCATTATCTTGTCGTTCACCATATCTGGTGGTTCATAGAGATAAGGTGGTTCTTCGTCCGAATCCATCCTTCCTACCAAAAGTAGTTTCAGAATTTCATCTGAATGAAGAAATTGTATTACCTTCCCTGTGTCCTAAGCCCAGTCATCCTCGGGAATTTGCTTTGCACTCCTTGGATGTGGTCCGGGCGATCAGGGTATACTTGAAAACGACAGACTCGTTTCGCAAGACGGATTCACTTTTTGTGATCCCAGATGGACCCAAGAAGGGGTTGCCTGCATCTGCCGCGACCATTTCCAGATGGATCAGACAGACGGTAGTGCAGGCTTATTCTATTAAGGGTCGGGAGCCCCCGTTCCCTGTTAAGGCGCACTCCACTCGGGCACTTAGTGCGTCATGGGCCTTTCGCCATCAGGCGTCAGTGGTCCAGGTGTGCAAGGCGGCTACCTGGTCGTCGGTGCATACCTTCTCTAAACACTATAAAGTTGATGTAATGGCATCGTCTGATGCCTCATTTGGCCGCAAGGTTTTGCAGGCCGCAATTTGAGGAGACCAGTGGTCTACCTCGAGGGTTTTTTCCGTTGGAAAATTTTTCTTTAGTCTCATTCTTTGTTTATAATGAGCCTTTAAAACTTCTAGTTTGGCACCGGTTGGGCCTACTAGATTGGATTTGATTTTGTCAATCCCACCCCTCATTTGTGGCACTGCTTCTGGATGTCCCAGCTCTTGAGAATCAAGAAGACTACGTCTGTCAATGAGCGATAGAGAAAAATGGATTTTTGTAAGAACTTACCGTAAAATCCTTTTCTCTTAAGCTCATTGACAGACGTAGTACCCGCCCCTCTATCATTGAGTTGGGTTGGGTTAATTTCTCTGTACTGCTTTAAACAGAACTGATTCCCTGTAGCAGAGAGAGGGAGGATATACCCTCAGGGACTGCCCCCTAGGGTGGAGCCAGAACGTTTTGTCATTCTGCCTAGTCCTACTCCTGCGGAGACAACATAACCCAGCTCTTGAGAATCAAGAAGACTACGTCTGTCAATGAGCTTAAGAGAAAAGGATTTTACGGTAAGTTCTTACAAAAATCCATTTTTGTAAGTGGGCATTTAGGCCAAGCATCAGAAGCTCCCTCAATATTTGGACCACTGAGCAGCTCTAAATTTCCCATCACCCATTTTACTGTAATAAGGGTTAACATTGAAGAACTGCGTACTGACTGACCCATACACTGGATGGAGTGTCACGCCCACATTCTTGGTCTTGTTAACCACTTAAGCCCCAGCCCTATTTCGGACACTTTTTGTTTACAAGTTAAAACCAGTATTTTTTCCTAGAAAACTACTTGGAACCCCCAAACATTATGTATATTTTTTTAGCAAAGACTCTGGAGAATAAAATGTCGGTCATTGCAAAACTTTTTGTCAAGCGGTATTTGCGCAGCGGTCTTAAAACGCCATTTTTTTGGAAAAAAATTGAAAAATCACATTTTCACTGCATTTAAAAAATACTAAACAGTAAAGTTAGCCAAATTTTTTTGTATATTGTGAAAGATGTCACGCCGAGTAAATACCCAACATGTTACGGTTTAAAATTGCGCCCCCCCCGTGGGATGGCGACAAACTACGGTCAATAGAGATCTCAATCTGCGACGCTTTAAATTTATTTAACGGTTTAGAGGTAGAGTGTAGCTCTTTTTTTATTATTGCGCACGCTCTGGCGATCGCGGCGATACCTCACATGTGGGGTTTGAACAGCGATTTCATTCGCGGCTCGACTTGCGTATACGTTTTTTTTTTTTGTGCGCGAGCTAACGGTGATGGGGGCGGCAAAATTTTTTTTTTTTCCTATTTATTTTTTTTAAACTTTATTACAGGTTTTTTTAAAAAAAAAAAATCTGATCACTTTTATTGCTGTCACAAGCAATGTAAACATCCCTTGTGACAGCAATATGTGTGACAGGTACACTTTATGGAGGGATCGAGGGTCTAAAAGACCCTAGACCCCTCCACTACACTTCCCTGTATGCAAAACGCCGAAAACGGCATTTTTGCATACAGCCGTTTTTTAAATTTGCCGCCTTTTGCAGCACAGTAACCCGGACGTGACGTCATGGACGCCGCCTCCGGGTTACGTCATCGGAGCCCCGATCGATGCCGTGTCCGGCATTCATCGGGACTCCATCCAGCCGGCGGACGTGCCGGCTGGGTGCTCGGGGCTCCCGGTGGGACGGGAGCCCCGGGCAAAGCCACGGAAGGCGGCGGGAGGGGGGGGACGTCCCCTCCCGCCCCCCCGGGTAATGATCGAGCGGCTCCCGAGCCGCATCGGTCGTTACCGACGGAAAGCCGACCGTCGGCTTCAAACCACGGTACCGGGATGATGCCTCTAACTAGAAGCATCATCCCGGTATAAACCCGCAAAGTGTACCGACGTATCGGTACGTTACTATGCGGTAAGTGGTTAATCATCTTAAGATGTATCATCCTGCTTCTGCTCTTACCCTTCAAGGACAACATGGAACTTTGATTTCTGACTTGTTCCCACTACCTGCTTACAGTGACACCGGTCCCTTTCTGCTGCTTGACCATCCTAAGCACCAACTTCCTGCAATTGAGTGTACCCGAGGCCTTGCTTTGGGTCCAACTTGTCTGCACATAGACTCAGAGGGGACACTTCTGCTTTGAGTGACCTTGGCCCTCTCCTAACTGTTCCAGGGGCATCCACCTTTACGCTCCACATCTGGTTTTAGTCCTACTCTGAAAAAAATGTATATGTTTTCCCTTGTTGTTGTGGATTTTGGTTGATCATCTTCTTGCTGATTTTAGTTGTGGTGTTCCCTCATGTGTGAATCAGTTTCCCTCAGGTGGTGACCTTTTTATCTATATTCTTGCCATAATATTGGTTCTTTGTACGCTCCTGATGGTCGTGTTGGTAGGTTCCTCTATCCGGTAGGGGACTCTGCGTCATTCAGTTCTGATTCAGGTGTTGATCCCTAAGGTAGCTCTTGGGAAGCAGGTGGTCCCCAGTTCTATGGTGCACATGTTATGGTTGTTACTGTGTTCCCCACCCTCATTTGGACTGCTTTTGGACATCCTGACAGCATCTGAATTCTTATGCTGTGGGCAAAAAAGAAAATGGTGTTTCTTTATCCCACACCCACAGGACATCTTCATATCCACTAAGATAGGGTTATGCTGGCACCTTCAGGTGATTGGACACTGTGGAAAAAAAAGAGAAGACAGGAAATCCCCCCCCCCCCCCTCCCAGCTAGGCATAGATTCCAATCTGGGGCCCTGTGGCTGGGAATGAGTGCCCTGGACCTGTAATCTTAGTGGGGAAGGAGTATGTGCTTGTACCACCTTTCCTGTGTGCTATTTTGTCACCCCCCCCCCCCCCTACACACCACACACTTCTTTCCTCATATAACTGTTTTTAGTGTGGGGAGATATCTTTGCTGGTTCTGGGGCTGTGGCCTTGCCCTGCCAGCGACCAGTGGATCTACAAGGTTGTTGTATCTGTTTCTTGTCCTCTGGAAAGGTTCCTTCCTACCGATGTGCACCTGCCCCTGGATCGGCTGCAAGCTCTGTTTGGGCAGGGCAGAACTTCTTGTCCTAGGGGCGTGTTCGTTCCTTTTCTGGTGTCGGAACATTTTTGGGGGTTATATTTATGCCCTTTCCTGGTTCCCAGGTAGGAGGGCATGTTTGTCTGATTCTGGACCTCAGTGGCGTCCCTGCATCAAGGTTTCCATGGCTTGTATAGATGTCGGGATGCCTATCTGCACATTCCTATTTGCACCCGGCATCAGCATTTCCTCCGCTTTGCTGAGTAAGGCGCACGATCAGTTTGTGGCGTTACCCTTTGGTCTAGCCTCCACTCCTTGGTTCTTCACAAACTTGTTGGCCCCGGTCTTAGCGTTGCTGCGTCAGCAGGGGATTGCTGTGCTGGGGTACCTGGACGACCTCTTGCGAGTGGAGTCTGTCTGCTCTGACGGCCAGTGTGGAAATTACTCTCCAGACTTTGCGGGAGATTGGGTGGTTTCTGAATTTTTAGAAGTCTACCCTGGTTTCGACCAGGAGATTGGATTATCTGGATTCCGCTCTGGCAAGAGTGTTCCTTTCTCGGAAGCGGTTGCAGAAGTTGCATTCTGCGATTCAACTGTTCCTAACCCACAAGTATTTGTCCCTTCGTGAGTGTATGCGAGTGTTGGGCCTGATGGTGTCCACCTTCGATGCTGTTCTGTTTGCACAGTTCTACATGAGACTCCTTCAAAAGGAGATTTTGTTCAATGGGACGAGTATTACAAGTCGCTGGACTATGTGATTTGTCTGTCAGGTGACCAGTTATTCTCTGGTGGCTGTGCTTCCCGACCTTGATACAGGGCAAGTCCTTTCCCCCCCTTGTACCGGACATTGGTCTTGACAGATGCCAGTCGGTCTGGGTGGGGAGGGGGTCCTTGGGCTGTACCCAGCCCAGGGCTGTTAGAGTCCAGGTTGCTCATCAATGTCTTGGTACTGCTTTGGGACGTCCCTATGGTGAAGAATATGGAGCGATCTCTCAATGAGCGGAAGAAAAAATAGGATTTTTGTCTCACCACAAAATCCTTTTTCACGGAGTTCATTGACAGAACTTTTTTATTTGAATTGTAAAAATCTAAAACTCTCAATTTTTATCCATACTAAAATTAGTACACATGCTTATAATAGATAATACAATAGCACAATTGCTTTAATATTTGTATGAAGATTTTAAGTGTAACTCCAGCCAGAAAAATTACTTTTTTTTTTTTTTTTTTTTTGGAAAGCATAGGGAAGGGTAAACACTCCTGTAAGATTAGTTTTTGCTGTCTGTGCCCCTGTTCAGACGATTTCACCTCACTTTCTGTCCCTGTGACAATTGAATTTTGGGTTATGGAAACATGGGTTGGTGATAAAGCTTTAGTGGAGACACTTTTTTCCCATGATAAATACTTACAGGAGGGAATTTCCCTTCCTGGGGGTAGATTTCCACTCCCTGTTGTCTTCATTCGTTTTAAAGGAGTTTTAAAGTCAGAAGGTTTTTTTTTTTTTAATCTTAATCCATTCTGTGCATTAAGATAAAATCCTTCGGTGTGCAGCAGTCCCTCCGGGTGTCTCAGCCGCCTGAGACTCTCCCTCCTGATTGACTTTGACAGCAGCGGCAGCAATGGCTCAGCCAGTTAGCCAATCAGGAAGGGGGGTGGGGGGCATGGCGGCGACGGCAGCTATGTGTCTGAATAGAGCTGCAGCTCGGCTCAGGTGCCCCCATACCAAGCTGCTTGCTATGGGGGCACTTGACAGGAGGGAGGTGCCAGGAGCAGCAGATGGGGACTCAAGAAGAGGATCCCGGCTGCTCTGTGAAAATCCACTGCACAGAGGAGGTAAGTATAGCTTGTGTTTTTTTTCCCTTTTTAAAAACACACTTTCAAGTTGAGTTGTAAGTCGGATGTTTGTAACTCAGGCACTTGCCTGTATTTGGCAATTAAGGTCTGCACTCCACTGTTAACTACACCATTCAACAATATTTTATTTTTTTAGGGTGCCTAAACATCTCCACCATGTATCGGTCTGTTAGTACAGTATCTGCTATTGCTAAGCGCTGATGTTGGTGTGAAACATGTTCGTTGGAGTGCTATGTTCTCTCGATTGTACATTGTGGAGTGTCTGTTCTGAATAGGTCTAAATAAAAGTGATTTTTTTTTTATTAGATGTGTGGCCTATCGTATTCCTTTCTTCTACTGTTAGTACAATAGTTTAGGTATATAGAGTAAGCACACCACATAGAAAAAATGCTTTAGCAATAAAGTTGTACTAGGCAAATGCGTACAATAGATACAAATCCAAGTATTTCAAATCACATCAAGTATAATACAGCAAAGGTGCTCACTCCACTGATGAATCACATCAACAAAAATACATGCATGTAAAGTGAGCTACATTTAGAACATAAAAGCTGATGTTTAGAAATACATACAGGAGCCGTACCCAGAACAGAGTAATGAAAAGGATAGCTGAGCCAGACCCTGGTGAGGGGAGGTGGAGGGAAAAAAAACATTGTTTCGAGGATGTAAGCACCCCTTTCTCAAGAACCTCTTACATCCCCGAAATGTTGATTTTTTTCTCCTCCTTTTCACCTGTTATGTTTTTGTGCAATTCAGTGATTGTGTTCATATTTATGTAATTTGAAACGTTTAAAAATGTATATTAAAGGAATTGTAAAGGCCGGAGGTTTTTTTTTTAATCTTCATGCATTCTATGCATGAAGTTAAAAAAAAAAAAATCTCTGTGCATCAGCTCCTCCTCCTTACCTGAGCCTGTTTTTATCTAGTGATGTTACAAGAGTGTCTAAGCTCCCCCCCCCCCCATATTTTGCTGTGACAGCACGATTGGGTGCCGCTGCTGTCAGTCAGAATCATTCAGATGAGAGACGGGTGGGCCCGGGTCGTCTGAATGGACACCGGTAGCTGTGACTCAACTCGGGTGCCCCCATGACAAGCTGCATGGTGTGGGGAAACTCAACAGGAGGGAGGGGCCAGGAAATCCGAAGAGGGATGACTTACACAACATCCAGCAAGTAACAGCTGATGAAACAGCAGCTCTGGACACCAGAAAGATGGCCGCCGTATCCTCCGAAGCACAGAGCGTCTCGCCAGCCAAGCTCCACCTACATGTTTTGTCACGCCCCCTGATGACGTATGATTATGACAAAACATGTAGGTGGAGCTTGGCTGGCGTGACGCTCGGTGCTTCGGACTTCATGTGAACTGTTTTCCACTTTAATACCTGTGGACCCTAGGAGACTGGTTCACTTTACTTTAAAAAGCGCTGCATGATTATAGAAGGTTTTATTGTATCCACAATTCCGGATTCGTGCGAGCTGCTTTTTTTGCTTTATATCGTTTTTTATTAGGATTAGTGCAGTATATTGCCCTCATAGTTATAGGTATATCTAGGTAAATCTAAAGGAAATGGAAAAAAAAATGTATAGCTAGCTCTACCCTGCCAAAACACCATCCAAAAAAGGTTTACCTAGAGATGCACTTTAAAAGCTTTTTCTGTTTAGCCAACATTCCTTCTTTAAATATCCAGTTGGCAATGAAGTAAACCATGTTTTTTTTTTTTTCTTTTATTTCAATCTATCTCTCAATCTCTCTGACAATGAAATAATTTCACCCTTGTGACTGTGATTATGTGTCCAGAAACCGCTTAGAACTCCCTTAAGACGTTAATACTAAACTTCAGCAGCAGCCTGTCCAATCAGACTTTTGCTGTGTTAATGTCTGATCATAATTTGGGTGAATATCATCATAATAAAACATGACTTCAAGTTTAAAGGAAAACCTTCAAACAGTAGCAAATGTTATGGGAAGTATGAAAGATCATAGAAATCCAACTGAAGGGTCATCCGATCTAGATTAAAGCCCCGTACACACGAGAAGAAATTCGGCCGGGAAATTTCATCCGACGACCGATCTGACGATTTTCGGCTTGTTAGTATGGTGCTTCCGACAACCGATTCTGACTTTTCGGCTGAAAAAATCCTGGTGTGCAGGCTATAATAATTTTTGTCGACCATCAAAACACGTCTGATTTTCGTCTCATTAGTACACATTTTGATGGGGAAAAATCTTATGAGCAAGACTAGGCATGCTCAGAGATGAAAGAACACATACAAAGCAATCCAACACATTGGTGAGGTTTTCCCATTGGTGCGGGCAGTCAGGAACTTTTGCGGGAGACCCGCGGGGAACTCTATGATGTAACGACTCACTGTACTTGTGCATGCTCCCCCCGCAGCTATGGTTCCTTCCTTCCCCAGCGCAGCCAATAACCAATGCTGATACAGTGCCAGACCGAACCATTACACAGGAAAAGGAGGGGGGCAAAGAAGAAAAGTCTTCCCTGACCTCGCTCCGCCAGCTCTCGTTACTCTTCTTGGGGTATGGTACATGACTGTCAGTGTACCATACCCCGAGAAGAGTAACAAGAGCTGGCAGAACGAGGTATGGGAAGACTTTTCTTCTTCGCCCCCCTCCTTTTTCTGTTTAATGGTTTGGTCTGGCACTGTATCAGGCGTTGTATGAGGGTATTGGCTGGGGAAGGAAGGAACCATAGCTGCGGGGAGAGCATGTGTGTAATGGTTTTGTCTGGCACTGTATCAGGCAATGTTGTATGATGTGGTTATTGGCTGGGGAAGGAGAAGGAGGAACCATAGCTGCAGGGAGAGCATGATGAGTCTCTAACTCTAATGCCTCGTACACACGTTCAGATAATCGGATGACTTATCGTTCGCAATTCTTTGCATGATACTAACATCGAATTCAACAATGCGTACAAACCGTATGATTTTTGTCGTACGATTCTGGAAAAGCTTCCTGGTTGCTTAGCTACGTATCAGATGGTGCAAAACAAAAACAATGGCAGCCAGGCTTTTTCCGTTCTATTTTAGTGTTTCTGAGCATGTGCGGTGTTTGTCGATCGATTTTTAGCGGACGCATAGTGTACTGATGAAACGATTGTCGTTCGCGAAGCTGTCGTACGACAGAAGTTTTCCTGTTTGTCCCTTCGGATTTTGTTGGATGAACTGTCGTGAATGTCAGTCGAAAGCTGTGTACTAACAATCAGATTATCGTGCGATCAGGTCGAAAGCAAGTTTTGTCGTACGATTATCGGAACATGTGTACGGGGCATTAGACCTCTTTTCAGCATCATTATAAGGTAAGGGCTTTGACTGCAGATTAGGGCCAGCACTGAGATAAAATTTGCGGGAGTGGACACAAACATTGCGGGTGCGGGAGGGATTGAACACAAACATTGCGGGTGCGGAACACATAGGTTGCGGGTGCGGACGGTCCTGGTAATGCATTCAGCGGGTGCGGGCTTAAGAAAACAGGCCCGCACAGGGCTCTATCTGGAATGACAGGAAGAGACAGAAGGATTTGAGGTAGCCGATATCCACAGAGCTGTGGTCAGTTCTCCAAGATGTTTGGAACAACCTACCTGCCGAGTTCCTTCAGAAACTGTGTGCAAGTCTACCTAGAAAAACTGATGCTGTTTTGAAGGCAAAGGGGGGTCACACCAAATATTGATTTGGATTTCTCATCTGTTCATTTGCTTTCCATTTTGGTAATTGATAAAAAATAAACTATTAACACTTCTGTTTCTGAAAGCATTTCTCATTTACGTAATTTTTACAAAATATAAAAAAAAAAGAGCCTTTGCTGTTAAAAATTTGGCAAAAGCTTTGAAACTGCACCTGGCTAAAAGTTTTATGATCTGCAGTTATCCTGCAAATTAAATCTGCACTCTGTTGTAAAAAAAACCAATCCTTTCACAATACAAATCTTTGACAATAAACCTGCAGATACATATATGCCTCGTGGGAACAGCCGATACTTTCCAACAAACACCTTGGTTAGGACTGCAAATTGCTTTTTGTTATCCCATTATAACAGATTCAGCTGAAATTATACATTAGCGGTTATCTAACCCCCCCCCCCCCCCCCCCAGACTGTCTTGAAAATTCTCAGGCAAATAAAAAACAAAGTTGGGGAGAGGTGGGCGACTTTGGCCATTGTTAATTTGTTGGAATGGTTAGTCGATGCCTTCACAGGATGAATGGAATGGCCCCACGGTTCCCAGCTCCCATTGTAGCCCAGTTTTTTTTTTTTTTTCACTCCTGCATTTGATGCCAAATGTCGTCAGTAGGCAGTCTGTGTTTTGGATTTTCCAAATCGGCTCAGACAGAGAAATTAATAGCATAAAAATAGCTTGTGCGAAGGCAGCTCATTCATTAGGATTTTCCGCCTTTTAACGTTCCACCAAGATCGAACAAAGAACAACGGTGTTGTTTCATAATACCCACAGAGGAATTTATTAATCTCTTAATTTGATATATAAAGTTTCTGTTCTAAACTAAATAAGGAACAGTAATATATAAATGTCTCTTCTGATTAAGTTCAGATATCTTATAGGGCTCGCCGCCCCCTTTTCTTTTTTTTTTTCCGCCTTCCATTATATTACATAAATTAAGACCGCTCACCCGTGAACAGAACAATAGTAGGTCTTAGGTGGGGTGGGTACATTACTGGGGCATGCTGAATCCTTTAAACTATTTCCAACTTTTTTTTTTTTTTTTTCTGAAATTCACAGACTAAACCGAGCACAAAAAAGTATTGTCAGAAAAATCAAGATTTCCCGAATTAATTCATGGAATAAATCGTATGCAAGTAAAGTGTGAAATTAAAGGGTTATTTTTTAATAAGACCATTAATCCGGTGCAGTTCGGACCAGACGGGGGGATCGCAGTGTTCACTGTGGACACAGCCCTCAGACTTGTTCATTTTTAGAATTTTAGTGAATTACTCCAAGCCAAAATGTGGCGTTTAATTTGTTGTACCTGGATCGGGATGTTGACGGCAGAGACTTTCATATTGCTTGTATTCAGTCTGCTTCGAGAAGGAGATGCATTGCCGCATGTGAGGTACTCTCATGCCGGTTTATGTCCTAATGAAATGAATCCAAACCTGTGGGTGGATGCGCAAAGCACCTGCCAGCGTGAATGTGAGGCCGACCAGGTGAGTCTTTTATCATTCCATACAGTAACGATCGAAGTAGTGAAGTCAGATAGCAGCTAGGCAAGCAAGGGTTTCAGGTGGCCAGCAATGGCAGAAACCTACATTTGTTTCAGGTATTTTTACGCGTGTGATAGAAGAGGCTAACTAATCTATTTTGAGAGCAATCATAAAAAAGAAACAAGCCAAAAAGAAAAAGATTTTAGGATGCAGTCTGTCAGTAGCATTAACACAACTGTTTTGTTTTCTGAGTCCTCCCTATAGATTTTAATAATTGTTGATCCTGCCAATTGATCTGTTCTTTCCTTACCTGTAATAGACCAAGCTGCCTAGAAAAAGGGAATTACAGGGATTGAGACAAACCATATAAACTGGAAGTGCTTTTACCAGTCAGATTTTATTTATATGGTTTACACGTTTCACATAAAAAAAAAAAAACTGTTGCTGTAACTGCTTAATAAGTGTTAGTTTGAGTTGGACTCTAATGTGTTGGTCTGTTACTTAAATAAGAACTCCAGAAATTGTATATATTTACATACAGCTGATAAAATAAGTATTGAACACGCTAACTGAAATTTACAGTCAGGTCCATAAATATTGGGACATCGACAAAATTCAAATCTTTTTGGCTCTATACACCACCACAATGGATTTGAAATGAAACAAACAAGATGTGCTTTAACTGCAGACTTTTAGCTTTAATTTGAGGGTATTTACATCCAAATCAGGTTAACGGCGTAGGAATTACAACAGTTTGTATATGTGCCTCCCACTTTTTAAGGGACCAAAAGTAATGGGACAGATTGACAATTATAAATCAAACTTTCACTTTTTAATACTTGGTTGCAAATCCTTTGCAGTCAATTACAGCCCGAAGTCTGGAACGCATAGACATCACCAGACGCTGGGTTTCATCCCTGGTGATGCTCTGCCAGGCCTCTACTGCAACTGTCTTCAGTTCCTGCTTGTTCTTGGGGCATTTTCCCTTCAGTTTTGTCTTCAGCAAGTGAAATGCATGCTCAATCGGATTCAGGTCAGGTGATTGACTTGGCCATTGCATAAATTCCACTTCTTTCCCTTAAAAAACTCTTTGGTTGCTTTCGCAGTATGCTTGGGGTCATTGTCCATCTGCAGTGTGAAGCGCCGTCCAATTAGTTCTGAAGCATTTGGCTGAATATGAGCAGATAATATTGCCCGAAACACTTCAGAATTCATCCTGCTGCTTTTGTCAGCAGTCACATCATCAATAAATACAAGAGAACCAGTTCCATTGGCAGCCATACATGCCCACGCCATGACACTTCCATCACCATGCTTCACTGACGAGGTGGTATGCTTTTGATCATGAGCAGTTCTTTTCCTTCTCCATACTCTTCTCTTCCCATCACTCTGGTACAAGTTTATCTTGGTCTCACCTGTCCATAGGATGTTGTTCCAGAACTGTGAAGGCTTTTTTAGATGTTGTTTGGCAAACTCTAATCTGGCCTTCCTGTTTTTGAGGCTCACTAATGGTTTACATCTTGTGGTGAACCTTCTGTATTCACTCTGGTGAAGTCTTCTCTTGATTGTTGACTTTGACACACATACACCTACCTCAGGGAGAGTGTTCTTGATCTGGCCAACTGTTGTGAAGGGTGTTTTCTTCACCAGGGAAAGAATTCTTCGGTCATCAACCACAGTTGTTTTCCATGGTCTTTTGTTGTTGCTGAGCTCACCGGTGCATTCTTTCTTTTTAAGCATGTTCCAAACAGTTGATTTGGCCACACCTAATGTTTTTGCTATCTCTCTGATGGGTTTGTTTTGTTTTGTTTTGTTTTTTCAGCCTAATGATGGCTTGCTTCACTGATAGTGACAGCTCTTTGGATCTCATATTGAGAGTTGACAGCAACAGATTCCAAATGCAAATAGCACACTTGAAATTAACTCTGGACCTTTTATCTGCTCCTTGTAAATGGGATAATGAGGAAATAACACACACCTGGCCATGGAACAGCTGAGCAGCCAATTGTCCCATTACTTTTGGTCCCTTAAAAAGTGTGAGGCACATATACAAACTGTTGTAATTTCTACACCTTTCAGCTGATTTGGATGTAAATACCCTAAAATTAAAGCTGAAAGTCTGCAGTTAAAGTGGAGTTCCACCCATTTTTGGAACTTTAGATCTATGTAATCCCCTTTAAAACGGCTTTTACCAATGGAAACTTTTTTTTTTTGCTAGTAAATACCTTAATTTCTGCTTTATTCCTCCTCACCTCACTTCCGGGTCCGATCGGCGATGACGTCATTCGGCGATTCGCAGTGTCTGCTGGGATGTATTCTATTTCAGAAATCTCGCAGTAGCTGAGCTGTAGTGAGCCGTGCCTGCCCCGCCTCCTCTCATTAAGTTGTATTGTATGAATGTATTAAGGCCGTTCTCTGCCCCGCCTCCGCCCCGCCCCGCCTTCTCTCATTGGTTGTATTGTATGAATGTATTAAGGCCGTTCTCTGCCCCGCCTCCGCCCCGCCTCCTCTCATTGGTTGTATTGTATGAATGTATTAAGGCCGTTAGGGCGGAGGCGGGGCAGAGAACGGCCTTAATACATTCATACAATACAACCAATGAGAGGAGGCGGGGCAGAGACGGCCTTAATACATTCATACAATACAACTTAATGAGAGGAGGCGGGGCGGAGGCGGGGCAGGCAAGGCTCACTACAGCTCAGCTACTGCGAGATTTCTGGAATAGAATACATCCCAGCAGACACTGCGAATCCGATCGGACCCGGAAGTGAGGAGAGGAGGAATAAAGCAGAAATTAAGGTATTTACTAGCAAAAAAAAAAAAAGTTTCCATTGGTAAAAGCCGTTTTAAAGGGGATTACATACAGCTATGTATTCCAACCTATTAAAAATGGGTGGAACTCCGCTTTAAATGACATCTTGTTTGTTTCATTTCAAATCCATTGTGGTGGTGTATAGAGCCAAAAAGATTAGATTTGTGTCGATGTCCCAATATTTATGGACCTGACTGTATTTATTACTTCGTACAAAATCCTTTGTTGCTTATGACTTCAAAGCGGTAGTATACTCCGCTTTTTAACTTTTAGCTACATGTAAGCCTATAATAAGACTTACCTGTAGGTAAAATTAATATCTCCTAAACCTACACGGTTTAGGAGATATTCGACCTGCATGCAGCCGCTGACACCAGCGGCGCATGCGCTCTGAAGGTCCGGCGTATCTTGCCAGACCTTCAGACCTCCTTGCCGAAAAGTGAACTCCCGTGTGCATGCAAGGGAGTGACGTCATCGCGGCTCCGGCCACTCACAGCGCCGGAGCCTCCGAACCCGGAAGAGACGCCAAGGGAACATGTCAGCTGCCTCAGCGGTGTCCGTGCGACCGTGTCGGGGCTTCGTTCTAAGGTAAGTATTTTCATAATGTGCTAGTATGCGATGCTAGTGTAACTCACTAGCTCCTCCTGGACTATTTCTCCTGGAAATTTCAGAGTATCGAAGCCAGTATTACTCCCATATGTAATCTAGTGACAATGTTGGTAGGTTTAGTTGTCAGAAGTAGATAGTGACAATCCAGAGCAGAGGAGGAACGTTCTTGAAAATTGTGTTCTTGAAATTAGATACAATGCTGTAACGTGGTTTGTTTTTCTATAGGACTGTGAGACTTATGAAAAGTGCTGTCCTAATGTATGTGGGACCAGGAGCTGTGTGGCAGCACGATACATGGATGTAAAAGGAAAGAAAGGTCCAGTCGGCATGCCGAAGGAGGCAACGTGCGACCTCTTCATGTGCACCCAGCAAGGCTCTGAATGCGACATTTGGGACGGGCAACCGATTTGCAAATGCAGAGACAGGTGTGAGAAGGAACCCAGCTTTACATGTGCCTCTGACGGACTTACCTACTACAACAAATGCTTTATGGATGCTGAAGCTTGTACAAAGGGGATCACTTTAACTGTGGTCACCTGTAAATATCACCTGTCTTGGCCCCACACAAGTCCATTGCCTTCAGAGACAACGGCTAACCCAACGATTCCTTCGATCCCTCCCATCCTGAATGTGATTCCGCCCACTTTAGTCAACAACCCAACTCACAAAGCGGTCCATGTGGGGGATACTGTCAGTTTTCACTGTGATGTGACTGGCAAACCCAAACCAGAAATAACATGGGAGAAAGAAATTGAGGGGAAGGAAAATCTGGTCATGCGACCCAACCATGTTGTTGCAAACATAGTGGTCACCAACATTGCTCAGCTAGTTATCTACAACACTCAGTTACAAGATGCCGGTGTCTACATGTGTACAGCTAAGAACACTGGAGGCCTCATCAAGGTCAACTTTCCTTTGTCGGTCAAAGAACAGCCTGCTAAGGAAAAATCCAACAAGACTTTTTTTCCAACTGATGAGTGTCTGAAGCCACCAGATAGTGAGGACTGCGGGGAGGAACAGACTCGGTGGTACTTTGATGCCAAGAAAAACAACTGTTTTATTTTTGTGTATGGTAACTGCAACAGCAACTTGAACCACTTTGAAACGTATGAGTTGTGTATGATGACTTGCATGAACGGACCTGTCAACCTCTGCAGTTACCCTGCCCTACAAGGCCCTTGTAAAGCCTATGAGCCAAGATGGGCTTATAACAAACTACTGAGCCAGTGCCAGTCCTTCATCTACGGGGGCTGTGATGGTAATGAAAACAACTTTGAGAGCAAAGAGATGTGTGAACACATGTGCCCGTTCCCCAAGAACCAGAAGTGCAAAGTGTGCAAACCTCGGCAGAAGCTGGTCACTAGCTTCTGCAAAAGTGACTTTGCCATTCTGGGGCGCATCATTGAGCTGACCGAAGATCAGGATTCTGGCGGCAATGCCCTGGTCTCGGTTGAAGATATCCTTAAAGATGAAAAAATGGGACTAAAGTTTCTCGGAAAGCAGCCACTGGAAGTCACCCTGGTGAACATGGACTGGAGCTGTCCGTGTCCCAATGTGACATCTGTCAGTGGTCAGCTCATTATTATGGGTGATGTGCATAACGGCATGGCTGTTCTGCAACCGCACAGCTTTGTTGGCATGTCTAGCGCTCGCCGCGTGCGCAAACTGCGTGAAGTCATTCACAGTAAAACATGTGATCTTCTGAAAGAGATTTTAAGCCAACCGTAATCAAGATCAGTATAAGCATGTGCAATACCTTCAAAGATTTCTGGGGCTTCCAAAACTGTCCAGGCTCAGGATCTGACATTTTTAAAATCCCAAAATATTGGGAATATATATACGTTTTTTTTGTTTCCTGATGCAGGACAGTTTCGGGAGGTCCATTTGTTTTTTCCTAACCTACTAATATTGTAACTTTAGTTTGACTTAAACATTAACGTTTGATTTGGGAATCTCCATGTAGTGGGCTGTGTGCAAGTAAAATTTGGGAGTTTTTTTTTTGTTTTTTTTTGCATGCGCAAGGAAACATACACTATATTGCCAAAAGTATTGGGACGCCTGCCTTTACACACACATGAACTCCCGTTTTTATTCTTATTAAAATAACAAACATATGATACTTACCTCCTCTGTGCAGTTGGTTTTGCACAGGGCAACCTAGATCCTCCTCTTCTCGGATCCCTGGTGGGAGCTCCTAGTCCCTCCCCCCTGTTGAGTGCCCTCACAGCAAACAACTTGCTATGGGGGCACCCGAGACAAACTGAATTTCCGTGTATCAATTCAGACACAAAGCTGCTGTTTGGCCCTGCCCTCTCCTGATTGGCTAACTGAATTTGATTGAAAGCAGTGAAAGCCAATGGTGCCACTCCTGTGTCTCAGCCAATCAGGAGAGAGAGAGTCTTGGACATCTGAGGCACTCATGGACATCGCTGGATAGAGAGTGGGCTCAGATAAGTATTAGGGAGCTGCTGCACACAGAGGGGTTTTTTATCTTAATGCATTAAGATAACAAAAAACCTTCTGACTTTACAATCCTTTAATGGCATCCCAGTCTTAGTCTGTAGGGTTCAATATTGAGTTGGCCCACCCTTTGCAGCTATAACAGCTTCTATAACCTTCTGGGAAGGCTGTGCACAAGGTTTAGGAGTGTCTATGGGAATGTTTGACCATTCTTCCAGAAGCGCATTTGTGAGGTCAGGCACTGATGTGAACGAGAAGGCCTGGCTTACAGGCCTTCTCGGTGTCCTATCAGGTTTAGATCAGGACTCTGTGCAGACCAGTCAAGTTCCTCCACCCCAAACTCGCTCATCCTTATCTTTATGGACCTTGCTTTGTGCACTGGTGTTGGAACAGGAAGGAGACATCCCCAAACTATTCCCACAGATTTGGGGGCATGAAATTGTCCAAAATGTCCTGGTATGCTGATGCCTTAAGAGTTCCTTTCACTGCAACTAAGGGGCCAAGCCCAACCCTTGAAAAACAACCCCACACCATAATCCCCCCTCCACCAAATGATACTTATCTGAGCCCCCTCTTAATCCAGCAATGTCCACGAGAGCATTGCCTCTCCAAGGACTCACTCCTGACTGGCTATTGGCAGCAGCGTGAGCCATTGGCTCCTGCTGCTGCCAATCACAGCCAGTGAGCCAATCAGGAGATGGAGGGGGTGGGGCCAAGACATGGCTCCGTGTGTGACTAGACACACACAGCAGCGGCGTGGCTTGGCTCTGGTGCCCCCAAAGCAAGGTGCTTGCTGTGGGGACACCCAACAAGAGGGAGAAGCCAGGAGCACTGGCGTCAGACCCAAGAAGAGGAGGATCTTGGCCACTCTGTGCAAAACCAACTGCACAATGGAGGGAAGTATAACATGTTTGTCAGTTTAATGAAAAAAAAAAATGAAAGCTTTACAATCACTATAAGGTCACGCCTCACCATCTCAATTAGCTTTAAATCCGGACTTTGATTAGGCAACTCCAAAACCCTTTTTTTTTTGAGCCATTCATAGGTCGACTTGGTGGTGTGTTTTGGATCATTGTCCTGCTGCATAACCCAAGTGTGCTGAGGTCACAAACTCATGGCCGGACATTCTCCTTCAGGATTTTTTGGTAGAGTGTAGAATTCATATTTCCATCAATTATGGCAAGTCATCCAGGTTCTGAAGCTGCAAAGTAACCCCGGACCATCACAATACCGCCACCATGTGTGACTGTTGGTATGATATTCTTTCTATAAAATGCTGTGTTCGTTACACGTCAGATGTAACGGGACGCACCTTCCAAAAAGTTCAACTTTTGTCTCATCAGTCCACAGAATATTTGCCCAAAAGTCTTTGGGATAATCAAGATGTTTTTTGGCAAATGTTAGACGAGCCTTGGTGTTCTTTGTGGTCAGCAGTGGCTTTGGCCTTGGAACGCTCCATGGATGCCATTTTTGCCAAGTCTCCTTATTGTTGAATCATGGACACTGACCCTAACTGAGGCTTGCAGTTCTTTAGATGGTCTGGGTTCTTTTATGACCTCCTGGATGAGTCATCCTTCTGCTCTTGGAACAGCGGTGAACCTTCCCAGGAGTGACCGGCCTACAAAATTACTCCAAGTTTTTTCCATTTGTGGATAATGGCTCTCACTGTGGTTGACTGGAGTCCAAAAGCCTTAGAAATGGCTTTGTAGCCTTTTCCAGACTGATGCATGTCAATTACTTTGTTTCTCATCTGTTATTGAATTTCTTCAGATCGCATCATGATTTGTTGTTTTTTGAGATTTTAGCATGCTTCACTTTGTCAGACAGCTTCTATTTAAGTGGATGTGGATGTGGCTTTAACGCAGCTTTCCAAAAAATGTGGTTATTCACAGATCATTCTTAATTTGGGGGGGGGGGGTTACTTTTTCACATAGGGCCAGACAAGTTTGGATAGCTTTTTTCCCCTAATAAATGAAACCATCATTTAAAAACAGCATTTTGAATTTACTGTATCTTTGTGTAATATCAAAATTAGTCTGAGGATCTGCATAATTTAAGTGTGACAAATATGCAAAAAAAAAAAAAAATCAGGAAAGGGGGAAATACTTTTTCACAGCACTGTACGTTAATGTATATAAAAAAAAAAGTGTACACAATTTTTTTGGCAATGGCAGTGCATTGTGCTCAACTGTACAAAGCATTGGGGTGCCATTCACAATGAATCACACTGTACAGGGAGTAGGTGTGCTGCAGAAATGTGTAATAATTTTCAGTGAATTTTGCACATATGACAAAATACAGCTTTTCATGCTATTATTTCTTATTGTAGCTATTTCATGCTACATTCACACCCAGTGGCGGCTGGTGCTCCATGGACCGAGGGGGGGGGGGGGGGCAGACGGACCACCATACCCCCCACCAGTTGCAAGCTCACTCACCCTGTACTGGCAGGCGGCGGCTCCTCCTGCGTCTCCTCTTTCCTCCACCTCATTGGCCAATAGCATGGCTTCTCCTTTCGGCCAATCGGGAAACGGGTCTCAGGACCCGCTTCCTGATTGACCAGGAGGAGAATCCGTGTGACAGTAGCAAATATTCATTCGCTATTGTCACACAACTGGGTGGGCTCAGGGCGCAGTGCTCTGTGCCCCGATCCCACCTTTTTTTTAAGCCTATTAGAGCCTCTGGTTCTAATCATGTGCTTAAAAAAAAAAAAAAACATTGGAATCCATGCATCCAGCGCCCTGCATGTAGATTAGGGGGCCGGACACATGGATGGGGGGGGGCGGCGCGCCTGCGCCCCCAATGGATGGGCCGCCACTGTTCACACCAGTAATTTTTGCTGATGAGAATTATAGTGGCATGAATCTTCTAAATCCTGCTGCGGCTGTGAGCGGGTAGGTGCAGCCACCAACCCCATTGACTATGACAGGTCACTGGCGGCCGCAGCTATTCGCTACTTTCCAAACAACCAGCAATAACCTGCGGTGATGTGTGCACCCAGCAGGTCATCGCTGGCTGTGCGGACAGCTGTGAATGGCTGCGTCCGCCAGCAACCTGTTTTTTTTATAATGAATGGGGCCAATGGCTGCACCTAGCCGCTCGCAGCTGCAGCAGAAATCACAAGATTCCTGCCACTCCAATTCACTGGTATGAATGTAGTCTTACTGGTTTGGATAAGTACCTAAATGGGTGATTTTGCCTTTAGGAGCCTGACGGCACTGGTTACCAGTTGTGGTAAGCAATGCCCCCCTCCCCCCCCCCCGTTACGTTAAGTATTAGGGGAGGACTAGTGCCTCATTTTTGGTGTCGGTAAGGGTAAAATAGTTCCCCAAAGGGCCAGATAAAGATAAGCAAAGAGCTGGATCCGCTCCCTGGACTGCTGTTTGGAGACCACTGCCTTATTCCTAAAGCTGGATACACACTATACAACAATTGTTGTTTGATTTCCTTTAGATTTACCTTCAACTATGTAATGCAAGGGACTATCTGATTGCATACAAATTGAAAGTGTTAAGGCTTGACCTCATATTATTTGGTTTTGGTAAATCTAAAGGAAAAAATACAAAGAAAATTGTATAGTGTGTATCCAGCTTTAAGCTGGCCATACATGTAGCAAATTTCAGTCAATGTCAATCACTTTCCATTGTGGATATGATCACAAGTAACCCACACGTGAGTTGGATTGACTGCTAGGAATTGGTCGATCTGCGAATTGGAAACTGGACATGAAATGGAAAATACAGCTATAGGTTTTTGAAAGTTAATGGCATTGAATTGGAGGAAAAAAACCGAAGGCAGAAAGTGATCGTTTTTTTTTCTGCCGCATTAAGCAGGGGCAATTTTGCAAGTTTGACCCACCTCCTTGTGGCTGATTAAGCCCGCTAGTTTGTTTTTGACTGCAATGGGATTTTGAAAAAAAAAAAAAGGTGGTTGAAAGTTTGGTTGCCTTTTTGAAGTAGGCACATACTTTTAATTTATGGCAGCTAATCAATATTCGAATCTGAGTACACAATGCCAAAGTATTAGAACTCACATTTCAACCATGGAATTTGGCTCGTACTCTTACTTTGAAGACTGTGGTTTTGGAGACTTAGGTTTGAATCCTGGTACTAGCAGTAATTTAATTTCTGTTTTGTGTCAGTTTTGATGAGTCTCTGAGGTGGACAGTGAGAGACATTGATAGCCAACTGTCAGCCTGAACATAATAGCAATGTCCTCTTCAGCAACACATGGTGAACAAATTTCACCCAGCTCCAGGCTTCAAACCCAGGGATTCAACACTTAAGAAAAATACCTATTGACGAACTCCATAAGCCATACCTCAATCACAGTTTACCAAGCTGCTAATGCTTGGGGAGCCTCAACCATATGAGGCCTATTATGCTCCCTACCCTGTAATACACTCCTGTTTGGAGATTGAGGAATACCACAGTGGGGTATTAGTCTCCCGTGTGGCTCAGTCAGACAGTCCACTACTGTTTTGGAGAACTGGGTTTGAATCCCACTATTGACGTGATATAAGTTGAAAATCCAGTATTACCTCTGGTTTATTTCCATGTGTTGTGTAGACCTGAAGAGGACAACACTGAGATACATCGCTCTGATGGGATTCAACACTTAAGAAAAATACCTGTTGACGAACTCCATAAGCCATATCTCAAGCACAGTTTACTAAGCTACTAATGCTTGGGTAGCCTCAACCATATGAGGCCTATTGTGTTCACTACCCTGTAATACACTCCTGTTTGGAGATTGAGGAATACCATGGTAGGGACTTGGCCTCCTGTGTGGCTCAGTCAGATAGTCACCAGACAGTCCACTACCATTTTGGAGAACTGGGTGTGAATCCCACTATTGACGTGGTATAAGTTGAAAATCCAGTATTACCTCTGGTTTATTTCCATGTGTTGTGTAGACCTGAAGAGGACAACACTGAGATACATCGCTCTGATGGGATTCAACGCTTAAGAAAAATACCTGTTGACGAACTCCATAAGCCATATCTCAAGCACAGTTTACTAAGCTACTAATGCTTGGGTAGCCTCAACCATATGAGGCCTATTGTGTTCCCCACCCTGTAATACACTCCTGTTTGGAGATTGAGGAATACCACGGTAGGGAATTGGCCTCCTGTGTGGCTCAGTCAGATAGTCACCAGACAGTCCACTACCATTTTGGAGAACTGGGTGTGAATCCCACTATTGACGTGGTATAAGTTGAAAATCCAGTATTACCTCTGGTTTATTTCCATGTGTTGTGTAGACCTGAAGAGGACAATGCTGAGATACATCGCTCTGATGCTCAGGCTGGGAGTTGGCTCAGAGGGTTAGCTGCCAGGTGCTGATCCAGCAGTGGTGTTGGAGTTCCTAGCCTCAGTGCTGTCTCCTTGGAATAGTCACTAATCCCTGTTAATGGGGATGACTAGGACTATACAATATAAAGTGGCTGTCTGTGACCTGGCAGCCACTGTAAAAGAGGGTCTTACTTTTTTATGGTCTGAGAAACTCCCAGCTGTAGGGGCTTTTCTACAGCCAGGAGCCTAGTGATAAAGTGACCTGTGGGGATTCGATCCAGGGTCTCCAGTGTGAGAGGCAGAGCGACTACCCTCTGAGCCAACTGGCTGCCCTGATATAGGAGAGTGTTTGTCGTCGGTATTGACAGGTAAAGTGCTCCAGGCTTTTGGTACTGAAAACTAACCCCCGAGCCACACTCAGGAATACGGCTAAGGAGGTTTACTAACCTTCAGATTTAAGGGGGCCAGATTGTGGGAGTAGGAAAGATCATGATGACAGTGGGAATAAACAATGCCCCATCTTTGGGGTCAGTGGGAAAAATTGTTCCCTTTTGTTGGTGTCATTGGGAGGAATTGTGCTCAATTTTCAGTGTCTTTGGGAGAAATTGTGTCCCATCGTTGGTGCAATTGGCAGGAATTCTGTCCTTTCATTGGTGTCATTGGGGGGAGATTATGTCCCATTTTTGGTATCAGTGGATAAAAAATATTCCCCTAAGGGCGGAATAGAAGCAAGCAAATGGACACAGTTTGGAGACCACTGGTTTAGATAGACTAGTAGATTGGATGTTAGCCATTCCGTACATTCTCTAAAATGTATTATCTATTCTAGGTGAGCAGCACCCCCCTTATACTTACCTGAGCTTGACGTTGATCCAGCTCTGTGCATGCAAGCAGCATCGCTTCTCTCTCTCTCCTCACTGACTCAGGGGCAACAACGGGAGCCATTGGCTCCTTCTGCTATCAATCAAAGCCAGTAAGAAGGGGGCTGGACCGAGCCACACTCTATGTGTCAATGGACACGCAGAGCGCAGCTCAGGAGCGAGCCTGCATGCGTGCCCTCATAGTCAGTAAGGTGGAGGAGCTAGGATTTCTGGCGAGGGGACCCGAGAAGATTAGGGGTCAGAGCTGCACTGTGCAAAACTAAACTACGACACGTTGGTTATTAACCACTTCCCTCAAATGGACGTACCCATATGTCCTTGGGTTTCACTGGTAATACCGGTATGGCTGAACCTATAGGCATCATCCCGGTATCATTTTTTGCAGCCTGCGATTCCCTTTTTTTCAGAAGTGATCTGAGTGGCTAATTAGCCACTCAATCACTTCTGCAGGTGGCGGAAGGAGATCCCACCCCCCTCCCGCTGCCTCTCCAAGGCTCCCTGGTCCTACCGCAGGGGCGGGAGCAATGCGGCGGGCGGCAATGGCTGCCCTGTACAGAGAGAGAGAGAAGCTGACGTCATTCCCCTCTCTCTGGGAATTGGGAGCGACGAGGATGTTAGCCATTACGTACTTTCTCTAAAATGTATTATCCATTCTAGGAGATCCATAAAGATGATCCGCACAACTAGATGTTGCTCTAAAATCTTGCTTTTATTCAAAAAACCACAGTGTACAAACGCAGATTCAGTCAGTTGACGCATTTCAGCCTACAAGGCCTTCGTTTTTTTGCTGAAAAGCAAGATTTTAGAGCAACATCTGGTTGAGCCGATCATCTTTATAGATTACCTTTCTCAGGTGAGTGACTGTGGATCAAGCACCCATGAGCTCTACTAACAAAGCATTGTAAGACTCCGTTCACACTGGGGCGACGCTACTTGCCGGGGCGACCTCACAAGCACCGCGACCTCGGAGCGGCCGGCACGGACTTCATATCATTGAAGAAGCTCCGGACCCTTTTTCTAAGTCGGAGCGACTTGTGTCGCTCCTATTAGAACGGGTCCACAGCTTCTCTATGGCAGGCGACCTACAGCGACCTGTCAGGCCTGACAGGTCGCCCCAGTGTTAACGGGGTCTAAGAGTAGCACAGGACTTTGTTTGTATTATTTTCTAGGAGAGGTCTACATCGACCAAAGGCATCAGATTAAAATCTGGTCATGGTAATAATACAATTTCTATACAAAAGGAATTTTAGCCCCCAGTTTAGTTTTCTAGCATCATATCCAGTCAAAAAGTAAAAGCTGATTTTTTGTTTTTTAGTGAATATCATTTATTATAAACAAAAACAAAATTTAAAAAGTAAATATAATTTATTAAAAAACAAACATTTTGTTTTTTTTTTAAAAAGTGAATATAATTTATTTCTCCTTTTGTAAATAAATCTGGACACATACAGCATTTTGTACAATATTTAAATAGAGAATTAGGACTATTTCCACCGGTCAAAATATATATATGTGTTGTCTGGAAATAAAAAAAAAACAGTAGTCCCTTTAAAAATATTTTTTTCTTTGATATGTCAAGAGAACTCAAACCAGTTTTTCCAATATTATTTACAAAACGGAGCTGTAAAAAAAAAAAAAAAAAAAAAAGACGGACAATCTGTAACATTTGTAACAAAATAAAATGCATTTAGGCCAGTCCAGCATCCTTCGCCATGCCGTAAAATATTCCTTTTGATGCTATGAGGTTGGTAGGCGTATCAAATTCAGCTATTCTCCCCTTGTCGAGGACGAGAACCCTGGAACAGGAGGAAAAATTGTCAGTTTGGCAAGGAAAATTGCATTCTTATGGACTTGGCTTTAAAGCAGAACTCAATTACAATATACTGTATATACTGGCTCCAGTGGTGTATTTTGGTTTTGTGCTGCCCTAGGCAAGACTAAAATTGCGCGCCCCTCCTATGTAAATGTGCCCCACTCCTTTTTTAACGGATGTGACTCCCTCCATAATTGAAGGACTACAAGTCCCAGCATGAACCCCTGAGATCTCACGAGAAGCGGGGGGGGGGGGGTGAGGGGGAGAGAGGGGGTGGGGTGAAAGAAGGGGGGTGAGAGAGGGGGGATGAGAGAGAGGGTGGGATCAAGGAGAGAGAGCAGAGGGGGGTGAGAGAGAGAGGATGAGAGAGAGAGAGGGGGGTGTAAGAGAGAGTGGGGGGGATGAAAGAGAGAGGGGGGGTGAGAGAGAGGGGGGGTAGGGGAGGATAAGAGAGAGGGGGGTGAGAGAGAAAGAGAGAGGTGAGAGTGAGGTAGAGAGAGAGGATGGGTGAGAGAGAGAGAGGGGGGAGGGGGAGAGGGGGGGGTGGGGGAGAGAGAGAGAGGGGGATGAGAAAGGCGGCTCTAGCAACCAGTGGCCAATAGAGTCTCAGGTGGAGGGGGGGAGGCTTTTTTGCTGCCCCCCTGCAAAGTGCTGCCCTAGGCCTGGGCCTTATTGGCCTAGGCCAAATTCCAGCACTGACTGGCTCCCTGCAGAGATCTCTGGGTGACTCCTACTAGCTGGGAGAACTGATACCTAAGGGCTCGTACACACTGGCATCACTTGTGTTTATGTATTGTAGCTTTGTTGAAGCTTTTAAAGCACCTCTCAGCTCCAGTTTGGAGATGTTAAACAAAATAACGGTCACGATAACTGTAACAATATAGTGGATCCAAAGGCAGGTTTTTGACTTTAATGCTTTCTATGCATTAAGGTAAAAAAAAACCTGTGTGCAGCACCCCCTTATACTTAGTGATGTCGCGAACCTAAAATTCGCCGTTCGCGAACGGCGAACGCGAACATCGGCAAATGTTCGCGAACCGGGCGAACCGCCATAGACTTCAATAGGCAGGCGAATTTTAAAACACACAGGGACTCTTTCTGGCCACAATAGTGATGGAAAAGTTGTTTCAAGGGGACTAACACCTGGACTGTGGCATGCCGGAGAGGGATCACGCAAAAAAAAGTTCTTAAAAATTATAATTTTTTGATAGAGAGCCAATTATTGGAAAAATTAAAAAAAAATAAAAATAAAAAATTTCTTTGGATTTAGCATCTGGGGGGTCTAAAAAGTGTACCTGTGAAGTTTCAGCTCTGTAGCATGTCCAGAACCCCTAAAAAACAGCATTTGTCTTATATTTTCAGGAATATGGCTTCTCTGCGGCTGGCTTTTTCTCTTGCAGGCATTTATCGGGCATTTTTTTAGGCAGGCATGTCATTTTTTGTATTTAGTGTCTGGGGGGTCTAAAAAGTGTACCTGTCAATTTTCAGCTCTGTAGCATGTCCAGAACCCCTAAAAAACAGCATTTTTCTTATATTTTCAGGAATATGGCTTCTCTGCGGCTGGCTTTTTCTCTTGCAGGCATTTAGCGGGCATTTTTTTAGGCAGGCATGTCATTTTTTGTATTTAGTGTCTGGGGGGTCTAAAAAGTGTACCTGTCAATTTTCAGCTCTGTAGCATGTCCAGAACCCCTAAAAAACAGCATTTTTCTTATATTTTCAGGAATATGGCTTCTCTGCGGCTGGCTTTTTCTCTTGCAGGCATTTAGCGGGCATTTTTTTAGGCAGGCATGTCATTTTTTGTATTTAGTGTCTGGGGGGTCTAAAAAGTGTACCTGTCAAGTTTCAGCTCTGTAGCATGTCCAGAACCCCTAAAAAACAGCATTTTTATTATATTTTCAGGAATACGGCTTCTCTGCGGCTGGCTTTTTCTCTTGCAGGCATTTAGCGGGCATTTTTTTAGGCAGGCATGTCATTTTTTGTATTTAGTGTCTGGGGGGTCTAAAAAGTGTACCTGTCAAGTTTCAGCTCTGTAGCATGTCCAGAACCCCTAAAAAACAGCATTTTTCTTATATTTTCAGTAATACGGCTTCTCTGCGGCTGGCTTTTTCTCTTGCAGGCATTTATCGGGCATTTTTTTAGGCAGGCATGTCATTTTTTGTATTTAGTGTCTGGGGGGTCTAAAAAGTGTACCTGTCAAGTTTCAGCTCTGTAGCATGTCCAGAACCCCTAAAAAACAGCATATTTCTTATATTTTCAGGAATACGGCTTCTCTGCGGCTGGCTTTTTCTCTTGCAGGCATTTAGCGGGCATTTTTTTAGGCAGGCATGTCATTTTTTGTATTTAGTGTTTGGGGGGTCTAAAAAGTGTACCTGTCAAGTTTCAGCTCTGTAGCACGTCCAGAACCCCTAAAAAACAGCATTTTTCTTATATTTTCAGTAATACGGCTTCTCTGCGGCTGGCTTTTTCTCTTGCAGGCATTTATCGGGCATTTTTTTAGGCAGGCATGTCATTTTTTGTATTTAGTGTCTGGGGGGTCTAAAAAGTGTACCTGTCAAGTTTCAGCTCTGTAGCATGTCCAGAACCCCTAAAAAACAGCATTTTTCTTATATTTTCAGAAATACGGCTTCTCTGCGGCTGGCTTTTTCTCTTGCAGGCATTTAGCGGGCATTTTTTTAGGCAGGCATGTCATTTTTTGTATTTAGTGTCTGGGGGGTCTAAAAAGTGTACCTGTCAAGTTTCAGCTCTGTAGTATGTCCACAACCCAAAAAAAACAGCATTTTTCTTATGATTTTTAGTAGAAAACTAATGCAGTGTCTTTCCAGCTGTCTTTTTTTCTTTCTGGCAAGCTGAAATATGATATGCCAAGGCAAACATGCCTATCAGTTGAGCTATGACACAGACAACACTGCACACATGGGGAAATATGTAAAACAAAAAACAGGAAAAGGAAATTAGGTGACGGTCACAAAACATGATATTGTGATTGGCCAAATAAAAAGTCGCCTCGCGATGAGGTCGCGCCAAAGTCGCGCTAAGTCGCGCCAAAGTCGCACTGGAAGCGACGCTACTTTAGTGGTAGCGGCAGTGTAAACCAGCACTAAAACATCCAGTGTGTGAATACGATCAGGTATGATGTTTTATCGGTCAAGTAGTGTAAGGGTTACGCCCGTCGCCCGCTTCACAGTGACAGACCAAACTCTGACAGACCAAACTCCCCGTTTAACAGTCAGTCAGTCCATTTGCACAACCGCAAACTCCCAATTTGCACAAGGTTGGATACCAAGCTAGCCATGTCCCGTTCCTTGTCCTCACTGACATCATTGAAGGTCTCTTCCTCCACCCAGCCACATACAACACCAAGGGTCCCCGAAAGGTGAGAACAAGCCCCCTGGGACGCCTGCTGTGGCTGGTATTCCACCTCCTCAAAGCCACCTTCCTCCTCTGACTTCTCTTCTTCAGACTCCTCTCTCTGCGTTGCCACAGGTCCAGCAATTGACAACGACAAGGCTGCTTCTGGTGGTGATGAGGACCACAACTCTTCCTCTTCATGCTCATCTACAGCCTGATCCAGTACTCTTCGCAGGGCACGCTCCAGAAAAAACGCATATGGGATGAGGTCGATGATGTTGCCTTGGGTTCGACTGACCACCAGGGTTGTCATCTCCGCAAAAGGACGCATGAGCCTACAGCCATTGTTCATGAGCATTCAGTAACGCGGCCAAAAAATACCCAGCTCCGCAGAAAGAATGAAAGAAAATGAATGTTTTTTTTTATGAAAAATTATCCTGCGGATCGCTTTTGGTCTGTACACAATGAAGCAACGACCTTATCATCTGGGGTGTGCCAACACAATCCTAGAGGTGATCGCTTCATTGTGATACGCAAGCCCCTTCACCACGACAAGGTAACGATCACGAAGGGGAATTGACACATGTATGTGCCTTTTTTTTTGTTTTTTGTTTTTTTGCAGCCACAGTGTAGCACCAGAGGCCAGAAAAATTAGGCATGTACACATGCATGAAAAAGTAGGTATTGTTGCAGCCGCTGCTGTAGCAGCGGCCTGAAAAATTGAGGTTTTAAGGCAGAAAGTGCACTAAAACATTGCGGCTTGAACCGTAGTTGGTGGCGGAGACGTCACGTAAGTCATCCGGCATGCAGAGAATGATTATATACAGCAGCGTGTGGACCATTTTTAGGCCAAGGCATCTCAGTCATCACCAGGCCTTTTTTAGTCAAATGCATCCCCCACTGTCAGTCCCTTCGGGATCCATGCCTCATTCATCTTAATAAACGTGAGGTAATCAAGACTTTTTTGACCTAGGCGACTTCTCTTCTCAGTGACAATACCTCCTGCTGCGCTGAAGGTCCTTTCTGACAGCACACTTGAAGCGGGGCAGGCCAGAAGTTCAATGGCAAATTGGGATAGCTCAGGCCACAGGTCAAGCCTGCACACCCAGTAGTCAAGGGGTTCATCGCTCCTCAGAGTGTCGATATCTGCAGTTAAGGCAAGGTAGTCTGCTACCTGTCGGTCGAGTCGTTCTCTGAGGGTGGACCCCGAAGGGCTGTGGCGATGCATAGGACTAAAAAAGCTCCGCATGTCCTCCATCAACAAGACGTCTGTAAAGCGTCCTGTCCTTGCCGGCGTGGTTGTGGTGGTAGGAGGAGGATTACTTTCACCTCTTCCCCTGTTGGATTCCCGTTGTGCTGTGACATCACCCTTATACGCTGTGTAAAGCATAGTTTTTAACTTATTTTGTAGCTGCTGCATCCTTTGCGACTGCCGGTAATTGGGTAACATATCACAGACTTTCTGCTTATACCGGGGGTCTAGTAGCGTGGCCACCCAGTACAGGTCGTTCTCCTTCAGCCTTTTTATACAAGGGTCTCTCAACAGGCATGACAGCATGAAAGACCCCATTTGCACAAGGTTGGATGCCGAGCTACTCATGTCCAATTCCTCGTCCTCACTGATGTCATTGAAGGTGTGTTCTTCCCCCCAGCCACGTACAACACCACGGGTACCAGATAGGTGACAACGAGCACCCTGGGATGCCTGCTGTGGTTGGTGTTCCTCCTCCTCAAAGCCACATTCCTCCTCTGACTCCTCTTCCTCACACTCCTCTTCCAGTGTTGCCGCAGGTCCAGCAATCGATGGTAAGGCTGTTTCTGGTGGTGGTGATGGTGACCACAACTCTTCCTCTTCCTCTTCACGCTCATCTACGGCCTGATCCAGCACTCTTCGCAGGGCACGCTCCAGGAAAAAAACATATGGGATGATGTCGCTGATGGTGCCTTCAGTGCGACTCACTAGGTTTGTCACCTCCTCAAAAGGACGCATGAGCCTACAGGCATTGCGCATGAGCGTCCAGTAGCGTGGCAAAAAAATACCCAGCTCCGCAGAGGCTGTCCTAGCACCCCGGTCATACAAATACTCGTTGACCGCTTTTTCTTGTTGGAGCAGGCGGTCGAACATTAGCAGTGTTGAATTCCAACGTGTCGGGCTGTCGCAAATCAAGCGCCTCACTGGCATGTTGTTTCGCCGCTGAATATCTGCAAAGTGCGCCATGGCCGTGTAGGAACGCCTGAAATGGCCACACACCTTCCTGGCCTGCTTGAGGAAGTCCTGTAAGCCTGGGTACTTCTGCACAAAACGTTGCACAATCAGATTCAACACATGTGCCATGCACGGCACATGTGTCAACTTGCCCAAATTCAATGCCGCCAACAAATTGCTCCCGTTGTCACACACCACTTTGCCGAGCTCCAGTTGGTGCGGGGTCAGCCACTGATCCACCTGTGCATTCAGGGCGGACAGTAGTGCTGGTCCGGTGTGACTCTCTGCTTTCAGGCAAGTCAACCCCAAGACAGCGTGACACTGTCGTATCCGGCATGTGGAATAGCCCCTGGGGAGCTGGGGGGGTGCAGTTGGTGTGGAGCAAGACGCAACAGCAGAAGAGGACTCAGCCGAGGAGGTTAGCAAAGAGGATGGAGTAGGAGGAGTAGAGGAGGTGGCAGCAGGCCTGCCTGCAAGTCGTGGCGGTGTCACCAACTCCTCTGCAGCAGAGCCACGCATTCCATGCTTGGCAGCCGCCAGCAGGTTTACCCAATGCGCAGTGTACGTTATATACCTGCCCTGACCGTGCTTTGCAGACCAGCTATCAGTGGTCAGATGGACCCTTGCCCCAACACTGTGTGCCAGACGTGACATGATTTCCTTTTCCACAATAGAGTACAGGTTGGGGATTGCCTTTTGTGAAAAATAATTTCGGCCGGGTACCTTCCACTGCGGTGTCCCAATAGCGACAAATTTTTTGAAGGCCTCAGACTCCACCAGCTTGTATGGTAAAAGCTGGCGGGCTAAGAGTTCCGACAAGCCAGCTGTCAGACGCCGGGCAAGGGGGTGACTCTGCGAGATTGGCTTTTTACGCTCAAACATTTCCTTGACAGACACCTGACTGTGGGCAGGTGACGAGCAGGAACTGCTGAAGGTGAGAGGCGGAGGGGCGGGTTGTTGATAGGGGGCATGGAGGACAGCAGTGGTTGACGTGGCTGAAGATGCTGGACCAGGAGGAGGATGGTGGCTTTCAGTTTGTGTGCTGCTTTTACTCATGTGTTGATCCCATAGGCGTTTGTGATGTGAGATCATGTGCCTTCGCAAAGCAGTTGTACCTAGGTGGGTGTTGGACTTCCCACGACTCAGTTTCTTTTGGCACAGGTTACAAATGGCATCGCTGATATCAGAGGCAGACACACAAAAAAAATGCCACACTGCTGAGCTTTGCAAGGACGGCATTCTGGTGGTGGCAACAGCTTGCGTTGATTGGCGTGCTGTCTGGCTGACCCCGGGTGCCGAATCTACATGCTGTCTGACTGCGCCACTAGCTCCTTGCGATGACCTCCTCCCCCTGCTTCCAACTCGTCTCCTCCTCCTCTCTGTCTCCCCATCTGAACTTTCCCCCTCTTCTTCTGCTCTTCGAGCAGGCACCCAGGTGACATCCACAGACACATCGTCATCATCAGCCGCTTCACTTGACAACTCAGCAAAGGCAGCAGCAGCAGGTACAACATCATCATCATCACAATGTACGTCCATGTGTATAATGCTGCCTGACTGAGACATATCCCCGTTATCTACATCCTCTGGCACTAATAGTTGCGCATCACTTATTTCTTCAAACTGATGTGAAAATAACTCCTCTGACGGATCAAGTGAAGCGGCTGTGGTGCTAGTGTTGGTGGTGGTGCCGGCGGGCTGGCGAGTGGTAAATTGAGAGGTGCCCGAAGCTGAGCTGGAGGAGGATGGTGCATTAGGGTTCCGAGCGGAAGCTGTAGACGATTGGGTGTCTTGTGTAAGCCAGTCAACTATGGCCTCAGAATTTTTTGAGTTCAGGGTCTGTGGTGGCCTCTGAACACTGGGCATTATTCTAGGGCCTAAGGAAATCACAGCACCACGACCACGACGGCCCTTGCGGGGTGGCCTGCCTCTGCCTGTCATTTTCTTTTTTAATGTGTTGTGTACTATGAGTGCAAGGTGCTGTGCCACCCTATAGGAGTGTTGGGCAGTGGGTACAGTACACTCTGTGGACCTGACAGTCACTGGCACTCAGGCAACTGCAATTAAAAAATATATATATTTTTTTTACTTGGCAAGCTGCTGTGCCACCTTATATATCAGTGGTGGGTGGGCAGTGGCACAGTACACTCTCTGTGGACCTGACAGCAGTCACTGGCACCCAGGCAACTGCAATTTTAAAAAATATATATTTTATTTTACTTTGCAAGCTGCTGTGCCACCTTATATATCAGTGGTGGGTGGGCAGTGGCACAGTACACTCTCTGTGGACCTGACAGCAGTCACTGGCACCCAGGCAACCGCAATTTTAAAAAATATATTTTATTTTACTTTGCAAGCTGCTGTGCCACCTTATATATCAGTGGTGGGTGGGCAGTGGCACAGTACACTCTCTGTGGACCTGACAGCAGTCACTGGCACCCAGGCAACTGCAATTTTAAAAAATATATATTTTATTTTACTTTGCAAGCTGTTGTGCCACCTTATATATCAGTGGTGGGTGGGCAGTGGCACAGTACACTCTCTGTGGACCTGACAGCAGTCACTGGCACCCAGGCAACTGCAATTTTAAAAAAATATATTTTATTTTACTTTGCAAGCTGCTGTGCCACCTTATATATCAGTGGTGGGTGGGCAGTGGCACAGTACACTCTCTGTGGACCTGACAGCAGTCACTGGCACCCAGGCAACTGCAATTAAAAAATATATATATTTTTTTTTACTTTGCAAGCTGCTGTGCCACCTTATATATCAGTGGTGGGTGGGCACACAGTGGCACTGCAGTGGGCACAGTACACTCTGTGGACCTGACAGTAACTGGCAGCCCAGGCAACTGCAATAATAAAAAATATTTTTTTTTTTCAATTTATTGCAACAAGATGCTGTGCCACCGTATATATATCAGTGGTGGGCAGTGCACTGCAGTGGGTACAGTGCACTCTGTGGACCTGACACAGCACTCACTGCAATTATGACAGAGGAAAAAAAAAATATTTTTTAAAATGCTAGGTACTGTGCCTGTGCCACCCGAAATGAGTGTGGTGTGCACACAGTACAGTCTGTGGTAGGTCTGTGGCCTCTCACACACAGCGGGCAGGCAACTGCAGTGTACAATAGATATATATAGATATATATATATAAAGAAAAAAATCTATTACCTTACCAGCCCTTAAAAGGGCTTTTGGGGACACTATATATATATATATATGTATATATATAAATAAAAAAAATCCTCAATTACCAGCCCTTAAAAGGGCTTTTGGGGACACTAGATAGATATAGATATATATATATATGAAGAAACAACTCAATTACCAGCCCTTAAAAGGGCTTTTGGGGACGCTAGGTATATATATATATATATATATATATATATATATATATATATAAAAAAAAAAACACAAATACCAGCCCTTAGAAGGGCTTTTTGGGGTGCTGATATTACAGCAGTAGTGGACCAAGAACACTGCAAGACCAGGAACACTGACTAACTGTCCCTAGCTTAGCAGCAGCAGCAGCAGCAGCAGCAGCAGCAGCTCTCCCTACTCTCACTACACACACTGCTTCAGAATGATCTAAGATGGATGCTGCCCTTGCTTATTTATAGGAGGTGGGAGGGTGTGGGAGGGAGGTATGCTGATTGGCTGGAAATGTGTCTGCTGACTGTAAAGTTCAGGGTCAAAGTTTGCCTCAATGATGTCTTATGGGGGGCGGACCGAACATCGCATATGTTCGCCGGCAGCGGCGAACGCGAACATGCTAAGTTCGCCGGGAACTGTTCGCCGGCGAACAGTTCTATACATCTCTACTTATACTTACCTGAGCCCGATGTTGATCCAGCTCTATACATGCAAGCAGCATCACTTCTCTCTCTCTCCTCACTGGCTCAGGGGCAGCAACGGGAGCCATTGGCTCCTACTGCTGTCAATCAAAGCCAGTGAGGAGGGAGCAAGGGGGCTGGGCTGAGCCACACTGTGTGTGTCAATAGACAGGCACAGCTCAAGAGTAAGCCTGCATGAGTGCCCCCCATAGCAAGTGGCTTGCTATGGGGGCAGTCTGTAAGGTGGAGCAGCTAGGATTTCTGGCGCAGGGACCCGAGAAGATTAAAGAGGTTGTAAACCCACTTTTTATACATTTACCTATAGGTAAGCCTATATTAAGGCTTACCTATAGGTGCTATAAATATCTCCTAAACATGTACTGTTTAGGAGATATTTACAATGCATGCAGCCGATGACATCATCGGCGCATGCGCTCTAAAGGAACGGCCACCCGTGCCGTTCCTTTAGTACCCTATGCCGTGAACGGCGGCTCCCGCGTGCATGCGCGGGAGTGATGTAATCGCGCCTCTGGCCAATCAGATGGCCAGAGGACGCGAACAAGGAAGCAGGGCGGCCGGACATGTCGGCTGCCCTGTTGCTGAGCGAGCAACACTGCGAGGGCTTCGTTTTTAGGTAAGTATTTCATAATGAGCTAGTATGTGATGCATACTAGCTCATTATGCCTTTGTCTTTACAGGTTTTTTTTTTCCTCTTTTTTTATGTGCATTTACTTCCTCTTTAAGGATCAGAGCTCCACTGTGCAAAACTAAACTTTGACATGTTGGTTATTAACCAGTTCCCCCAAATGGACATACCCGTATGTCCTTGGGTTTCACTGGTGTCATTTTTTGAAGAAGTGATCTGAGTGGCCAATTAGCCACTCAATCACTTCTGCCGGTGGCGGAAGGAGATCCCACCCCCTACCGCTGCCTCTCCCAGGCTCCCTGGTCCTACCGCGGAGGGCGGGAGCAATGCGGCTGGTGGCAATGGCTGCCCCTTACAGAGAGAGAGAAGCTGACGTCATTCCCATTCTAATAGACCCCAAATCTGTCCATAAAGAGGATCTGTCACGGCCCATGCTGTCACAAGGGATGTTCATTCCTTGTGATAGCAATAAAGTTAGTACAAAAAAAAGTGTAAAAAACATTTTTTGCATAAAATAAATAAAAAAAAAATTTAAAGCGCCCCCGTCCCACTGTGCTTACGCTCAAATGCGAACGCATACGTTACTCCCGCATGCATATGTAAACAGTGATTGCACCACACGTGAGGTATTGTCGTGAACGTTAGAGTGAGAGCAATAATTCTAACACCAGACCTCCTGTACAACTCTAAACTGGTAGCCTGTAAAGGTGTTTAAAGCGGCGCCTATGGAGAGTTTTAAGCACTGTAGCTTGCCGCCATTCAACGGGCAGACGCAATTTTAAAGCGTGACATGTTAGGTATCTATTCACTCGGTGTAACATCATCTTTCACATTATAAAAAAATTGGGCTAACTTTACTGTGTTTTTTTTTTTAATTTGTGAAAATTGCGTTTGAAAAACCCATTCACAAATACCGCGTGACATAAAAAAAAATGCAAAACACACCATTTTATTCTATAGGGTCTCTGATAAAAAAATAAAAAATAAATTATATATATATATATATATATATATATATATATATATATATATATATATATATATATATATATATATATAATGATTGGGGGTTCTAAGTAATGTTCTAGCAAAAAAAGTAGATTTTTTTTTATGTAGGAGCAAGAAGTCAGAATAGGCTTGGGAAGGAGGTGGTTAAAAAAAATGTACCTTTACCATAACTTTAAAGTGGAAGGCAAATCCAAACCTTACCTAGGCTTAAATCTACTCCCACCCCCATTCTAAGCCTATTCTATCTACCCTGTAAAGGAAAGATGGGTATGTTTACCTATTCTGAGAGTGCTCTGGTCCAGTCACATGATCTCTCTAGTGCCGGTTTCAGTGAAGAAGAGAGATTGCTGACAACGGTTGCAGTGCTGTGCAATGCCGTTACCCATAGACGTATTATGGGGCACCTTTTTCCCGCATTTCTTTTCTTACACCAGGGTTTCATTGAACCCTAGGGTTCCTCCAGGGGTTGATGTGGCCTGCGTTCCAACTTCCGTACCACGGACAACCAGATGTGATGACACTGAGAGACTGGAATCTGCATCAACGCGTTTCTCCCCTCAAAGACGGGTGTGCAGTGATGTTACCCATAGACGTATTATGGGGCACCCTTTTCCCGCATTTCTTTCCTTACACCAGGGTTTCATGGAACCCTAGGGTTCCTACAGGGGTTGCTAGGGGTTCCTTGAGCAATTGCTGCCTCTCAGATAAGTTCCCTCTGACACCATTGACCTTTTTAGCTATCTGTAAGGGGAAAATTCTTCCCAATGACCACAAGTGTAAGGAACATTCTTCCCAATGACCACCACACTAATGTGTCATGAGTTGTAGATAAGGTCATTTTTAGCTGGGGTTCCCTGAGACCGGAAAGGTATTTCAAGGCTTCCTCTGTGTTGAGAAGGTTAGGAAAGGCTGCTCTACACTCTACAGCGCAAGCCGGCGCTGGGACCCAATTATGTGACCAACCGGAGCGCCCGGAGAATAGGTAAGTACAGGGTTCGTACGGTCATGAAAAACCTGGAAAAGTTATGGAATTTTAAAATCGCAATTTCCAGGCATGGATAAGTTTTGGAAAATAATTTAACCCACAAAGTTTTGGAAAAGTCATAGAAATTTGAGAGAAAGGCGCCACTCAGTGTAGCAGATGTAAATAATTTTAATGACACGTACGGTATTAAGAAATTACATGGAGGTAAGCATCTGTCTTCATAGCTCGTCGTCCTTCCGGGTCTGCTGTGTTTCCGTCCCTGAAGCTGGCCAGCAGCTGGGAGATGACACTAGGGGAGAACCAATCAGGGGACTCAGTCAGATCGAGGCAGCGGTGAAGCACATACCTCACTGGAGGGCCGCACAAACGTGATGACGAGGGGGGGGGAGGTAACCGCTGTTCACGCATGCTCCAAAATTGGTTACCGCCCCCCCCCCCCACGTCATCACATTAGTGTAGCCCTCCAGTGAGGTATGTGCTTCACCGCTGCCTCGATCTGACTGAGTCCACTGATTGGTTCTCCCCTAGTGTCATCTCCTGGCTGCTGGCCAACCTCAGGAACGGAAACACCGCGGACCCGGAAGGACACCGAGCTATGAAGATAGACGCTTACCTCCATGTAAGTTTTTAATATGTGTCAATAAAATTATTTACATCTGCTACACTGAGTGGCGCCTTTCTCTCTTTTCTGCCTGTTCGTGGGAGTGTTGCTTCGGCCTAACAAAGAGCTGCCCTCAATGTAAGCGCCGCATTTGTGCATCTGTGCCATCCATTCCAGTCCGGCTGCACCTTCATGGCTGCCTGAACTGAAGCTTTATCCCCAATCAGGAGTGCCCATCAAATCTTTTTCTTTCTCCAGTATATTCGAACATAATTGATAATATTGGTTAAATTACAATAGTTAACTTTCGCGCGATCCGTCACGTGACGTTCTCTGCGTGGGGTAACCTTTTTTACAGTCTATGGAGGTAACGCAGTTTCAGCTAACGTTAGTGTGTAGCAATGCCAGGGAAATGGGTGTAACATGGATTTTCTTCTTATTTAACATGTATACATAGACATTTCATGAAACATTAGGTCATGAATATTTACTTGAAGTCATGGAAAAGTCATAGAATTTTATTGGTAAATACGAATCCCGTAAGTAATAGGCATCTTTTCTTTTACAGGGTAAATAGAATGGGTTTACAATGAGGGTGGAAGTAGATTTAAGCTTAGTTAGTTTCTGCTTTTAAAGTGGAAGGCATATCAAAACCTACGGTAAAAATAGAAATTGCTAGGAAGTTTTTTTGTTGTTTTTTTGCAGAAGCACATGCAGTCTCCTTAGCTTCTTGCAGGTTTTTTAATTTAATTTTCTGTGCACACTGTCTGCAGCATACACTCCTGGCATCTGTAAGTGGAGTTGGGTGCGGGGGATGATGTAACTCCTGTGCACATGTGCACTGTTCATCAAAGGCTACCCAGTGGCTGAAAAGGATGACGGGACCTGAAGTATCAGTGGAGGAAATGGCGGTGGCGGCAGTAGGGGACACCGCTCTGAAGAAGGGCACACTTGCCACATAGCACATTCTGACAAGAGCCCATCTACCAGCACAGAATTTACTTCTGCTTTAAACAAGCTGCTAGTGGACTTCAGCAGGTTTAAAAAAAAATGCTAACGTTTGCAAAATCCCCCTAGCAGCTTGTTTAGAGTGACGGCCAGTACTTTTATGATTTGCGTTTATCCTTCTCAAACTTGGGTTGAAGGATGCTTTAAAGGCCTCAAGAAAGGTGCACCTCTAGACTCCCATTGCATGTGGCAGCTGTCCCTAAAATGGTGAGCACAGAGCTTTATAAAAAATCAAAGCCATACAATTTTTTTAAGCAAATTTCGCAGTCTACATGGAAAAATCTGAAGCTACTTTTAACTAAAATGTTTGACAAAATTGTTACTTTTGCTGCAAAGTCAAGTTAGCAGGCATAAATAAATGCTGTGTGTACCTTGTGTAATCCATGATGGTGTTCAGCCTGTGTGCGATTGTCAGCACTGTGCAGTCCTCAAATTGTGTCCGGATGGTCATTTGGATGAGGTCGTCAGTCTCCAGGTCAATGGCGGCCGTGGCTTCATCCAGGATGAGGATGCGGGTTTTACGTAGGAGAGCTCGGGCAAGACAAACTAGCTGACGCTGTCCAACACTGCGGGGGAAGAGCATTAGCAGAGAGCTTAGAAAGTAACTCATTTCAAAACATAAACATTTGCACCTCAAAAAAAAAATCAGACATCTGAATCCCCATCACCCTGAGCACCAGCCCATGGGGGCCCCTATAATAAACATAACTCTGCCTATAGCATAGGTGTGCGCAGCCTGTTGCATTAGGGTTTGCACCCCAAAGTTTACATACATACATACATACCAGTGGCGGCTGGTGCTCCATGGGCCGGGGGGGGGGCGGCAGACAGACTCCCCCGACCACACCAGCTCTCTCGCACATCATACCTCCCCCCCCCCAGCGCCGGCTCACTCACCCTGGACTGAAGTGAAGAGCAGCCGAGCCGGCGGCGTCTTCCCCTGCGTCTCCTCCCTCCTCCTCCTTGGCCAATAGTATGGCCTCTCCTTTCGGCCAATCGGGAAACAGGTCTCAGAACCCGCTTCCTGATTGGCTGAGAGGAGGATTTGTGTGATAATAGAGAATATTCATTCACTATTGTCACACAACTGGGCGCAGACCCTTTTTTGAAGCCTGTTAGAGCCTCTGGCTCTAATCACGTGCTTCAAAAAAAAAAAACCCCATTGGAATCCATGAGTTTGGTGCCCCGTATGTAGATTAGGGGGCCGGACGCATGGATGGGGGGGGGCGGCGTCCCTGCGCCCCCAATGCAACAGCCGTCACTGATACACACACAGACATACACTATTATAAACGAATGTGAACAAACATTTTAAAATGTAATAAAACTTGGACAGTGTCAGTAGAGCAGTGGACGGTGTCAGTGGTTTTTCATTTATATTATTATTTTTTTTAAATATATTTTTTTAGGAGCCCTGAGACAGAGAAAGGGACTGAGAACAGAGATTCCCCAGCCGTTTTCTCTGAAGCCTCAGCTGCACTACTGATCAGTGAACAATGAGGAAGTGCTCTGTGCTGAGCAACTTCCTGTTCATTCGCAAGCACAGTTTACTTTGCTTCAGTTATGAATGGACACAGAAGCGATCGGTACCGATCACTCATTGTATTCATTCAGCCCCGTCCCCCACTCTTCATCCTGACACATCCCCCGCAGCAGCCTGCTGGAATGGAGAGGAGGGAAGTCGGAAGTGGTGGGGGGTGCGACAGCAGGTGAAATCGGCACTGCACAAGGTGATTAGTGTGTGCCCAGGCGCACCTGGCACACCCCCTGCACACACCTATGGTCTATAGACAGAAGGATCCTCAGGTAATGTAATCTCCTGGGCACCAGTCATGTCATTACCTCAGATTTTCTCCACCCTCTGAACACTCATATTCCAGTTTTTCGGTCTGGCTGGCAACAAACTTCTTCAGATTGGATAACTCAAGTGCTTTCCAGATTTCATCCTCAGAATATTTATCAAAGGGGTCCAGGTTCATCCTCAGAGTCCCTGAAAATAGCACCGGGTCCTACAAGGTGACACACACAGAAACAAAAAAAACAACCTGTTACTTCGGAGGTATCCAAACTTTCTAAACAAAGGGCCAGTTTACGGTCCTTTAGACTATTGGGGCAGGATTTTGGCCAGTGGAAGAATGAAATTCCCCAGCATCAGTGGCAGTAAAGAATGCCTTAGGCTTGGTGGTCAGTGGGAATAAAAAAATGACATCTGTGGTCAATTGGAGAAGGAATGGGGCCCCTTCATTGGTGTCAGTGGGAAGAATAGTGCCCCATCATTGGTGTAAGGGAGAGTTATAGTGCTTCTTTGGTGTCAGTGGGAGGAATAGTGCTGCATCTTTGCATCAGTGGGAGGAATAGTGCCCCATCATTGGTATCAGTGGAAGGAATAGTGCCCCATCATTGGTGTCAGTGGGAAGAATAGTTCCCCATCATTTTTATCAGTGGGAGGAATAGTTCCCCATCATTGGTATCAGTGTGAGGAATAGTGCCGCATTATTGGCATCAGTGGGAGGAATCAAAGCGCATCTGTGGTGTCAGTTAGAGGAATAGCATTCCACCATTTGTCAGTGGGAGGAATTATACCCCACTGTTGGTGTCAGTGGTAGAAGTAGTGCCCAATTATTGGGGTCAGTGGGAGTAATAGTAACTCACAAGATCACATATATGCAGTAGAGGAAGACACCCCTTAAATTGAACCTGTCAACCATTTATACTTCCTAAGGGCACACACCCCAAGATGCGATTACTATTGTTAAAACTCCCCCCTCCCCTCTGTGTCTCTCTGATTTTGTTTCACCTTAATACTATGGCTTAGTCATCGAAGTGAACCCCACCCATTGCCTGCACCATGCCAAATAAGATTGCCCTTTTTGGCCTTTGACGTGCTCTCACTGGAAATAGGTAGGTGAATGGTGAGGCATAGCCCAGAAGTCGGACCAGTAAGAATAGTCTGAATTAACCCATAGTAATCAAGTTACATCTTTCATTAGCCAACCAGCTGATTAGATGCACTAAGTAACTGAGCTTTACAAACGTTTGCTAGCTTACCTGTGGGATAATAGTGAGCATAGATCGAAGGTCATGAAGTCCAATCTCAGCAATATTTACACCATCGATGGTGATAATTCCCTCAGCAGCCTCCAGGATCCGAAACAGGCACAGTGTCATGGAAGACTTTCCCGCTCCCGTCCTTCCCACAATCCCAACCTGAGCAATTAAAAAAAAAAAATCAAAAAGCCAAACTTTTTCCAATCATCATCACCAATCTGTCATGCAACTTACAAATTTCTCGAGACCCCGGTATTATATTGGCATCAGTTACAATAATGTTCATCAGTAAATTATTTTTTTCTGTTTGAATAAAAATTGTCTACAGCACTTGGTATTTCTCCAGAAATGATCTGAATTGTTGAGAAATATACAATAAATCGCTACAAATTTGAGTCCCAACCATCACAACTGTATGAGTTTGTTGGACATCCTATTCAAGAACCATGGCCATTAAGATGGAGTTGCCCCTCTTAGTGGCTATTACAGCCTCCACTTTTCTGGGAAGGCTTTCTGCAAAATTTTGGAGGATGTCTAGAAATATGTGAGGTCATGAACTGGTGTTGGATGAGGAGACCTGGCTCACAATGGATGCTCCAGTTCACCACAAAGGTGTTCAGTAGGGTGGAGGCCAGGGCTCTGTGCAGGGCACTCAAGTTTCTCCACACCAAATTGGTCAAACCATGCCTTTATGGAGCTGGCTTTGTACACCGGGGCACAATTATGGTGGAACAGAGAAGGGTCTTCCCCTTCAAACTGTAACCACAAGGTTGGAGGTGCACAAATCGTCTAAAATGTCTCGGTATGCTCCAGGGCTTTTTTTCAGCAGGAACGTGGGGGAACGCGGTTCCGGCACCTCCAGAACTACATGTATGTAATGGCAAGGGGTGCTGGGATGTGCTGGAGGGTCTATTGATGCTGAGGAAACTATTGTTGCTGCAGGGGATCTATTTTTGTGGAAGAATAGGGTTTATTGTTGCTAGGGAGGTTTTCTGTTGCTCGTGGGGAAATTATTGTGGCTGAGGAGTGGGTCTTATGTTGCTGGGGGGGGGGGGGTCAATCGTTGCTGGGAGGGATCTACTGTTGCTGACTGCTGGAGGGTCTATTGTAACAAATGCCATACAAAATACTTGGCTCCACAAAATGATACTTGGTTCTGTATTCTCTAAAAGGGATGGTGCTTGAAAGGTGGGTAGGGGCGGAGTCAAGGGGTGACTCGAAAGGGAGGAGTTCCTGCACCCATTCTCTGACTAAAAAAGCCCTGGTATGCTCTAATGTTAACAGCACCCTTCGCTGGAAACACATGAACTCAATCACTTGGAAAGAAGGGGGTTCACATACTTTGCATTATATAACAGGTGTGATGGCCAGGTAGTTACACAATTTTGCCATATAATGTGTGAGTCACCATATACGGTTCTTTTTTCTTCAAATATCTTTGGACACATTTAACAGAACCATTGCAAAGATGGTTGACAATTTGCACATGGGCAAAATAAAGGTTCTATGGATAAACAAGCAGTAGAGTTGTTACCATTTTTGCCTTATAGACATTGTTTTCTAGCTCTTTATAGTATGGTGATAAATCTCCCACATGGTAGTGAAAATTGGATTTTTACCTTTTCTCCTCCTTTAACTTTCAGGCTCAAGTTTTTCAGTACCAAATCCAAGCCAGGTCTATACCGGATAGAGTAGTTGGATAATTCGACTTCACCTTTACTTGGCCAACCTTCTTCTGGCTTCTTATCCTCTATACTCCAAGGAGCCTGGAAAAAGTGAGATTATGGGCGACTTTAGAGGAAAACACCGGAAAACCTGCAGAACACTGCATTCTTCTACCGGAGGAAAGCCACAATGGCGCCAACCAATGAAACCTTTCCAGTAAATGTTCCAAATGCCTATGCACAATTCAGGGAAAAAAACGCAAAGTTTTTGATTTTACTGACCTCTGTCTCTGTCTCAGAATATTCCTTGACACGTTCCACAGCCACAATGTTTGTTTCCAGGTCGGAGGTCATCCGCACCATCCAGTTAAGTGACATGGTGACCTGTTATCGATGAGTGAAGAAAACAAATTAAAGAGGTTGTACACCGAGAAAAAAATGTTTTCTCTTTTTTACATCCTGAAAGAGAAACCCATAATGAGCTAGTATGCATCGCATACTAGCTCATTATGAAATACTTACCTTAGAACGAGCCCCCGCCGTGCCGTCCGCTTACCTGTATGACGGGCGACATGTATAGTCGCCCGTCTTCCGGGATCGCGGCATCCGGCCATCTGATTGGCCGGAGCCGCGGTGACGTCACTCCCGCGCACGCGCGCGGGAGCCGACGGTCACGGCACAGGGCTCTGAAGGAACGGCACGATCTGCCGTTCCTTCAGAGCGCATGCGCCAGTGACGTAACTGGCTGCATTAAAGGTAAATATCTCCTAAACGGTACATGTTTAGGAGATATTTACAGTACCTATAGGTAAGCCTTAATATAGGCTTACCTATAGGTACAACTTCCTGAGGAGGGTTTACTTCCTCTTTAACACACAAAACTTTTCACAGATTAACCACTTCAATATGGGGCATTTTCACCCCCTCCCTGCCCAGGCCAATTTTCAGCTTTTAGTGCTGTTGCATTTTGAATGACAATTCATCACTGTACCTAAACAAAATTTATGTCATTTTCTTCCCACAAATAGAGCTTTCTTTTGGTGGTATTTGATCACCGTAAGGTTTTTTTCTTTTTGCTAAACAAATAAAAAAAGACCGAAAAGTTTGAAAAAAAAAAATTTTTGTTTATGTTATAAAATGTTGTAAATAATAGTTTTTTTTCCTGCACTGACGAGCACTGATGAGGGCGCACTGACAGACACTGATGAGGAGGCATTGATGGGGTTGCACTGATGATGAGGCACTAACTGAGGAAAGTCGATCAACGGCACTTTCTATTTACTATGTGACCACCTTGTTTATAAAAGGACTTGAATTTTGAAATTTGGTTGAACTCAATGCACAGATGTCTTCAGTCTAGTTATAGAACTATTTTATAAAATCAAAAAAGCTATTTTTTTTTTTTTACCTGCAATGCATAAGACACAGAGAGACCAACAATCCCCGGGGTGAGGCTTTCTCTACCAATAACTGCAAATAGAGCCGCGAAGAGGACAACACAATTCCCAACAAACTCCACCCGTATTCCCAGCCACCTGCCAAGAAAACAGAACAGAAATATCATCATTCACGTGGCTTTTAGTTTGTGACATTTGCTCTTGTTGCATGTAATAAATATGAAAATGAGTGAATAAATGTAAGAGGGTGAAAAAGAAATTAAAATGACGGCTAGGTAGGATGTACTGTGACCACACATGGGAAGACGAGGCGCCATGACTGATCTAGACAGAAATAACTAGAGAGGAACACATGAGGTATCAGTGCCATCATGGACGCTGTGATTATGCAATGGGTTGTCTGCAAAATGTATTTTTGCTAAGCGAATGGAATTTTTTTTGGTAAAAGACGCAAAGGTGAGAGAAGAACCTACAACAACCAAACCATATTTTAGGCCTTTTGCTCAGAGGACTATGGTAAATTGAAATGCAATGTTCTGGACTATTGCAATTTATGGAACTGTGATACAGAGTCGATGGTGCAGGAATGAGCTAATAGTAACAGTCACGGTTGTAGGAGGAAATACGCGGGGAAGCGTTTCTCAACCTTTTTTTTTAGTTGCAGCATCCTTTAAAATTCTGCACAATCTCGAGGCACCCCATTCTACAATGTAAAAAAAAACAAAACAAAACTAATAATTTTACATAACGCAGCAACATCTATACCCATGGGCCATCCAACATTAGAAATGATTTATTCCTCCACAATTGCAAACTAGTATTCTAGCGTTTCTCTTCTCCTTCAATGTCTCTTCTTCTACTTGCCAATGTGACCCCAGCGCTGATGGAGTGGGGAAGAGTAAACAAGGATGCTATGCAAGCCCCCCTTCGTTCTTCTTATCAACCAGTGATGTAATTGGTTGTCAGGATGCCAGTGGCGTGACCTGCATGCTGCCCAGGGTTGTAATACTGCAAAGTTAAAACCTGTGGCGAATTGTTGCAATTTATAGGAATTTTGCCACAGCACCCCCTGAAGAACCCAGGAGGGCCGGTGCAAGGATTTTTGCCGCCCTAGGCAAAATAAAAATTGCCGCCCCCCTGGAAAACATATTAGTTTTCCTGGCACTGCAGGACCCTGTTAGTGCCCCTCTCCCTCCCAACCCCCCATCCCAAGTTGCTGAAGGGGTTAAAACCCCTTCAGTGACTTAACTCGGCGCTGAGTCAGTTTCTGCCTACTACCCTTTGCCGCGCATGCGCATTAGGTCTCCCTTGCCGGCTGACGTCGGCAGGGGAGACCTAATGCGCATGCGCGGCAATGGCCGCGTACACGCATTAGACCTCCCCATAGGAAAGCATTATTCAATGCTTTCCTATGGGCATTTCGCCGACGCTTGAGCCCTCACATAGTGTGGCTTTCTGTAGTGTTCAGGCGGCGCACAGCATGAGGAGTGCCACGCCATTACTGATTCTGAATGCAGGATGCCAGCGTCCCCTGCTAAGTTGCGCTCTAGGCGGTTGCCTAGGTCACCTTACAGTTAGCGCCGGCCCTGGTGCCACGGCACCCTGGATAAAAAAGGCTGGTATACAGTATGGCTCCTTTTATTTGGTAGCAAACATGTTCATGTGGAGGACATTGCAGGAGGCCCTGGATGCCAGTGGGTAAAGAGCTCTGCAAAAAGTAGTCAGTAATCAATTTATTAAGAGAACATGGGTTTATCCGAATTGCCCTGGGTTCGGTTTGAACAGATTTCGTAAGACTTCAAAGAAGTTCGGATGCCGAACCTGAACACCGTCACAATCAAAGGGTGCCAAATACATCAAATCCAAAAATAGCTATTTTCTGCCCTAAAATTCAAGAGAGTCTCAAAAAAATGTGTGTAGGGGGAATCACTGCCCAGGTGATCATATACCAATTCCTTAATATTTTAATTCCTGCCTGGGGGTTGTTCTGCCTGTGAAGGGGCACATCTCTGCAATATACAAAAAGTGCTGAAAAAAACGTATTTAAAGCCGGGCTTCACTCAAATGGGGAAGTTCCGCTTTAATACTCCTCTCCCCCTTCTCTGCCACTTTTGGCATGTCATTTTTTTTGGGGGGGAGTGGGTACCTACTTTTGACAGGTACCCGCTCTTACTCCCGCTTGGATCACCCAGGCAATCCGAGAGGAAGTTCGCCTCCCTCCCTGCAGTGTTCTGGGTCACGTTACACATCCGAGGTGACTGCTCGACCATTCAGAACACGCCGTGCACACCCGGCTGTAAAGCTGCAAGCCCACAGTTGCAATGCTGGTGCCGGAAAGAGAAGAGGGAGACAAGCGATGGCTCTAGTGAGTACATTGCTGGATCGTGGGACAGTTGAGCGTGTGTCTATTAAAAGTCAGCAGCTACACTTTTTTAATAAACATAGAAACGACTGGAGCTCCTCTATGAAATTGGTGGAACACAGGCACCCTTCCAAGGGTCGGTTTTTGGGGAACTTTTGGAAGGTTCTGCATTTTGTTTTTTCTTTGTAGTACATCCTACAGCGAGAATGAAAAACAAATCAGAGTCTGGTATGGATTTTAAAGGTGGATTTCCAGGAAAGGGTGTAAAACAAGCATGACCCAAACCAGTCCTCAACACAGGAGTGCCTTGCCAGGTACACCCCCCTCTTCCTGGCAAAGCGCCTTGTACCCATGTTGGGGGGGGGGAGGGGGGGGGGAATCAAGGGCCTCTTCCCCACAACCCTGTCCAGCTGCAAGAGGAGAATGGAGGGAATTGGTTCCTCTATACGCCCACCGCCCTTCCTATCCAGGTATACAGAGGGGCCCCCTGGAGCATGAGGCCGGGTCGCTAAAACAAGCGTGACCCAAACCAGTCCTCAACACAGGAGTGCCTTGCCAGGTGCACCCCCCTCTTCCTGGCAAAGCGCCTTGTACCCATGTTGGGGGGGAATCAAGGGCCTCTTCCCCACAACCCTGTCCAGCTGCAAGAGGAGAATAGAGGGCATTGGTTCCTTTATAAGCCCACAGCCCCTTCCTATCCAGGTGTACAGAGGGGCCCCCTGGAGCATGAGGCCGGGTCGCTAAAACAAGTGTGACCCAAACCAGTCCTCAACACAGGAGTGCCTTGCCAGGTGCACCCCCCCTCTTCCTGGCAAAGCGCCTTGTACCCATGTTGGGGGGGAATCAAGGGCCTCTTCCCCACAACCCTGTCCAGCTGCAAGAGGAGATGGAGGGCATTGGTTCCTCTATACGCCAACCGCCCTTCCTATCCAGGTGTACAGAGGGGCCCCCTGGAGCATGAGGCCCGGTCGCTAAAACAAGCGTGACCCAAACCAGTCCTCAACACAGGATTGCCTTGCCAGGAGCATCCCCTCTTCCTGGCAAAGCGCCTTGTACTCATGTTGGGGGGGAATCAAGGGCCTCTTCCCCACAACCCTGTCCAGCTGCAAGAGGAGAATGGAGGGCATTGGTTCCTCTATACACCCACCGCCCTTCCTATCCAGGTATACAGAGGGGCCCCCTGGAGCATGAGGCCGGGTCGCTAAAACAAGCGTGACCCAAACCAGTCCTCAACACAGGAGTGCCTTGCCAGGTGCACCCCCCTCTTCCTGGCAAAGCGCCTTGTACCCATGTTGGGGGGGAATCAAGGGCCTCTTCCCCACAACCCTGTCCAGCTGCAAGAGGAGAATGGAGGGCATTGGTTCCTCTATACGCCCACCGCCCCTTCCTATCCAGGTGTACAGAGGGGCCCCCTGGAGCATGAGGCCGGGTCGCTAAAACAAGCGTGACCCAAACCGATCCTCATCACAGGAGTGCCTTGCCAGGTGCATCCCCCTCTTCCTGGCAAAGCGCCTTGTACCCATGTTGGGGGGGAATCAAGGGCCTCTTCCCCACAACCCTGTCCAGCTGCAAGAGGAGAATGGAGGGCATTGGTTCCTCTATACGCCAACCGCCCTTCCTATCCAGGTGTACAGAGGGGCCCCCTGGAGCATGAGGCCAGGTCGCAGATGTAGGTACTCCCCTGTTTCTCAAGATTCCCTTATGATGCAGTCATTCTGGGATTTGTGCTCAGTTAAAAGGGGTCAATCATAATCATCAAAAGATTTTTTAGCAGAAAAATAATTGTCTAGTGTTGCAGGCGAATTAGATGCAAAGTATAGAATTGTTTTTTTGGGATCTCATAAATGACGGCAAATCCATCCACACCCGCCTAAATCATCTATAATACTTTTTGAAAGGAGGGGCTTTATCCACTTGGGAGGTGGAGATTGAAACCTGTCAAAAAATACTTTAAGGTCAGGTCTGCTTTATTGGCACTTGTGATAAAAGTTTGCTACAGGGGAACGGATATGTAGGTGAGGTCAAGGCTTCTTGAAGGCACAGCATGGCATGAGGTTTACCTGATTGGAGTGTGAAAGGGGACGGAGAGGATTAATCCGACAGAGCAAACTGCAGGAAGAGAAGAAGCAGAGATGACAGTTCCCTCACCCCGAGAGCAAGAGACAGAAGAAGCTAAAGCAGCAAAGCAAACATTTTATAAAGAAAGAGAGAAGTCACAAGAATAATAAAAAATCATAAAAAAAAAAAATAATATGGAGGAGGAAAATTAATGTAAAAAAAAAAAAATTAGCAGAAGAAACAATTATTCCAAAGTGTCACAATGATCCTCCTGGATCTCTCACCTGTTGGACACAATGCCCGGGTAGTAGCTCTTTTGGTTTTCATCCACCTTGTTGTCACTGTATTGGATGAAATTAGTTTGCCTCCCATAGGCCCTGATGATACTGGCACCCGTGATGGTCTCTGAGAAATGGGAATATATGGGGGACCTGCTGACCGACTCCAGACGCTTTAATTGCCGGGAAGTAGCCACATAGAACCTCTGTGATTGGGAGAGGACATTAGCTGAACAGTTCATGTTTGGAATATTTAATACTATAAAAGTATGTATGTAAAAACATTACTATAAATGACACACTGACACTTGGGGGTCACAAAACAATTAGATACCAACATTTGGGGGTCCCAGTACAATGACACACTGACACTTGGGGGGGTCACAGAACAATGACACACTGACACTTGGGGGCCCCAGAACAAAGACACACTGACACTTTGGGGTCCCAGTACTATGACACACTGACACTTTGGGGTCCCAGTACTATGACACACTGACATACCTCCCAACTTTTGAACTTCAGAATGAGGGACAATTAAGGGAGTGAGCTGTGGCATTTATAATGGCAAAATATGGGTGTGGCCAAAGACTTAATGGTGGGAGGGGCTTAAGGGGTGTGCTTAAATAAAACCCAGCTCTCTCACCAATGTCCCCAACTCTCACCAATGCCCCTCCAGCACTTTCAGCAATGCCCCCCCCAGCTCTCTCACCAATGCTGCCCCTCTTCTCTTACTAATGCCCTCCTGGCCTTAGCTCTCTCACCAATTCCCCCTCCTCTCTTACTAATGCCCCCCCCAGCTCTCTCACCAATGCCCCCCTCCTCTTTTCCTAGTGTCCCCCCCCCAGCTCTCTAACCAATTCCCTCCTCCTCTTTTACTAGTGCCCCCCCCCCCCACAAGCTCTCTCACCAATTCCCCCTTCCTCTCTTACTAATTCCCTCCTGACCTGAGCTCTCTCACAAATTCCCCCTCCCCTCTTACTAATCCCCCCAACTCTCTCACCAATTACCCCCTCCTCTCTTACTAATGCCCCCCCCCCCCAGCTCTCTCACCTTTTCCCCCTCCCCACTTAATAGTGTCACCCCCCTCAGCTCTTTCACCAATTCCCCCCTCCTCTCTTACTAATGCCCCCCCCCCAGCTCTCTCACCAATTCCACCCTCCTCTCTTACTAGTGCCACCCCCAGTTCTCTCACCAATTCCACCCTCCTCTCTTACTAGTGCCCCCCCCCCAGTTCTCTCACCAATTCCCTCTTCCTCTCTTACTAATTCCCTCCTGACCTGAGCTCTCTCACAAATTCCCCCTCCCCTCTTACTAATCCCCCCAACTCTCTCACCAATTACCCCCTCCTCCTCTCTCACCTATTCCCCCTCCTCACTTAATAGTGTCACCCCCCTCAGCTCTTTCACCAATTCCCCCCTCCTCTCTTACTAATGCCCCCCCCAGCTCTCTCACCAATTCCCCCCTCCTCTCTTACTAATGCCCCCCCCCAGCTCTCTCACCAATTCCACCCTCCTCTCTTACTAGTGCCCCCCCCCCCAGTTCTCTCACCAATTCCCCCTTCCTCTCTTACTAATGCCCTCCTGGCCTTAGCTCTCTCACCAATTCCCCCTCTTCTCTTACTAATCCCCCCCCCCCAACTCGCTCACCAATGTCCCCTCTCTCTTACTAATGCCCCCTCAGCTCTCTCACCAAGTCCCCCCTCCTCTCTTACTAGTGGCCCCCCAGCTCTCGCACCACTTATACCCCTTCCTCTCTTACAAGTGTCCCCCCCCCCCAGCTTGCTCACAAATGCAGGTTGATATTTATCCATGTGCTGTTTTTAAGCACAGTGCTTCTGACAGCTCCGAGTGTCAGGACTTTAGCATGGAGCCGAGGAGGAGTTACATAGAACTTAGCTCAGCTCCATGCTACAGTCCTGACAAAAGACATTGCTGGTCAGATGATCTTCCAGGAATCCCCACTTAGTGCTCTGTGTGAGAGCACACATTGCACCCATAGGGGATACTACTACGGAGAAGTACTTTTTCCAGTCCTGGGCCCAGGGACTCCAGCCCAGATCTGCAGGCCCCAGGCAATGGGACTTACTATAAATCACAGGACAGTCCTGCAGAATTCGGGACGGTTGAGGGGTATGCACTGACACTTGGTGGTCCAGAGCAATGACACATTCACACTTGGGGGCCCCCGTACGATGACACACTAACACTTGGTGGTCTTGAACAATGACACACTGACACTTGGTGGTCCTGAACAATGACACACTGACACTTGGGGGTCCTAGAACAATGACACACTGACACTTGGTGGTCCTGAACAATGACACACTGACACTTGGTGGTCCTGAACAATGACACACTGACACTTGGGGATCCCAGAACAATGACAGACTGACACTTGGGGATCCCAGAACAATGACACACTGACACTTGGGGATCCCAGAACAATGACAGACTGACACTTGGGGGTCCCAGTACGATGACACACTGACACTTGGGGGTCCAGAACAATGACACACTGACACTTGGGGATCCCAGAACAATGACAGACTGACACTTGGGGATCCCAGAACAATGACACACTGACACTTGGGGATCCCAGAACAATGACAGACTGACACTTGGGGGTCCCAGTACGATGACACACTGACACTTGGGGGTCCAGAACAATGACACACTGACACTTGGGGATCCCAGAACAATGACACACTGACACTTGGGGATCCCAGAACAATGACAGACTGACACTTGGGGATCCCAGAACAATGACACACTGACACTTGGGGATCCCAGAACAATGACACACTGACACTTGGGGATCCCAGAACAATGACACACTGACACTTGGGGGTCCAGAACAATGACACACTGACACTTGGGGGTCCCAGTACGATGACACACTGACACTTGGGGATCCCAGTACGATGACACACTGACACTTGGGGGTCCAGAACAATGACACACTGACACTTGGGGGTCCAGAACAATGACACATTGACACTTGGGGGCCCCAGAACAATGACACACTGACACTTGGGGTCCTGAACAATGACACACTGACACTTGGGGGTCCCAGTACGATGACACACTGACACTTGGGGGTCCAGAACAATGACACATTGACACTTGGGGGCCCCAGAACAATGACACACTGACACTTGGGAGTCCCAGAATAATGACACACTGACACTTGGGGGTCCCAGTACGATGGCACACTGACACTTGGGGGTCCCAGTATGATGGCACACTGACACTTGGTGGTCCTGAACAATGACACACTGACACTCGGTGGTCCCGAACAATGACACACTGACACTTGGGGGTCCCAGTATGATGACACACTAACACTTGGTGGTCCTAAACAATGACACACTGACACTTGGGGGTCCTAGTATGATGGCACACTGACACTTGGGGGTCCCAGTACGATGGCACACTGACACTTGGGGGTCCTGAACAATGACACACTGACACTTGGGGGTCCTGAACAATGACACACTGACACTTAAGGGTCCAGAACAATGACACACTGACACTTGGGGGTCCTGAACAATGACACACTGACACTTGGGGGTCCTGAACAATAACACACTGACACTTGGTGGTCCTGAACAATGACACACTGACACTTAAGGGTCCAGAACAATGACACACTGACACTTGGGGGTCCAGAACAATGACACACTGACAATTGGGGGTCCAAGTACGATGACACACTGACAGTTGGTGGTCCTGAACAATGACACACTGACACTTGGGGGTCCCAGTATGATGGCACACTGACACTTGGGGGTCCCAGTATGATGGCACACTGACACTTGGGGGTCCAGTGATACGATATTAATTTCCTCCTAATATCTTTCACTCACCTGTACAAATACGTAGACAAATGCCAGCGGTATAATGACGACGGCAAAGAGTGGCGTACTGGACACGATCACTATCATGGTGGACACGGACGTGAAAAATGTCGACAGGAACATGAGGATGGTTGGGGGGATGACCTCATCAATCACATATATGTCTTTGGAGAACCGGTTAATGATGCGTCCAATCGGCGTCGTATCGTAGAAGGATTGCGGTGTGTGCATCTTATTGTCCAGGAGGGCCGCATGCAGTTTTCTGGCAGCGCCGATACCTGCCATGGCCAGCGTGAAGGAGGACACCATTACCAGCAGACCTGTACAGTAAAAAGGAGAGCGGTCACAGGTCAACGTTCAGAAGAGCGGGTATCTCGGTGCACACCGATATTCACCACTATTCATTTATAGATATTATATTCCACATTTTTCATTCACATCAATACATCACCTTGTAACAATCCAAGGGCTGCGTAAACGCCAAGTCGCATCTGCGTATTTTGCTGCGTCCCATTGATTACGGCCTCACTAGTCCAGTCGCTGAGCCACACATTGGCCCCAATGGCGGACGCGTTCTGACAGCAGTATAGGAAGCAAATAAATAGAGAAACTGGGAGGCCAACCGCTTTAGCATATTGCCAGAATACCGTCATCTTCACCTAAAACAAAAAATAAAGTAATTGAAAGTCAAATTCATAAAAAATAAATAAATAAAAGCCCCCTCAAGGCTGCTTTTCACTGCACATTACTCAGCCATGGTGTCTGGGCATAAAATGTAATAGCGGAATCTACATTGCCTCAGTTTGCTCTACAACGCCGATCTGGCAGCAGAGTGAAATAAATACCCAGCTTTGGAAATGCCCAATTTTTCAGTTTTTTATTTGTTAAAAAAGTTTGAAATATCCAATAAAAAATGTAATAAAAATTTACTTCTACCAATGATTAATGAGTATGTGATTGATCACTTGCAGACCGCTATTTAAAGGTTGCCCCTGAAGAAGGAATTCTGACCTGTGTCTCTGAAACGCGTCGGGCATTCACCTTCATTACAGCGGTATCGGTTTTGCCTCATGACCTCATGAACTGTATACAGCTTGCCATATGTTTTTAACAAAAAATCCTTTTGTACTTGCATTTTTCAATAAATTTACATAATTGTATATGTTTGTTTCAAGCTATATATTATTACTTGTGCCTTTAAAGTCCCACCCCAAGGGGAATTTCTTTCCACGAAATATCCAATAAATTTCCTTCCACTTCATGATTGTGTCCCACTTGTTGTTGATTCTTGAACAAAAAATGACATTATCGTGACAGGTTCTCTTTAATAAGTGAAACTAATTAAGTGCAGATTCTGGGGGGTCAGAAGGGCCCAGAAGCGATGTTTTACACATACACATTACACGATCCTGTAGAGCTAATAGGAAGGGGAGATCAATGAGGGGAATTCGCTGATCTCCGTACCCTGCGGTGCCTACTGATGGTGGTGGTACCGGTAGAAGCGGAGGTATGTGAAAGCGATCTGGTGGCTGCTCAGCCACCTGATCTCTTCCATTTGACAGCTGACTTGTCAGATTTACATGCCCCCAAAGCCACCCCCCCCCCTGTAATATGTACAATGGTGGCAGTAAAAAGGTTAATCGGTAACAGCTTCTCTTTGAAGTATCTAAAGCTATTTGTTTTTTTTTGGAAATTAATCTCTTTACAGTGACCATTGTCACCAGAACTTGTGTCCCCACTGGAAGATTTCCCATCTATTCCTGTTCTGGTGACAACTCAAAGTTTAGCATCTGCCATCACTTTTTTGTCACTGAGAAAATGCTCACTAATACAGAAGAGGGTGAATCTCCCCAGCTGGGACACGCAGAGCATTAGAAACCTGACAGAGGGTCCAATCCTTCCAATCAGAGTTAGTAATTTCAGTCCAGGAGATGATTCTGTACAACTGTGCAAGACGGAAGGGAAGGTCGGAGTTCAGCTTTAGGATTGAAGGTCAGTGCATTTCACTTACCCTCCCCGTCTCGGTGGTTTCTGCCTGGATGAGTTTGTCCACCGGCGGTTTCTTCACCGCTGCCGTCTCAGATGTCTTCCTCTCACAGACCCTCCTCCGCGTGGACATGGCGTGCGGCGTGGGATCCGAGTCCGATGACAGGACACTGATCTGCCTGGAGGACACCAATGAGTCACCCCATGGAATAAATCATAACACACCACAAGGGCATGGGACCCAACATTCACACCGATCATATACAGCGATTATTCACACACCAATCACAGCGATCATTCACACCAATCACAGCGATCATACACATTGATTATTCATACATACGTATCACATTGATCATTCACAGCGATCATTCACATTGATTATTCAAACATATCACAGTGATCATACACACATATAACAGCGATCATTCACACACCAATCACAGCGATCATTCACACACCAATCACAGCGATCATTCACACACATAACATTGATTATTCAAACATATCACAGTGATCATACACACCAATCAGAGCGATCATACACATTGATTATTCATACATACGTATCACATTGATCATTCAGAGCGATTATTTACATTGATTATTCAAACATATCACACCGATCATACACACCAATCACAGCGATCATTCACACACATAACATTGATTATTCACACATATCACACCGATCATACACATTGATTTTTCAAACGTATCACAGAGATCATTCACACCAGTCATACACATTGATTATTCATACACATCACACCGTTCATACATGCGTATCACGTCGATCATTCACAGCAATCATTCACACACCAATCACAGCGATCATTCACACACATCACATTGATTATTCACACATATCACACCGATCATTCACACACCAATCACACCGATCATACACATTGATTATTCAAACGTATCACAGCGATCATTCACACCAGTCATACACATTGATTATTCATACACATCACACCGTTCATACATGCGTATCACATCGATCATTCACAGCAATCATACACATTGATCATACACACATATCACAGCAATCATTCACACACCAATCACAGCGATCATTCACACACATCACATTGATTATTCACACATATCACACCGATCATTCACACACCAATCACACTGATCATTCACACACCAATCACACCGATCACACCGATCATTCACATTGATTATTCCCACATATCACACCAATCAAACACACATATCACAGCGAACATTCACACACCAATCACAGCGATCATTCACACACCAATCACAGTGATCATTCGTACACACAAATCACAGTGATCATTCACACACATCACATTGATTATTCACACATATCACACCGATCATTCACACACCAATCACACCGATCATTCACACCCCAATTACACCGATCATTCACATTGATTATTCACACATATCACACCAATCAAACACACATTTCACAGTGATCATTCACACTCCAATCACAGCGATCATTCACACACATCACATTGATCATTCAGAGCGATCATACACACCCCAATCACACCAATTATTCACACATATCACACCAATCAAAACACACATATCACAGTGATCATTCACACACCAATCACAGCAATCATTCACAGCGATCAATATCATACACATGGATTATTCACACCGATCATATACACATATCACAGCGATCATTCACACACCAATCACAACAATCATTCACACACATCACATTGATCATTCACACTGATCATACACATTGATCATTCACCCCAGTCATTCACACCGATCATACACACATATCACTCTGATCTTTCACATCGATTATTCACACATATCATACTGATCTTTCTCACCGATCATTCACCCTGATCTTTCGCATAGATTATTCACACTTATCACATCGACCATTCACACATATTATACTGATCTTTCACAACAATCGTACACAACAATCATACACACAGATCACACTGCTCATACACACATCACACTGTTTATTCACAGTCGTCATACCGATCATGCACCCCAAACACACTGATCAATCACACGTCAGACCAACCATTCACATTGATCATTCACACAGTTCACACTGCTCATTTGGACCAATCATCTGCACACATCACGCCAATGATTCACACTGATCATTCACACATATAACACTGATCATTCACACCGACCACACTAACCTGATGAACTTTTTTCGGGCCTCGTTGGCGATGGGCTCGTTGTCTACCAGGTCGGTGTGATTGCTCAGCGTCTCCTCGGCCAGTAACACCTCCTCCTCATCCAGGACTGGGCAGAAATAAAAAAATCAGAAGAAAAGTTCAATTATGGGGACGGGGGACACAGATAAATGTCAGACCTCCATTAACATAAGCATTGAAATATGCTGAATATTAGGATTAGAGTCACTACAACATAACAGTACCCGATAAATACAACACAGCAAAGATAAAGGGCTCAACTTAACAATATTTAAAGTGGCCCTGTCATCAGTGGTCACATAGAGCCGCCTCCCAGGCATTTTAGTCCACTTAACGTGAAGGGATTACCACCAAACAACAGTTTTCTTGTGAGAACATCTCCCAAACACTTGACCTTGTTAAATGGATCAGTGTTTGCACAAGACTAATTTTGCGGTCCTTCAATATATATTGTACACTGGAACTATAGATACTATTGTGGTATAAGCCGGAAACAAACTATTGACCAGAAAAGTAGACATTTTTGATTGTTCTCATTGTTTTAGAAGAGCTCCTGTCAATCACTGGACCTAAGCTTTACTGTAGTTATGTCAATAAGAATCAATAATACCCTAAACTTTAAACATATTTGACCTATAGCATATTAGGCTGCCATCTGGGGTCCATACAGGGCCGGCGCTACCTGTAAGGCAACCTAGGCAGCCGCCTAGGGCGCAACTTAGCAGGGGGCACTGGCATCCTGCACCCGGAACCAGGGTAAGGACCTCCAGCGTCGCCGAAATCCCCATACGAAAGCATTGAATAATGCTTTCCTATCGGGAGGTCTAATGCGTGTGCACGGACATTGCCGCGCATGCGCATTAGGTCTCCCCCCGCCGGCTGACGTCGTGGGGGAGGAGAGTAGGTGGAGCCTGACCCAGCACCAAGGAATAGTCATTTAAGGGGTTTTAACACCTTCATCAACTTGGGATGGGGGTGGGAGGGAGAGGGGATGGGGTGGGAGAGGGGATGGGGGTGGGAGGGAGAGGGGCACTACAGGGTCCTGCAGTACCAGGAAAACGAATATGTTTTCCAGGGGGCGGCAATTTTTATTTTGCCTAGGACAGCAAAAATACTTGCACCGTCTACAGACAAATTGAATCCCTCATATAAACTGATGTAGGAACCGAATTTGAAAGGATTACACTCATGTGGGAATGGCTACCAAAATTTACAAGATAAAAGGTCAGCAACACAAGCTGAAAGGGGAACTCTGCCAATTATCAACACTAGAAGCAACAGGCTAAATGAAAAAAAACTGCGAAGACCAAGAATCTTTTTTTCCTGCAATAGCTTGAAATGCATGGAGTCCTGTTTGCTACGGAAAAATGTGAACCAGCTATAACAGAAGGCTAATTGACTTTTATGGGTAGTTCTGTCAATTAGATCAACAATACATTTTTGACATATTTGAGCTATGGCATTTTAGGCTTCCATCTAAAGTTTGTAAACAGATTGCATCCCTCATAAAAACGGATGTAGGAACCCAATTTGAACGGGCTGCCACCCATGTGGGAATGGCTGCCTAACTTTCAAATATAAAAGGCCAGCAGCACAAGCTTAAAGGGGAAATCTGCCAGAGGAAAACACAAGAAACAAAAGACTAATAGAAACAAAGACTACAAAGACCAAGAACCCATTTTCCTGCAATAGCTTGAAATGCCTGGAGTCCTGCTTGCTATGGAAATTGTGAACCAGCTATAACAGAAGCTAAATTACTTTTATGGATAATTCTGTCAATAAGAAAGAATTAAAAATAGTCAGAATTTTTTACATATTTGGCATTTTTAGGCTGCCATCTACACCTTGCATCTCTCATAGAAACTGATGTAGGAACCCAATTTGAACAGGCTGCAACCATGTGCTTGAAATGCCTGGAGTCCTGCTTGCTACGGAAATTGCAAACCAGCTATAACAGAAGCTAAGTAACTTTTAGGGTTGAATTTATAAAAAAAAAAACTTGAATAGCTGCTCATCCATTGAAGTTGCATGTACATTCTGTCTGTTCAAAAAACTACATTGGGGCCACAAGATAGCGCTATCATAGGAAAGTATCATTTTTATCACCATCTAGTGGCCATAATGCTGAATTTTCCACTTTTACATATTTGAATTGCAGAGAAAATAGTTTTTCGCTACTTTTATACTTGTGCGTGTTGGGAATGCGTGTGAAACAATGTGCTTTCCCGACAATACAAAGAAACAACAGGCTTATAGAAACCTAGACCAAGAACCCATTTTCCTGCAATAGCTTGAAATGCCTGGAGTCCTGTTTGCTACTGAAATTGTGAACCAGCAATAACAGAAGCTAAATTACTTTTATGGATAATTCTGTCAAAAAGAAAGAATCAAAAATAGTCCGAATTTTTTACATATTTGGCATATTTAGGCTGCCATCTACAGCTTGCATCTCTCATAGAAACTGATGTAGGAACCCAATTTGAACAGGCTGCAACCATGTGGGAATGGCTGCCAAACCTTCTAATATAAAAAGCGAGCAGCACAAGCTGAAAGAAGAACCGTGCCAGAGGAAAACACTTGAAGCCACGGGGTAAAAGAAAGAAAGACTGAGAAAAACAAGGAACCCATTTTCCTACACTTGCTTGAGATACTTGTAGCCCTGCTTGCTACAGAAATTGCAAACCAGCTATAACAGAAGCTAAGTAACTTTTATTGTTGAATTTATAAAAAAAAACTTGAATAGCTGTTCATCCATTGAAGGTGCACATACATTCTGTCTGTACAAAAAACTACATTGGGGCCACAAGATAGCGCTATCATAGAAAAGTATCCTTTTTCAGCACCATCTAGTGGTCATAATGCTGAATTTTCCACTTTTACATATTTGAATTGCAGAGTATATAGTTTTTTGCTACTTTTATACTTGTGCGTGTTGGGATTGCGTGCGAAACAATGTGCTTTCCCGACAACACAAAGAAACAACAGGCTAATAGAAACAAAGACTACAAACTACAAAGACCAAGAACCCATTTTCCTGCAATAGCTTGAAGTGCCTGGAGTC